>NC_133770.1:896347-903624 GCF_003597395.2 Chelonoidis abingdonii
GGCGGAATGAGGGCGGGGGGCAGCGGGGACAGGGGACAGCGAGGTGGGGGGCAGGCGGCAGCAGGCTGGGACGAACACAGGAAAGGTGATAACACCTCGGTGCCCCATCTCTAGGGCTCTGTCCCCGTGGCCCCAGGCCCCTAGGCCTGGCAGCTCCGGCCTGGTGTCGGAGTCCGGAGCCATTGGTCCCGTCGCGCTGCAGAGCCTTGGCTGTGGGGCAGGTCCTGCCAGCTGGGGGAATCCGGCGCCACGGGACAGGCTGGGCAGCGGCCGGTGCCTGCGGGAACAGGGCCCGGGCTGGCGGACGACGGCTCTGCCCAGGGCAGACAGACATGGGGACGGAGAGACGGAACCAGATGGGTCCCCAGCTCCAGGCTTGGCCAGGCCGCACCAGGGCTGAGCTGCTGCCCCTCCGGGCTTCCCCTGCGGTGTCCCGGGCGTCGATGAGCTGCTCTAGGGGAAAAGGCTCATGGTGCCAGGGCCAGTCCTGGCTGGACGCGTCGGTCCCTGTGGGGCACACAAGGCTCCCCCAGCTCCGTGGGACTCACTGGTAGAGCTCGCAGGGGGCAGCAGGAGGGCTGGAGCCCTCAGGCTCCGTCGGAGGCAGTGAGAGGGGGACCCCTGGCAGCTGTCTGCAGGCCCAGGCATAGCACAGAGCCTGTGGGTCCCTGACACAGGGCGGTGGGGCTGCAGGCCCCTCCCTGCCCCACTGACCTGCGTGTACGTGTCCCGGATGCTGAAATCCACCAGTACCATGATGAGGATGGCGATGGGCACCCCGAAGTCCCCGATCACCCGACGGATCTGCAGAGAGTGGGTCAGCGCCGGCCAGGGTGGGCCCCAGTTCTGCCCCTAACGAACCCTGCTCCCAGCTCTGCCCTCCCTGCCCCCCGTGAACCCTGCCTGCCCCCCAGGAGCGCTGCCTTCCTGCCATGGCACAGCCTGCAGGGGCCTGCCCCCAGAACTCTGTGCCCGCACCCCACAGCGCCTCTCCCTGCCCCCAGCTCTGCCCTCCCTCTCCTCTGCCCCCCAGCAAACCCTGCCCCAAAACAGCCTGCAGGGAGCTGCCCCCAGCTCTGCCCCAACCTACCCCTTCCTCCCACCCCACAGTTCTGCTCCAGCCCTTCTCCCCCAGCCCCCCATGCCCAGGGCCCCACGGCCCCTGCTCACCCGCCCAGGGAAGAAGCGGCTGTTCTTGAACTTGCGCAGGAAGAAGGCGATGAAGAAGGTGCCGGCCATGAGCACCAGCGAGAGCAGGGCCGTGTTGGGCTGCCCCGTCACCGCCGGCCCGGCCCGGCCCCCCGTCCCGTTCCCCAGGGGCACGCTGCCATTCTCCACGCCCGTCCCATTCGCCCGCCCGCAGCCGTGCAGGGGGTGCTCCTGGAAGATCTGCCGGGAGATCACGGGGGCCTAAGATCCTGCCCACAGTCCCCTACCCCTCCAGCCCCCACAGCCCCCCAGCCAGAACAGCCCCCAGTGTCCTGCCCCCTCCAGGCCCCACGGCCCCCCACCCCTCCAGCCCACAGTCCCCACGTCCACCCCACCAGCAGGACAGCCCCCAGTGCCCTGCCCTTCACAGCCCCACAGCTCCCTAACCCCCCCAGCCTCCCACGTCTGCCCTCCACCAGCACAAGACCACGCCCCAGTGCCCTGCCCCCTCCACTTCCACAGCCCCCAGTGTCTTGGCTCCTACACCCCCACTGGCCCCACCCCCCTCCAGCCACCACCCATTCCAGCCTCCACCACCAGAGCAGACCACCCCAGTCCTCTGCCCTCTCTCGCAGCCCCAACGGGCCCCCCGATCAGTACGGGGTACGGACCAGCCCCCACTACACCTCGCTTACTGCTACCCCACCCGGCCCGCCCCACAGCCAGGAATAGCCCCCAGTGTCCTGCTCCTCCAGCCCCCACTGCCCCACCCCCTCCAGCTCCCACAGCCCCGTCCACGCCCACCAGCCAGACAGCCCCCTGCTCCTGCCTCTCAAGCCCCAGCAGCCCCACCCTCAGCCCCCCAAGTTCTCGCTCCCACCAGCGCAGGACACCCATGCCTGCCCTCTCCATCCCCACAGCCCTCCCACCTCTTCCATGCCCCCACGCTCGCCCCACCACCAGGACAGCCCCCGTGTCTGCCTGCCTCCAGCCCCACAGCCCCCAGCCCTCCCATACCCACCCCTCCAGCTCGCCAACGGAGCCCCCACGCCCTGCCCACCAGCCAGGACAGCCCCCAGTGCCTGGCCCCCTCCACAAGCCCCCCCACGCCAGTCCAGACCCCCAAACCCCACCCCTCCATCTCCCACAGCCCCCACATCCGCCACCATCCAGCAGGACCGCCCCAAGTGCCTGGCCCTTCCCAGCCCCCACGGCCTCCCACCCCTCCAGCCCATGAACACCCACTTCCGCCCACCAGCCAGGACAGCCCCAGTGCCTGCATCCAGCCCCACATGCCCCCACACCCTCACCCCCACGTCCTGTCCCCACCAGCCAGGACACCCAGTGCCTGGCCCCTCCAGGCCCCACAGCCCCACGCCTCTCAGACCCCTCCCAACCCACCCTCCAATCTCCCAACCACGCCCACATCCCGCCCCCACCACCCAGGACTGCCCAGTGCCTGGCCCTCTTCAGCCCCCACGGCCCCCCACCCCCTCCATCTCCCAGGCCCCCACATCCGCCCCCCACAACTCAGGACCTGCCCCAGTGCCTTGCTCCTCTGCCCCCACAGCTCCCCACCCCCCCAGCCCCCACCGTCTGCCCCCACCAGCCAGGACAGCCCCCAGTGCCCTGTCCTCCCCCCCACAGCCCCCACACCCCTCCAGCCCCCAAGTTCTGCCCCCACCAGCCAGGACAGCCCCAGTGCCTGGCCCTCTCCAGCCCCACAGCCCCCCACGTCCCATCCCCACCAGCCAGGACAGCCCCCAGTGCCTGCCCTTTCCAGTCCCCACGCCCTCCAACCCCTCCAGCCCCACAGCCCCCCACCTCTCCACCAGTATAGCCTACCATGCCCCACCCAGACGTTGCTGCCCACCCCACGCGGATCCCCCCTGCCCAGGGGGCCCCCGGCTCTCGGCTGGCTGGGCCAGGCCGCCCAGGCTCGCACCTTGGCCAGTCTTGGAGAAGGTCTCGTAGATGAAGATGAGGGAGATGAGGAAGGCGAAGATCTCCTGGGTGAAACGGGACACGAAGCGCACCAGGATGCTGCCCTCCACGGCCAACATCACCAGCACGATTGAGAGAGCCAAGAAGCCGATCCACACGCGCCCCACCAGGTACTCCAGCCGTTGGTCGTCGCAGAACTGCCAGGGGCAGCCCACAGTGGGGGCTGGTCCGTGCTCCTGGCCGGGGGCTTCTCTCGCCCCCCTGGCAGGCGTTTGGGGACTTTGGTTCAAAGGCGGGGGGGCAGGGGCAGGTGTGGGGAGGGACAAGGCAGACGGGGCAAGGGGTGGCAGAGTCTCTGGGACTGTTCCAGGGGGCTGGGGCAGGATGGGGGTGGGGATGGAGGGGCAGGGCAGGTGGGGGGAGGGGAGGGACAGGCAAGACAGGCAGCACAGGCAGGGGGCGCACGGTCTCTGGGGCTGGCAGGGAGCCTCGAGCCATGGGTCGTCCCATGACCTCTGCCCCGGGGTTACAGCACAGGGACATCAGGAACAGCACGACCCTCGACTCCGGCCCTGTGCCCAGCCGCTGCCCTGCACAGAGGCGTTCTCCAAAGCACCCCCTGGGATCTGGGGCTCTCTGGAGACTGCCAGGGCACTGGGGGTGCTGTGGGGCTTGGGAGGTTCGTGGGAGCCTCAGAGGGGGGAGGGGTGTCAGTCTGGGGAGAGGCAGGGGACTCTGGGGGCTCCAAAACTATCAGGGCTCCAGCGAACTAGCAGGGTTCTCTAGAGGACAAACAGGGTTTCTAGAGGACTATCAGGGAGTTCTGGGGGGCCCTTGGGGACTCTGGGGGGCTAACTGGGATTCTGGGGAGCTCCAAGGAGTAACAGGGGGCTCCAGGGGATATCAGGGGACTTTGAAGGGCTCTCTGGGGGCTCTGGGAGTAACAGACGTCTCCAGGGGCTATCAGGGGCTATCTGGGAGCTCTGGGGGGCTCCAAGGGCTATCAGGGGGCTCCAAGGGGCTATCTGGGGGCTATTGGGGGTAACAGGAGATCTGAGGGACTATTTGGAGGTTTGGGGACTATCAGGGGGTTCCAAGGGGCTATGGGCATTCTGGCGGGAAATGGGGGGATCTGTGGGCTATCAGGGGGCTCTGAGGGGCTACCTGGGGGCTATTGGGGGGTCTGAGGGACTATCTGGGGGTTTGGGGGCTCCAAGGGGCTATCGGGATCTCTGAGGAGCTATCTGGGAGCTATTGGGGGTACGAGGGGTCTGAGGGACTACCTGGGGGCTATTGGGGAGCTCCAAGGGGCTATGGGAATTCGGGGGGGTAATGGGGAGCTCTGGGGGCTATCAGAGAGCTTTGAGGGTTCTGGGTCCTATCAGGGGGCTCCAAGGGGCTATGGGGGTTCTGGAGAATAATGGGGGGCTCTGGGAGCTATCAGGGGGCTCTGAGGGGCTATCTGGGGGCTATTGGGGGTATGGGGGGTCTGAGGGACTATTTGGGGATTTCGGGGCTCCAAGGGGCTATTGGGGGCTCTGAGGGACTATCTGGGGGCTATTGGAGGGCTCCAAGGGGCTATCAGGGGTTCTGGGGGGGTAATGGAGGCTCTGGGGCCCTCCCAGGAGTCCTGGACTCACTGTGAAAAATGCTTCTTCGAAGACGAGCAGGGGCCCGGAGAAGCCAATGATGAGCAGCGGCTGGGCGCCCAGCAGGCAGAAGATGATGCCCTGCACGGCCGTGGAGATGATCAGCTCCGATACCCCGATCAGGTCCTGGGTCTTCTCCCCTGCGGGGGGCAACGGCTCAGCGTTGGAGACGCCCTCCCTGCTGCCCCCCATCCCCACTGACCCCCGGCAACGAGCCCTCATTCCCCTCCCCAGGCCTCTCCCCGCTGACCCCCAGCCCCTCCCTGCTGACCCCCAGCAACGGACCATCCCCCTGCTCTGCCAGCCCTGGCATGGGGTGGGTGGGGGTGTGCTGGCGCTGGAAGGCATGGCGACACTCCCTGCCCCTGCCGGGCCCCATTGGCACGGGGGTGGCGGCTGTTAGGTGCCAGGGGTGGGGCCAGGCTGGCAACGCTTCCCCTGCCGCGCCCCAATATGCTGGGGTGGGGATGGGATGGGAGTGGACAGGCGATGTCTCCCCCACCAGGCCCCATGCGTGGGGTGTGGCGGTGGGGCTGGGGACCGGGCTGGCGATGTCTCCCCAGCAGGCCCATGGCGGGGGTATGGGGTGTGAGTGGGGCTGGGTGGCGCCTGACTTGCTGTCTGTGTGAGCGCGCTGATGAAGCCGAAGGTGGATGGGGAGGCGGAGATGAGGGCCGACCCCTGCGGCGCACGGGCCGGGCCTTCGGGGGGCTGTCATCCGTGACGTGCGCCGGCGCTACCCCAAGTACCTTGAGTGACTTCAGACAGCCTGAAACCCCCAGTGGCGTCGCCCCATCATCTTCATCTCTTCGCCGCGCTCTCACAGCATCACCTTCGGGGGCTTGCTGTGGTAAGCGGCCATGGGGGGGCTGCTGGGTATAGTGCCGTGGGGGGAGTGCTGGAGAGGGTTCTGCTGGGGTAAGGGCCACGGGGGGCTGCTGGGGGCGGCTGCTGGGTAGGGTTGCCAGGTGGGGGGCCTGCCGAGGGGGCTGACTGGGGGGGCTACTGGGTAAGAGGCACCGGGGGGGGGCTGATGATATGTAAGGGCCACCGGGGGGGATTCTGTAGGGGGCTGCTGGTAAGGGCTGACGGGGGAGTATGGGGGGTGCTGGCAGGGCCACCGGGGGTGGTGTCGTCTCGCCTGTTCTATGTGGGAACCCTAGGGCGCAGGCTGGCTGGAGGGGGATGACTTGGGGTCCCATGTAGCTGGGAGGATCCGGGACCTGATGGCCACCAGCTAGGGAGGGGTTGAGGTTAGGTTGGGTGGGGGTCAGCGGGGAGGGCCGGGAGAGAGAGTGAGACCATTGCCAGGCGGTCAGCATGGTGTCAATGGGAGGGGAAGGGGGAGGGGTGGAGGGCCCCGTTGCTGTTGAGGTCAGCGGGGAAGGGCCGGGGGAAGCAGGCTGGGTGCAAAACATTTAGGCAACTAGGCTGCTGCTAGGGCACTAGTGGTTTGGGGGCGCCTAGAGTCCCCTCAGGCAAGGAGGTGAGTGGAGGTGAGCTGGGGGGGAGCACAGTGAGGGAACAACTCCCCCGCCAGCTCACCTGCCGTGAGCACCACCAGCCCGCTCTGAGTCTCCTCCAGTCCCAGCGCCGTCAAGCCTGGGCAGGGAGAAGTAGAGCAGCACCGGTGTGCTCAGCTTGGGAGAGCTGAGCGGGGGGGTCTACCCAGGCAGGGTAGCTGCAGGGCGGAGTGGGGGGGAGTCTCCCCAGGCAGGGTTAGCTGCCAGGCGGGTGGGGAGTCTTCCCCAGGCAGGGTTAGCTGCTGTGATGTGGGTGGGGGGAGAGGAAAGGGGAAGGTCTCCCCAGGCAGGTTAGCTTCGGGTAGGGGGGGTTTCCCCAGGCTATGGTTAGCTTCTGGGAGGGGGAGGAAGGGGGAGTCTCTTACCCCAGCAGGGTTAGCTTCTGAGGAGGGTGGGGCGGCGGGAAAGTCTCCCCAGGCAGGGGGGGAGAGAGGGATGAGGTCTCCCCCAAGCAGGGTTGATGCTGATGAGGAAGTGGGGGAAGAGAAGGGGGGAAGTCTCACCCAGAGGGGTATCAGCTTCTGAGGAGGGTGGGGGCGGGGGGAAGTCTCCCCAGGCAGGGGGAGAGGGGGAGTCTGCCCAGGCAGGGTTAGCTGCCGAGGCGGGGGAGTCTCACCCGGGCAGGTTTAGATGCATGTGGGGGACAGGGGGATTCCCTGGGCAGGGTTTAGTTGCCGCTTGGTGCGACACGGGGAGAGAGGTTAGCTAGTCGCGGTGGGGGCATACTGCTGCGGGGGGGCTCCCCGGATGGGGGCGGGTTAGCTTGATCTCGGTGGTGTTATCCTGCTGCTGGGGGGCTCCCTGGGTGCGTGGGGCTGAGTTAGCTGCCATGGGGGCGGTGGGTTAGCTGGTGTGGGGGGTGTAAGGTGGAAGTTATTGCCTAGAGCTATATGAAAAATTCCCTGCACCAGACCTAGGGGAGGGAGTGTAGAGCCCGTTTGCTGGGGTCAGCGGTGGGTGTCTGCTAGGGAGGGGCTGGGTCCGGCGGGAGGGCCGGGGAGGATAGTGACAT
>NC_133770.1:926288-927811 GCF_003597395.2 Chelonoidis abingdonii
CCCCACAGCCCAGAACCCCCTGCCGAGCCCCTGCCCCACTCCCCGTGGCTCCCTGGTGAGCCCTCGCTGAGATCCTCTCGCAGCCCAGTGCCCCCTTCCGAGCCCCCACCCCATCCCCGAGGCCCAGCGCCCCCCCGCTGAGCCTCCCTGTAGCCCAGCACCCTCTGCCAAACCCCCACCCTTCTCCCTGCAGCCCTGTGCTCCCTGCCGAGTCCCCCCTGCCCCCCGCAGCCCAGTGGCCCTAGCACGGCACTGGGGCACTGGGGCCAGCACTGCCGAGTCAATGCCTGTCCAGCACCATGTCCCCTGGCTGCCCTGGTGGGTCCCCCTTCCATGTACCTCCTGGCCAGCCCATGCCCTGCCAGGGCCCCACGGGGCTAACACTGATGCCGGGCAGGTCACATGCTTCACACAGCCGGCTCTGGGGGTCCTGTGGGGCTGGTTGCAGCATGCCCCCCACTCGGCCCGCCCTACTGGGGCAGCAACCCCCGCCAGCGACCGAGCCCCACACGTCTCGTCTCCTCCCCCACCAGCAACCGAGCCCCACACGTATCGTCCCCCCCTTCCCGCGACCGAGTCCCACACGTCTCATCTCCCCCCCCACCATGACCAAGCCCCACACATCTCGTCTCCCCCTTGCCAGCAACCGAGCCCCACACATCTCATCTCCCTCCCCAGCGACCGAACCCCACATGTCTTGTCTCCCCTCTCCCCGCGACCGAGCCCCACACATCTCGTCTTCCCCCCAGCAACTGAGCCCCACACATTTTCTCTCCCCCACACTAGCGACTGAGCCCCACACGTCTGGTATCCCCTCCCCCCGCAACCACGCCCCACACATCTCATCTCCCTCCTCCCCGGTGACCGAGCCCCACAGTCTCATCTCCCCCTCGGCCCCCCCAGCGACCGAGCCCCACACGTCTCCTCTCCCCTCCAGCCCCACACCCTCCAGGGACAGAGGCCTGTGTCTCAGCTCTCCTCCAACCCCCGCAGTGATGGAGCCCTGAGTCTCCCCCCCCCACGATGGAGCCCTGCATCTCCCCACCAACACGATGGACCTCTGTGTCGCCCCCCTGCACGATGGAGCCCTGCGTCTCTCCTCCCTTACAATGGAGCCCTGTGTCGCCCCCCTGCACGATGGAGCCCTGCATCTCTCCCCCCCTACAATAGAGCCCTGCATCTCCCCCTGCCACAATGGAGCCCTGAGTCTCTCCTGCCCCCACGATGGAGCCCTGAGTCTCTCCCCCGCTACAATGGGGCCCTCTCTCCCCCCCGCACGATGGAGCCCTGCATCTCCCCACCAACACGATGGACCTCTGTGTCTCCCCCCGCACGATGGAGCCCTGTGTCTCCCCACCCACGATGGAGCCCTGAGTCTCCCCCCCGCACGATGGAGCCCTGCGTCTCCCCCCCACAATGGAGCCCTGCATCTCACCCCTCCACAATGGAGCCCTGTGTCTCCCCCCCCATGATGGAGCCCTGAGTCTCCCCCCCGCACGATGGAGCCCTGCGTCTCCCCCCCA
>NC_133770.1:931113-963665 GCF_003597395.2 Chelonoidis abingdonii
GGGGGGGGGGGGGGGGGGGCTTCAGGCCAATGCTGAACCAAGCTCCCTGCCGCCCAAAGTGAAACACTGCGCATAGCCCCCCGGCACAGCTCCCCAGCCCTGCCCACATCCTCACCGAGACCCCAGCACTGTCCCCCAGTGCCAGGCTGGGGCAGCCCCCCAGCACACAGCCCTGTACCCCCTGCTACCCCCGCCCAGATGCTGCTGTGGTGAGTTGGTTGCAATGGAGAACTGAGCCAGCAGCTTGGGGAGCCAAAGGGTTCTGCCTTCAAGGAGGATCAAGAGATATGTGGGGCAGCTGTGAGGCCACACATCAGCCTGGGGAAAAGGCCAATGGCCACACAAACCCACCCCAAAGCACAGAGCTGGGCCCCACAGAATAGGGGGAGGGGAGCCCCACACACCCAGCCATGCAACACAGTGGGAATATTTCATAATATTTTTATGAAGGCTGTTTGTGCCTCAGTTTCCCCATAAGCTGCCTTGTTGCCCCGGGCGGGAGGGGTCTGTCTGCTCTCAGGGCTGGCTAAGACACAGGCGTGGGTATCCCCTGGCTGGGCCTGGTCCCCAGCTCAGTGCAGCATGAGACAACGGGAAATCCAATCGCCTGGACACGGACACCTGGCAACCTACGCCCCCAAGGCTGAACAAGGCTCCCCGGCGGGAGAACACAGGGCTGGGGGAGGAGGGGCTTACATAGGGGTTGCGGGAAGCAGTCGGGGCTCTCACCTGCACTCTGACCAAGGAGGCCGCACAGCCAGACAGACGGAGCCAGACCCAGGGTTCCCCACAGCCGGGCTGGGCTCAGGGCTGGCCAGGAGGACCCTGCTTCACCCCTCACTGCCCGACGGGCCCCTAGGCCAGATGCCAGCTAACGAGTGAACCCGGCTGTGCCCGAGCTGGGAGTGGCCCTGCTGGGGCTGGGTGAGGGGCCCTGATCTCTCCCTCAGGGGCTGTCTCGGGGGACTCGCTGCCTGGAGCTCACGGGGGGAGGTGGGGGTTAGGCCCAGAGGGCCAGTCTAGGGGGCGATGAGGCTGTGTCGCTCACCCTGGAGGCACAGCAGAACTCCCAGGGGGCTGGGCCAGTGAAGGGGCCTCCCAGAGACCATCCCAAAGCTGGAGGTGCAGCCCCGAGCCTGTGGGTTCATGAGAGGAGCCCTCTCTGGGGCTGATCCTCACCCCTCCGCAGGGCATGGGGTGACCCCAGGGCCGAGCTTGCTGGGCCCAGTCCCCAGTAAAACACTGGACGGCAGCTGCTCACATGGGGGGCAGTGCCGAACGTCCCAGTGCCACTCCAGGAGCCCCCGACTCTTCACACGGGCCCTACATCTAGGCCGCTGGCTCTGCCCTGTGGTCCGGGGGCAGCTCCAGCTACTTACACTCTCGAAGGCAGAGGAGACAATGTGATGAATCCCGGAGGAAACCTGGGAGCAGCTCATGGTGCAGGCCAAGTGGCCGGTGCCCAGGCCCGTTAACCCTTCTCTTTCTCACTCGGGCTCAGAAAGAAATGTGGGGGCAGCATCACCTAGGCAGAGAAGAGAGCAGAGGGGGGGCCTGTGTCACCTACAGCCATGCCAGCCTGGGCCTTGGCAGGCTTCCCCCTCCCCCCGGTGTCACTCTCACCCGTGACTGCCCTCCCCTCCCCCAGCTCTGTGCCCTGGGTGGGCGACTCCCCTCCCATCTCCCTGTCCGGTGCCTGGGAGAGCGTGACTCCCTGTCCCCATTGCTGAGCGAAGGTCCCCAGGGTGCCCCCGAGGGGCCATGCCTGATCCAGTGTCTCTCCCATCGCCCACGCCGTCCCCACTGCCCTGGGCCCCACTCCAGAGCAGGCCACACTCTGGATGCCAGCAGATGGGACCCAGTGTGCTGTGGCTCCCCCACTGTCTTCCTCCCCACGGAGGGACAGCCGTGCTGTGCGGAGCGAGGTCTCCGGCCCCAGGGCTGTGCTCCCAGGCAGGGGAGGGGGGGCGCTGGCCAGGCCAGGCAGTAGGAGGGCAGAGGCAGCAAGCAAAGGAAAACAGAGGGGCCAGCTGCGCAGAGGGCGGAGGCTCCAGCCAGGTTTGTCTTGGCCCCGAGGCCCCGAAGGACAGAGCAGGCGCTAAGAGAAAAGCAGCAGGGCAGCGAGTGGGAGCGGGGTCCCCAGCCAGCGCAGGCCGGTGGAGCCGTGGGGGCAGGCTGGGGCACAGGCCCATTCGCGCTGAGACAGAGCAACCCTTGCACCCGCCCCACCCCACAGACCCCTCCTGAGCCCCACCCCACAGCCCGCAGCCTGCCAGCTTCGGCAGAGGAGGAAAGGGGGATAGAGAGCAGGGGGGCAGGGAACTGGGGAGCAGGAGGGGCGGGGAGCAGGGAACTGGGGAGCAGGAGGGGGAGGGAGCATGGGGGTAGGGAACTGGGGAGCAGGAGGGGCACGGGGGCAGAGAACGGGAGCAGGTGGGGCAGGGAGGCAGAGGGTAGGAACTGGGGAGCAGGAGGGGAGGGAGCAGGGGTAGGAATGGGAGCAGGAGGGCAGGGGCAGAACTGGGGCAGGATAGGGCAGGAGCAGGGGGTAGGGAACTGGGAGCAGGAGGGGCAGGGGCAGGGAACTGGGGGAGCAGGGGCAGGGAGCAGGGGGCAGAGCCTGGGAGCAGGAGGGGCAGGGAGCAGGGGGTGGGAGTGGAAAGGAGCTGGGGAGGGAGCAGGGAGAGACTGGGAGCAGGGGCAGGGAACGGGGTAGGAGTGGAAGGGGAGCTGGGGGGCAGGGAGCAGGGAACTGGGGGCAGAGACCTGGGTAGCGAAGGGGCAGGGAGCAGGGGGTAGGAGTGGAAGGGGAGCTGGGGGGGAGGGAAGCAGGGGGGTAGGAGTGGAAGGGGAGCGTGTGGGCAGGAATGGGGAGCAGGGGGGCAGGGAGTGAGGGGCAGGGAACTGGGGGGGGGAGAGGGAGGGAGCGGGGGGGCCAGAAGCTCCTGTCCCTACTGCCAGAATGCGATGCACTGGGCATCTCCAGGCCCCGCGTGAAGCGGAGGCCAAGGGCGCGCCAAGCCCCAGGGGTTTCTGGCCCCAGGCTGTGCTCTTCAGGAAGGCCTCGGGCCCCGGCCTGCCGGTGCGCGGGCCTGGCTCACAGCTCTGCCTGCAGGGATGCCCAGTCCCGGGGTCCCAGCTGCGAGCTGAGGGGCCACTGGCAACACGACAGCTTCACTAAGGGGAAAATAACAGGCAAGAGTGAGCTGCCCCCCAGCCCAGGGCCTGGCACATGCCCCCCCCCGCCCCCCCAGTCCGGGGCTTGGCACCACCCCGCCCAGCCTGGGCCTGGACAGCCCCCTCCCCAGCCTGGAGCCTGGCACACCACACACACCCCGGACCGGGGCCTGGCACAGCCCCTCAGCAGACCTCCGGGGTGCTGAGGTGCCTGGAGCAGCGGACAGAGGATGGCCAAGGCAGGCAGGGTGCTGCTGACCCCATTCCCTTCCACCAGGCTGCCCCCAGCCTGCCAGCTGAGAGCGATAGCAGGGCTGGGCTCTGATGGCCCCTTCCCTCCCCAGCCTCTGCAGGCTGCACAACGGGCCGGAGAGAGGCCATCCCACCACAACCCTCCCAGGCCAGCCTCCTGCTCCCCTAGGCAGCCCAGGCCTGGGGCCTCAAGCCCCCCCTCTGCCTTGAGCCATAGGGAAGCCACCGTCCAACAGCCTCTAGGCCAGTCTCCAGCTCCTGGCGACAGCCCCTCCGGGGACTCGCCTCTGCAAGCCAGACCCCAGAGCTTGCCCAGCACCAGGCGATGGACAGGGATCCACAGCCTCCCGAGCTGGGGCAGGCCATGGCAGCTGGGCTCCCATGGGCAGGGGGACTGCAAGGCAAGGGAAGCAACTGGGCTCAGGCAGCCCGGGTTCGGGGATCTGGTCTGGACAGTGGAGCTGGGACCCGAGGAGGAGAGGAGGGGCAGGGAGCTTCCCACAGCAAAGAACCCCCCCAGCCAGCCCCAGCTGCTTCTCCAGGCTGGGTCCCATCTCCCTTCACCACCCATCCCTCCCACTTGCATTGGTGCAGGCTGGGGCCGAAGGGAGAGACCCAGCGGCCACAGCAGGATCTGCACGCGCTGATAGACCAAGCAGACTGGGGTACGAAGCCCAGCCAGGGCTTCCCTCCTTCCTCTAGGCATAGAGAGCAGCAGCTGCAGGTCCTGACTTGCGACGCCCCGCAATACCCCCATTGTGTGCTACGGACCCCTGCAATGCCCCCGCCGTGAGCTACGGGCCCCTGTGACACCTCCATCGTGCTACAGGCCCCTGCGAGGGCCCCACCGGGTGCTGCGGGTCCCCGTGACAGCCCCATCATGCTACGGGCCCTACGAGGGGCCCCGCGCGGGTTGTGCGGGTCCCTGCGACGCCCCCATCGTGCTACGGGCCCCTGCGACTGCCTGCGCCCAACGTCCATCAGTACCCAGCCCCACCCATGCCCAGCCTCCACCGGTACCAGCTCCTGCGGATCCCCGACCCAGCCTCCATCGGTACCCAGCTCTGCGATCCCCGCGCCCAGCCCTCATCGGGTACCCAGCTCTGCTCCCCACGCCCAGGCCCCCACCCGGTACCAGCTCTGCATCCCGCGCCCCAGCGCTCCACCGGTACCCAGCTCTGCCGATCCCCGCGCCCAGCCTCCACCGGTACCCAGCTCTGCCGATCCCCGCGCCCAGCCTCCACCGGTACCCAGCTCTGCCGATCCCCGCGCCCAGCCTCCACCGGTACCCAGCTCTGCCGATCCCCGCGCCCAGCTGCCGCTGACCCTGGGACTGGACAGTCCCATCTGCAGGGTGTAACATCCTCCCCAGGATTTATTGTCCCATGAGGTGCAGACACGTGACTGGCAAGAGCTGAGGAGGAAGGTGGCGACTGATGACTGGCCCTCACATGGGTTACTCACCCAGCCCTCATCATGGGAGCTCCTCCCCGGGCCTGGGCCTGGGCCTGACTGACTGCCAAGGACTTTCCCCTCCCCTGCCCCAGCCGGCATCAGCCCTTGCCCTGCACAGGGCGCAGGGGAGCAGATGGTCAGGGCTCATGCTGGGCCCTTTCCTGGGTACACGGCAGCAGCAGCAGCCCAGGCCGCCAGGGCTGCTGGGTGTCTCCAGCGGTGCTGCCCAGGGGACTGGATGAGGCCCCTGCTGGGGCTGGGCTGAGCACACCCAGGGTGCTCCCCAAGCCAGACTCAGCAAAAGTCCCCAGCATGCCCCAGGAGGCCCATGATGCCTGCCCAGGCCCGGCCTCTGCCCTCATGCCAGCCCATGGGTGTCTATGGAGCAGGCTGGGGTGCATCCTGGGGAGCCCAGCACGCAGCGGGGCAGAGGGCACTGTGTGGCCAGGCTCCCAGACCTGCTGTCAGTCCCTGGGTAGTTGGGAATGCACCTGCCCTTTCCACGCACCTGCTGAGGTGGGGTGCCAAGGGCAGCTCCCCCAAAGGACGGGTAGGCACCTTCACCTGTGACGGGGTCACCACGAGAAGCAGCCGCCCAGACGCACCCAGACGCCTGGAGCCAGCTCAGCCCAGACCTTTCCCTGGACGGCTCTGCCCTCCCTTCCCTCACTGCATCGCCCCGCCAGCTGCAGCCTCCGCCACTGCCCAGCTGCCCCCAGCGCCCCTTCCCGCAGACCACTGGGCTGAGCCCCCAGGCCCACCTCACAGTCAGCCACTTTCTGACGGAGCCTCTGGGAATGGCCCACCCCAAATGTGGGGCATGGAGCTCTTGGGCTGGGTTCCCTCACCCCCATTGCTGTCCAGAGCCCTCTGGGGGGAGCTGGGCCAGGCAGCAAGTTGGGGTCCCTCGTTCAAACCCAAGCTCCTGCCTGCTGTACCATCCCAGCCCCCTCACCCCCCTCCCCGGGAAGAAGCTGACTCTGTGACACATGCCCCATCTGAGGAGTCCCCATGGCTGTGAGCTGGGGAGGGCTGTCAGGCCCCAGGGCTGGAGGCTGGGGTGAGCTGTCAGGCCCCACGGCTGGGGTGGGTTGTTAGGCCCCATGGCTGCAGGCTGGGGGTCAGGCCCCATGACGGGCTGTCCGAGGTGCCAGGGGAAGGAAAGCCAGAATCCTTGGGAAGAAGTGGCTGGACACCTGAGTCGCTATTTCCAGGGCTGGGGTTTTTCCAGGGCTGGCTGGGCGAGGTGGGGACATGGGGCTGCCCAAGGAGACGCTGGCCAGGCAGCTGTCCCTGTCACCCCCGGGTCCTGGAACAGTCCCTGCCCCACACGTCTCCATGCAGTAGGGCAGGCTGGAGAAGCAGCGTGGGGGAGATCGCAGCTGGTACCAGCAGGGCTCTGAGCCCCTGGCAGCACCACCAGGCACAGAAGGTGAGAGTCAGAGCCCTCCGCCCAGCCAGTGCCCCCCACTGCCCTGCGCCCCCCAGCACCCTGTGCCCCCCAGCGCCCTGCCTGGGATGGGCTGTGACTGGAGTAGCCGGGAGCCTGAAAGCGGAGCGCAGCTATTTCCCAGTGATGCAGGCCGTTGGAGGTGGAGGGAGCTCTCTCCTGACCCACAGCAGGACTCGGGGTGGTTACCCCGTGGGCAGGGCTGGCAGGGCTGGCTGAGCTGCTCCTCTCCTCTCCTCCCCAGGGATCAGCGAGCCTGGCAGTACCACACCAGCCTCGTCCCAGCATGAGCAGGTGCCAAGGTTTCTGCAGCGCTCGTCCAGATGAGATTACCCGGGGGGGGGTGGAGAAGCTGCCAACCCAGAGCCCCCTCCCCTCAGGCCCCCCCTCCCCCGGACAGGCCCCCAGCCAGAGCCTCCCACAGAGCCAATGAAATGGGGAGGGAGGAGAGAGGGGCAGTGCCAGCACCCCACATGCCAGAACAAATGCCTGTCCCACCCCCGCCCCCTTGAGTCCTGCCGAGGGTGGGGGGCAGGGAGAGGGAGCCAGGTTGTGCAGCACCTGGCTGGCAGGCAGCGCGACAGCAGAGCTCCGAGCCCTGGCACCGCACACACAGGGTCCGTTGGTCCCTTCCCCTGGCCAGTGCCTGCCCCGTCCCCCCCAGCCAGCGCCTACCCCGTCCCCACAGCCAGCACCTGCCCTGTCCCCCAAAACCAGCACTTGCCCCGTCCCCACAGCCAGGGCCTGCCCCATCCCCCACAGCCAGCACCTGGCCCGTCCCCACAGCCAGCGCCTGCCCTGTCCCCCCAGCTAGCACCTGCCCCTTCCCCCCAGCCAGCGCCTGCCCCGCCCGCCACAACCAGCGCCTGCTCTGCCCCCAAAACCAGCTCCTGCCCTGTCTCCCACAGCTAGCGCCTGCCCCGCCCCCACAGCCAGCGCCTGCCCCGTCCCCAAAAACCAGCACCTGCCCCGTCCCCCACAGCCAGCGCCTGCCCAGCCCTCCCCAGTCAGCGCCTGCTCCATCCCCCACAGCCAGTGCCTGCCCCGCCCCGGCCAGCCGCTGCCGCGATCCCCACAGGCGAGCGACTGCCGCGTCTCCGTCCCAGCCAGCGCCTGCCCCATTGCCCCAACAGGCCACGTGTGCCAGCCCCACGGAGCCAGCACCGTGCCCCGTCCGCCGCAGGCCAGCGGCGTGCGGGCCCGCCGGCGCACACCACGCGGGCTCTCTGACCGGCAATAACCAGCACTCGATGCGGGGGGGCGTGCGCCAGCCAGTCCTGCCACCCCACACCACTCCTGCTCTGCCCGCAAAACAGCACCTGCCCGTCCAGCCATGCCTGCCCAGCCCCACAAACCAGCGGCCTGCCCCTGCCCCCCAGCCAGTGTCTGCCCCGTTCCCGTTCCAGGCCACGCGTTCTGCTACTGCCTCTAAGACCGGGAGCACTCCCTTCCCGCAGTGCCTGCGCCAGCCGCCCACAACCAGCGTCCTGCTCCTGCCCCCGAAAACCAGCACCGCCCGTCCCACCATGCCTGCCAGCCCCCCACAGCCAGCGCAGTTCTGCCCCCAAAACAGCACCTGCCCTGTCCCAGCCAGTGCTGCCCAGCCCCCCACAGCAGCACCTGCCCATCCCCGCCGAGCGCCTTGCCCAGCCTCCAAGTGCCCGCTCTGGACAGGTGTGAGTCACCCCAGCCAGCGCTGCCCTATCCCCAGCAGCGCCCTGGCCGGAAGGGGCTGGAGGTCGCCGGAGCCCCCTCAGAAGTGCCTGCCCCACAACCATGCATCCAGCTACCTGCCTCACCGCTCCACAGCGCCCTGGCTTGGGACGGGCTGCACTCGTCTGGGGAGCTCCCCAGCCAGCGCTCGCTGCTCTACCGCCCACGTTGCCCGCGGGCTGAGGCCACTCTATAGACGAGTCATTTTCGGCGCGTTAAAATCGAAAGCTCGGAGTTCGATATATCGCGTCTCCGTGTAACGGGGATATACAACCAGAGCGCGGCTGTAGACATCGATCTGACTCCAGCCAATAACAAACGGAGTTCCGGATTCGACATGGCGAGCCGCGCACATCGATTCGGCGCGGTGAAGACGGGTGAGTAACTCGATTTTAGATATTCGATTTCAGCTACGCTATTCTCGTAGCTGAAATTGCGTATCTAAAATCGATTTTCACGCGTCATGTAGATGGGGCCTGAGATAGGGCTGGAGTCACCAGGAGCCCCCCAGGCAGCACCAGCCTCACCCCCACAGCGCCCCGACTGGGACAGGGCTGTAGTCGCCGGGAGCTCCCCCAGCCAGTGCCTGCCCTGCGATGCAGAAGGCAGAGACCAGCAGCCCTCTGAGATGGAGCCGTTGTCTCCCCTGCAGCCCTCGCAGGCACATCCCCCAACCTGGCCCTCAGTCCCGCTAGGGCAGCCATGCTGGCCACACTCCTTCGCTGGCCTCAGGTTAGCACCCCCTGCCAGGGCCCACACATGCAGGAGGCAGCACAGATCCTGGGGGGGATCCTGCTGAGGCTGCATCAGGACCCCCGTGTGGGCCCGCAGCCCTGTCTCCCTCCTGATGCGCCTGGCGTTTCACTGACCACCCCTGCACCCGGGAGAACCGGCTCCGACCCCTGCCCGCTTCGGACATACCTTCAGAGCTGTTCTGCCAGTGCCCAGCTCAGCTCCGATTACGGGAGATTCACGAAGCCAGAACTTCCACATTCCTGCGGAGCCAGGGCAGATTAGGCTGACCTGCCTCGGCTTTCCCACCACAGCTGCCTCCGCCCATGGGGCTGCCCAAAGGAGACACCCCAGCTCCCTCGGGTCAACAGGACTGGATGTTCCCCAAGACACAAACCCACCTGCCCCAGCACGGTGCCGCGCGGTCAGGAGGCTACTCGGAGAGTCCAGCTTCCAGCAGGTCTGCCAGGTGGGGAGCCGGGAGCTCAGGGCAGTGCACTGCTCCTGATTCTCCCCAGGAGCTCGCCTGGCTCCGTGTGGAGCAGCCTGTGGAGGCAGGTGCCGGGGCCCACTTGGTGTGGGCTCAGAACCCCCACCAGTGCTCAGTTTCTCCAGGCCAGTCATTCGCGACAGGGGCCAGACGTAAAACCATCACATTGCAGTCACTGGCCCCTGTGCCTGCCCTCCAGCTCTGACTCTGCAGCCTGGGAGCTGAGGACTTTGCACGCACCGCTGCCCAGCCTGAGGGCTCTCCCCAGACAGCATCTGAGACAGCCACCTCTGGGGGAAGCAGGGGCAACCCTGCCCCTCTCTTTCCAAGCCTCTGGTGCCCCCAATCCGTGTCCTGACCAGCTAGAGTGAGCTGGGAGCCCTGCTCAGAGACCCTCACTGCTCCTCCAAAAGGGGGATCGCCCCACAGCCCCCAGCAGCTGAGACACCCGTTGGCTTCCCCCCACCCATACTCTGGGCCCCTCACCAGGGTGGAAGTCAGGGCTGAGGGGGAGCAGCAGGACCCAGGCGGGATTCAGCTCACATCTCCCCTAGGTGCCATGCGGAGTGAGGTACCTGGCTGGGCTCCCCCTCGTGGCCGGGCAGCCCAGCTCAAGACCCTGGACTGGAGCCTGGCCCCTGGCCAGGGATATGGGGCTGCAGCACAGGGCAGCAACTTAGCTGAAGGCCTGGCCTTCCGTGCCAGTTCCCCCTTCCTCTGCCCCACTAGCCATATGACAGGCACCCCCTTGCCAGCCCTCCAGCCAGCCTCACTGCATGTGGGCACCACAGCCTCCCCTGCCAGACCCATCTGCGGTCCTGCAACACGGTCTGCTACACACGATCTCGGCCCAGCCCCTGCAGCTCCTCTGGGCCCAGCCCGGCCCCACTCCACAGATGCCCCTGGGAGTCTCATCAGCTAGCAGAAAAGAGCAGATGCTCGGCAAGGCCCAGCCGGGGGCAGCACACTCCCTCGCCTTTGAGGGGACACCCCATATACCCTGTGCACTCTAGGTGCGCGACCAGACCCCAAGCCGCATTCTCCAGCCTCAGCAACAACCTGTCCAGGGTTGCAGGGGAGAACCTGCCCTGGGAGCACCGGGGAGAGGCCGGGGGAAGCCGGCCAGGGCTCAGTGGCACACGCGGGGCATCCTCAGCCCACTCCCTGCCACGGGGCTGGGACATGCTGGCGGGTTGGCCACTCCTGGGCGATGGAAGGTAAAATCCAAAGGGGCCCACAGCTCCTGCCCCAGGGGCTGGGAAGAGTCTGCACCCCTCTGACCACTGTCAGAGATGAGTCTGGACCCAGAGCTGACTCCCTTGGCCACCCCTACTCGGCTCCTCCATCAGTCCCCACAACTGTGCCAGCTGTATGGGGGGTCGCTGCCCTCTGCTGCTCTCACTGGCCAGTGCCCGACTGGCCACATTCCTGCTGCTCCTGGCCTTAAGCAGCTTTCTTTAATGCCGGCAGCCCAAAACACGCCGGGGATTGGACAGTGTGGCTGAGCCCAGCCCCGAGCCCCCTTCTCACAGCCAGGAGCCAACCCCTCCCCCACCCCAGCACCCCCAGGCATGGGGTCAGGCCCAACAACTCCTCCCCCTCCCCAGCACCCCCAGGCATGAGGTCAGACCCAACTCCCCCTCCCCCGCCCCAGCACCCGCAGGCACGGGTTTAGGCCCAACTCCTCCTCCCCTGCCCCAGCACCCCCAGTTACGGGGTCAGACCCAATTCCCCCTCCCCCGCCCCAGCACCCCCAGGCACGGGTTTAGGCCCAACTCCTCCTCCCCCACACCAGCACCCCTAGGCACGGGGTTAGGCCCAACTCCTCCTCCCCCACCTCCGGACACCCACCCCAGCACCCCATTGCTCCCAGGGGCCGTCCTGCCCTGCAGCGTGGCCTCCCACAGGAATTCGTGCCCAGCTCAGCCCGCCTGTTAGCAGGTCAGTGGCAAGCAGGCAGCAAGGCGCCCCACCAAATGCAGAGTGGGGGCTGCCCGGGGTAGTGGGAGGCAGGCAGATGGCAGCGCCCGGGGCAGAGTACAGAGGGGGTGGTGGCCAGCCCAGGGCTCTGCAGAGAGCAGTAGCTAACTCCATGCACCATGCCGGAAGGGGTGCCAGGCAGCAAGCGGCATTGGGGAGGGGAGGCGCCCCCTGCCCGGGTGAGTCACCTGCTGCGCAAGGCTGGCAGGCGACAGGCCCTGCTGGAAACTGCTCAGCGCTTCGCCCTGTGCCCGGAAAATGCGCGACCGGAACCAGTGGCTGAGTCAGACCATTTCCCTTCAGCTACGCCGCTCCCCCACCCGCCACCAGACGCTGCACGAGGAGCTGGGGCGGGTTCCCTCCCCCACCCAGGCAACCCCAGCCCTGCCTAGGGGGAACAGGGCTCTGAGGGGCTGAGCCCCATAAGCCCAGACCGTTAGCAGCTTCCTGAAGCGTCTCTGCACCTGCAGCTTTCCAGGAACAAGCCTGAGGCACCGGCACTCAGCCTCAGCGGGTGAGAACAGCTCCCACACCAGGCCCCGTGTCAGCCAGGCCTGCCAGGCCTGTGCCTGGGGCAGCCCCTCCGCTGGGCTCTGGGGACACCGACCCTTAACCAGCCACCAGCCCACTCTCCTCTTATTCTCTGTGGGGGCCTTTGATCTGCTTGGGGCAGGGCTGTGGGTGGCTATGTGGGGGCGACCCAGCCAGCTGGGGTTCCCGGTCTCCGGCTCTGCCATTCTCACGGGCAGTGCTGATTCTGTTTGTTACTAACTCTGGTTTCCACCCAGGCTGCTGAGTCAATGTCTCCGCCTTCCCCTGCCACCGAAGGCACAGCAAGGCCCAGCCCACAGGGAAACGCAGGGACACACAGCCATCATGCCTGCAACTCACCTTCCTCCCAGGGCTGGAGCAGCCTTTCCTGAGCCCCAACAAGCTGGGGTGGGAGGCAAGCCCCGCAGGCCAGGAAGGCCCAGCGGGGAATGCAGAGCAGGGGAGGAACATAGCCTCACACACCCCATAGCAGAACTCACCCAGCAAGACAGTTGGAACCCAGGCAGTGCTAGGCTGGATCAGCCCCAGGGTCCACCTAGCCCAGTCTCCGGTCCCCAGTGGCTGGCCTCCAATACCAGTCCCTATCCCAGCACAGGGAGCATGGGGGCAGCTTGGGCCAAGGGGGCCAGGACAAACCCCTACTGTTATGGAAAGCCCTTGGAGTCCTCACTGTCCCTGAGGGCAGCCAGCACTCCTGGGATCTACCACAGCATCAGAGCCATGGAAGTGGCAGGGATCTCGCAAGGTCATCTACTCCCATCCTCTGCACTGAGGCAGGACTAAGTATTATCCAGACCATCCCCGACAAGGGTTTGTCTAACCTGCTCTTACAAAATCTCCAGTGACGGAGACTCCACAACCTCCGTAGGCAATTTATTCCAGTGCTTAACCACCCTGACAGGTAGGGAGTTTTTCCTAATGTCCAACCTAAACCTCCCTTGCTGCAATTTAAGCCCATTGCTTCTTGTCCTGTCCTCAGAGATTAAGAACATTTTTTCTCCCTCCTCCTTTTATGTACTTGAAAACCGTTCTCATGTCCCCTCTCAGTCTTCTCTGCTCCAGACCAAACAGACCCAGTTTTATCAATCTTCCCTCACAGGTCAAGTTTTCTAGACCTTTCATCATATTTGCTCCTCTTCTCTGGACTTCCTCCAATTCGTCTACATCTTTCCTGAAATGTGGCACCCACAACTGGACACAACACTCCTGTTGAGGCCGTAACAGCGCAGAGCAGAGCGGAAGAATCACTTCTTGTGTCTTGCTTACAACACTCCTGCTAATACAGCCCAGAAGGATGTTTGCTTTTTTTGCAACAGTGTTACACTGTTGACTCACATTTAGCTGGTGATCCACTATGACCCCCAGACGCCTTCCCGCAGAACTTCTTCCTAGGCAGTCATTGCCCATTGTGTGTGTGCAACCGATTGTTCCTTCCTAAGGGGAGCACTTTGCAATGGTCCTCATTGAATTTCATCCTGTTTACCCCAGACCATTTCTCCAGTTTGTCCAGATCATTTTGAATTTTAATCCTATCTTCCAAAGCACTTGCTTTATAAGTGTACTCTCTATGCCATTATCTAAATCATTGATGAAGACATTGAACAGAACCGGCCCCAGAACCGATCCTTGCGGGACCCCACTCATTATGCCCTTCCAGCCTGACTGTGAACCGATAACTACTCTCGGGGAATGGTTTTCCAATGAGTTCTGCACTCACCTGAGCACAGATTTGTCTAGGCTCTATTTCCCACATTTGCTTTGAGAAAGTCACGTAAGAGAGTGACAACATCCTTACTAAAGTCGAGATACACCACATCTACTGCTTTCCCCCAGCCACAAGGCTTGTTACCATGTCAAAGTTATCCCTGGCTCCAGATGGGGAGGAGAGTCTAGATATTAGAGCAGGGGGACTGGGAGTCTGGACTCCTGGGTTCTCTCATAAGAACGGCAGCACTGGATCAGCCCAAAGGTCCATCTAGCTCAGTGTCCTGTCTCTGACAGTGGCCAATGCCAGGTACCCCAGAGGGAATGAACAGAACAGGCAGTCACCAAATGATCCATCCCGTTGCTCATTGCCAGCTTCTGGCAGTCAGAGGTTTAGGGACACCCAGAGGATGGGGCTGCGTCCCTGCCTGTCTTGGCTAATCGCCATCGATGGATCAGGAGCTGACCTAATTATTTTTTTGTACCTAGTTATAGTTTTGGCTTTCACACCATCCCCTGGCAAGGAGTTCCACAGGTTCACTGTGCATTGGGTGAAAAAATACTTCCTTTTGTTTGTTTTAAACCTGCTGCCTATTAATTTCATTGGGTGACCCCTTGTTCTTGACTTCTTCACTTTCTCCACACCCTTCATGATTTTACAGGCTTTTATCATATTCCCCCCTTAGTCGTCTCTTTTCTAAACTGAAAAGTTCCCGTCCTCTTACGGAAGTCGTTCTATACCCCTAATCATTTTTATTGCCCTTTTCCAATTCCAATACATCTTTTTTGAGATGAGGAGACCACACCTGCACACAGTATTCAAGATGTGGGCGTACCATGGATTTATATAGAGGCAATATGATATTTTCTGTCTTATTATCTATCCCTTTCTTAATGATTCCCAACATCCTGTTCGCTTTTTTGACTGTTGCTGCACGTTGAGTGGATGTTTCAGAAAAATATCCATGACGTCAAGATCTCTTTCTTGAGTGGTAACAGCTAATATAGACCCCATCATTGTATATGTATAGTTGGGATTATGTTTCCCAATGTGCATTACTTTGCATTTATCAACATTGAATTTCATCTGCCATTTTGTTGCTCAGTCATCCAGTTTTGAGAGATCCTTCTGTAGCTCTTCGCAGTCTGCCTGGGACTTAACTATCTTGAGTAGTTTTGTATCATCAGCAAATTTTGCCACCTCACTGTTTACCCCTTTTTCCAGATCATTTATGAATATGTTAAATAGGACTGGGCCCAGTACAGACCCTGGGGGACACCTCTTATTTACCTCTCTCCATTCTGAAAACTGACCATTTATACCTACCCTTTGTTTCCTGTCTTTTCACCAGTTACCAGTCCCTGAGAGAACCTTCCCTCTTATCCCACGACAGCTTACTTTGCTTAAGAGCCTTTGGTGAGGGACCTTGTGAAAGGCTTTCTGAAAGTCTAAGTACACTGTATCCACTGGATCCCCCTTGCCCACATGCTTGTTGACTCCTTCAAAGAATTCTACTAGATTGGTGAGGTATGATTTACTTTGACAAAAAACATGCTCACTCTTCCTCAACAAATTATGTTGATCTATGTGTTTGACAGTTTTATCCTTTCCTATAGTTTCAACCAGTTTGCTGGGTACTGATGTCAGGCTTACCAGCCTGTAATTGCTTGGATCACCCCTGGAGCCCTTTTTGAAAATTGGCATCACATTAGCTACCCTCCAGTCATCTGGTACAGATGCTGATTTAAATGATAGCTTACCGACTACAGTTAGTAGTACTGGCCAGCTTTGGCAGGATAGTGGTGTCCAGTGTTTAGAGCTGGGGACTGGGAACCAGGATTCCTGGGTTCTCTCTGCAGCACTGGGCAGGAAGTGGAGGCTGGCTGAGCAGGAAGTGGAGGCTGGCTGGCCATGCTTGCGACGCACTCTCACTCAGCTTGCTGGCATTTCTCCACTTGTCGGTCAAAGGATAACTTCAGGATGCCACATCCAACCAATTCCAAAATGCCTGAGTGCATTCTTGGCACCAACAGTCAGACCCTCCAGTAATCTGGGGGGACAGTGAGGGGGCAAATGTAGCACTCAGCCCTCTTTAGCCCAGCCCCAGCCCCTGTGCGCTCGTCTGCAGCTGGAGCACTGGCTGATGGCCCCATGAATGCTTTTGGCACAAGGTGTGACACCAGTAGCATAGCTAGCAGGGTTCAGTGGAAGCAGCCGCTTCCCCTCAGGGTAACAGGCACGGAAGCCTGCTGGCCGGCGCTACTAACAACAGAGCTGGACGAGCCGTGGGGCGGCAGGCTGGCGCAGAAGCGGTGCCTGCCGGCCGGCGCTTCCACCAACACAACCAGAGGAGCCATGAGGGGGCCGCAGACGCGGCTGGAGGAGCAAGGGGGCCAGCTCCTCGGCTCAGGACTCGGCAGCCAAGCGCTCCCCAGTACCCCCCTTGCTAATGCGGGGGGGAGGCAAAAGGGCCCCTGTGCCTTTAAGGCTACGTGGCTGGCGAGCCCCATGTGGAGCACGCCGAGCACTGGGAGCAGGCCGGGGACAGGCCGCAGCGCAGGACAGAAGGTGAGTGGGGGGGTATTCCGGTCGGGGGGCATGGTCAGAGGAGCCAAGGGGGGCGTGGTCAGAGGAGAAGCCAAGGGAGGGTGCCTTTTTAATGTTCACTCCCCCTACACTGAAAACCTGGCTACGCCACTGCGTAACATGCTGACACCCTCACTGACTTCCCTCCCAGGAAGAACAAAGAGTAATGCCAGCTGCTGCAATGTGAGGGGAGAATGGAGGACTCCGGTATGGGGTGCACAGAACCCCCACTATTCGGGGCAGAGAGAAAGGGAGCCCAATGGGAAGTGGACATGGAGAGAACGGGGTAACGAGGGTTCATACAGAGACTCTGCCAGGGGGAGAATGGGGTCCTGGAAGGGGTGAGGAGGAGAATTGGGGGCTCTGCTGTGGGGGACACAGAACCTCTAGTGGGGGGGTGAGACTGGAGGACCCTGGTTGGGGAAATGGCAGAAAGGGGGGATGGGGTGCACACAGCCCCTGAAGTGGGGGACTATGGTGTAGGGGGAGGGGGCACCCAGAGATCTTGGCAGGGAGTCCCTGAAATGGAGGGGGCTGAGAGCATGGCACCCAGGGCAGTTGGGGGGGGTGGAGGGTTGCAGGGAGCCCCAGGGGTGTGCAGTGAGAATCCTAGTGGTTAGAGCAGGCAGGCTGGAAGCCAGGACTACTGGGTTCTGTTCCCAGGTCTGGTGCTCACACGCTGTGGGGCCTGGGGGAATGAAGCTGGGGGGAGTGGGGAGCAAGGGGAGAGAAAGCTACAGCCTGAGCCAGAGCTCCTCTGCCCCTGGACTCTGTTACAGCCACATCCCCAGAGCAGCTGCTCTCTCTCGGGTGCGACAAGGCCCAGGCCCGGCATGAGACCGGCTGCTCCCACCTGAGCAGCAGGGGTCTGCAGGCCGGATGCAGGCCCCTTGGCAACTCCCCCCTCAGGTTCCTCCCGAGGCAGCGCTCCGGGCAGTCAAGTGGCGCACAAAGGGCTCTTGTTTGCACAGAACAATCCAGCCCAGATAAGCGGGGCAGGTCTGCAGATATGGAGATACGGCTGCCAATGCTGCTGCTCACAAGCCCTGCCCGGCGCCGGGAATTACTGGCTGGTTCGGCTTAGCAAGTGTGTGCCAGGCGGCGCTGCAGCTCCTGCCACTGTGCCAGAGTCACATTCCAGGGACTAGCCTCCACTCGCCCGCCTGATCCTGAGTAAGGCGATTATGGGGCGCGTTGTCTCCGCAGCCCCTAGCAGCACCACACCCCGTGCAGTGAGCCCTGGCTTCCCCAGCTGCCTGCCCGCAGGGCCCTACTCCCCAGGACGGCCCCATCCCCGTTACCAGCTGGGGCAAGCATGGACAACCCCTGTCCCCGCCCAGCAGGAGGGGGAGTCAAACACATACCGGGGCCAGAGGGAACGGAGAACGATCCCCAGCCCGCACTGCACTATCACTGAGCTCCAGCCGCGAAGGCCAGCCGACAGCATGGGAGTCAGGGTCAGTCCCCGCGCCACCATGGGCTCCTGTATGACCATGGGCAGGGACCTCAGCCCAGGCCCTGCCCCAAGGGTAACAGCTGGGCCTTCTGCACAGAGACATGGTGAGCAGCCATACGTTCCCGGGGCCGCGCTGCCAGAGACGGCGCGCACACAGGCCTGTAAAATAACTTAGAAGCTCCCTGATTCCCATCTGTCCGAGATCTGCTCCCCCAGCCGACCGCACCGCAGCCTCACAGCTCCCTGCTCCACCCGATTGCGCTGCAGCTTCACAGTTCCCCGAACCCCCCAAGCGCACCGCAGTGTCACAGCTCCCCGCTACCCCCTGACCACACCGCGTCACAGATTCCCACTCCATCCCAGAACGAGCCGCAGCCTCACAGATCCCTGCTCCACCCCAGACCGCGCTGCAGCCTCACAGTTCGCTGTTCCCCCTAACTGCGCCGCAGCCTCACAGCTCCCCATTCCCCCCTGACTGCGCCGCAGCGTCACAGCTCCCCGCTACCGCGCCGCAGCCTCACAGCTCCCCACTGCCCAACTGTGCCACAGCCTCACAGCTCCCCATTCCCCCTGACTGTGCTGCAGTGTCACAGCTCCCCGCTACCCCACGACCGCGTCGCAGCCTCACAGCTCTCCACTCCACCCTAGACTGAGCAGCAGTGTCACAGCTCCCTGCTCCCCCCCCGATCGCGCTGCAGCCTCGCAGCTCCCCACTCCACCCCAGACCGAGCCGCAGCCTCACAGCTCCCTGCTCCACCCCAGACCGCGCTGCAGCCTCACAGTTCGCTGCTCCCCCTAACTGCACCACAGCCTCACAGCTCCCCATTGCCCCCCAACCGTGCCACAGCCTCACAGCTCCCCATTCCCCCCAACTGTGCTGCAGTGTCACAGCTCCCCGCTACCGCGTCACAGCCTCACAGCTCTCCACTCCACCCCAGACCGAGCCGCAGCGTCACAGCTCCCTGCTCCCCCCGATCGCGCTGCAGCCTCACAACTCTCCACTCCACCCCAGACCGAGCCGCAGCGTCACAGCTCCCTGCTCCCCCCCCGATCGCGCTGCAGCCTTGCAGCTCCCCACTCCACCCCAGACTGAGCCGCAGTGTCACAGCTCCCTTCTCCCCCCCATCACGCTGCAGCCTCACAGCTCCCCACTCCTCCCCAGACCAAGCCGCAGTGTCTCAGTTTCCTTCTCCCCCCCATCTCGCTGCAGCCTCACAGCTCCCCACTCCTCCCCAGACCAAGCCGCAGTGTCTCAGCTCCCTGCTCCCCCCAGACTGCACTGCAGAGATACAGCTCCCCGCTCCCAGACTGAGCCACAGCATCACAACTCCCTGCTCCCCAACTGTGCCACAGCCTCACAGCTCCCCACCTATCCGAGCTCTGCTCTGTAGTTTAGCCCCACCACGGAAGTGCTAATTCCTAGCCTGTCCCTGACCTCCCGGCTCTGGGCAAGTTCACCAAGGGGGGAGGGATAGCTCAGTGGTTTGAGCATTGGCCTGCTAAACCCAGGGTTATGAGCTCAATTCTTGAGGGGGCCATTTAGGGATCTGGAGCAAAAATCTGTCTGGGGATTGGTGCTGCTTTGAGCAGGGGGGTGGACTAGATGACCTCCTGAGGTCCCTTCTGTGATGGAATAGCAACTGTCTGTGTGGGGGATGGGAGAGCCAGGGATGTCTTTAGGTGAGGGACAGGATCTAAGCCTGTAACCTGAGCCAGGGAGGAGGGTCAACACCTTTGCCCGGGAAGGTGGACAAAGGCAGGGGCCAACTGGAGGGAGTGGGTTTTTAGTTTCACTTTTGGGCTGGGTGGCTGGAATTTAGGGGACTAACCTTCCTGGACCTGAGGGGCTTGACTGAGGGGTCCTGGCTGTGCCTACAAGCTCTGCTGTAACCTGCGTTCCTGTTGTCCAATAAACCTTCTGTTTTACTGGCTGGCTGAGTTACTGTGGGTCCCAGGAAGAGGGGTGCAGGGCCAGACTCCCCCAACCTCCGTGACACCTTCTAACCTTGATATGCTATGATTCTAAGTGGGGTGCCCAGGGCAGAGCAGCTGAGTGCCCAGCTGTGACAAAGTGGGAATGTTCTTAATGTTTTCTCTGAATACTGTGTTGGTGCCTCAGTTTCCCCTATGCATTTCTTAGGTATCTAGGTGATGGGATGGGGGTCTGTGATTGTTGCAGAGCCCTACAGGGCAGGCGTGAAGCTGTCTGCACAGAGAATGACCGACAATCTGTCTCCTGGTAACTGATGGTCTGGGCCTCTCCCCTGCAAGGTGCCAGATGAAGGTGTTGAAGAACAAGGAGATCAGGGGCTTTGTAGCCCGGGAAAGAGAGGAGGGGTTGGAGGGGGTTTCAGTTTGGAGCTGGCTGGGGAAATGGAGGGAGACTCAGAACCGGGGTCTGGGCTCCCCATCCCCCAAGATGGACCTGACTGAGGAGTCCTGATCTCTGTACCTACAAGCTCTGTTTCAGACCGTGTTCCTGTCGTCTAATAAATCTTCTGTTCTCCCGGCTGTCTGAGAGTCATGTCTGACTGCGAAGCAAAGTGGGGGTGCAGGGCCCTCTGGCTTCCCCAGGACCCCGCCCAGGCAGACTCACTGTGGGAAGCGCACAGAACCGGGAGAGAGAGGTCAAGGACTTGGTGGCTTTAGATGTGATCCAGCTGTTTAACAGCCATGGGCCTCACACGTGGGGCTAGAACCCAAAAGGATGGGTCGATCCGATTCTGTGAGTACTACTGGAAGCTTAAACCATCACTGTGTCCGATGCCTACCCCATGCCTAGGCCTGGGGAGATTCTAGACAAGCTTAGGGGGGCTCAGTACCTCTCTACTATGGCTCTCACCAAGGGCGACTGGCAGATGCCTGTGGGCCCGGATGCCAGGTTGAAATTTGCCTTCACCACCCCTTTGGGGCTCTTTGAGTTCCTGGTCCTGCCTTTCGACCTCAAGGGGACGCCAGCTACCTCCCACTGCCGGGTGGGTCGGTTACTGAGGAGGATGGAGAACTTGGCCCTGGCAGACACTGATAACATGTGCATCTTTAGCCAGACCTGGGAGGAACACATGTCCCAGGTGAAAAGGGTGTTGGGCTGCCTCAAGGAGGCAGGACTGATGGTAAAAGCTGGAAAGTGTAAGGTGGGGATGGCAGAGGTGTTGTACCTGGGCCACAAGGTGGGGAGCAGCTATCCAAGCCCAGAGCTGGCCAAGGTGGCAGCGATCAGAGATTGGCCTGTTCCCCAGACCAAGAAACAAGCCCAGGCCTTTTCCAGGATGGCGGGGTGCTACCAGAGGTTTGTACCCCACGTTAGCCCCCTAGCTGCCCCCCATTCCTGAGCTATGTGAGAGAAGGAAGCCAGATGAGGTGGTCTGGACCAAGCAGTGCCAAAGGTCTTTGTATACTGAAGGAGGCTCTAATCCAGAGCCCGGTAAATTTGGCAAACCCAGACTTTTCCAAGCCTTTTACTGTGTTCACTGCCGCCTCAGATGCAGGGCTGGGCACAGTGCTGATGCAAGCCGATGTGTAGGGGTAGGAGGGAGACATCTCATCGGGTACCTGAGCGAGAAACTGCTGTCCTGAGAGCAGAACTATGCGGCCTCAGAGAAGAAATGACCGACCCTGGTGCCAACCCTTAGAAAGCTGCAGCTGGATCTATTTGGGCAGCACTTTACCGTGTGTACTGACCACTCTCCTCCCACATGGCAGCATCGAATGTGAGGGGCTGATGCCGAGCTGGGGGTGACAGACACACCTGGACAGAGGGTGGCCAAGGTCAAGCTGGGGGCTCTTAACCCAGAGAGCCCGAATTGCAGCCCTCCAAACTGAAGCGCTGTGAAAAGATCTAATCCCAGTTTAAACCCCAGAGGTACTGGGGTGTCAAAAGGGCACGGACCACATAAACCTTCCCACATGCAGCCTGCAAGCGCCATCAAGCACAACAGACCCACAGGAGAACCTAAACTGGAAGGACCTGGTGTAACCCCCACCAAGGAATGGGAGAGATGATGGGGCATCTGTGGGAGTGTTGGTGGGTTCAAAGTTCCCAAGGTCACTGGCTGAAGTGACCTCGCTCAGTTCGGTCTCGAAGGGGAGAGAGATGTAACAAAGTGGGACTGTTCTTAATGTTTCCTCTGAATACTGTGTGGGTGCCTCAGTTTCCCCTATGCAGTTCTTAAGTATCTAGGTGGTGGGATGGGGCGATTGTTGCAGAGCCCTAGAGGGCAGGGGTGATGCTGTCTGCACAGAGAATGGCCGACACCCTGCTCCTGGTAACTGATGGCCTGGGCCCCTCCCCCACAAGGTGCCAACTGAAGGTGTTGGAGACCAAAGAGGTCAGGTGGCCTCATGGCCCGGGAAAGAGACAAAGGCCTGGGGAGGGGCTAGAGAGTTTCAATTTGGAGCTGGCTGGAGGTGGGGGCATGCAAAGGCCCAGAACATGGATCTGGGCTCCCTACACCCCAAGATGGACCTGGCTGAGGGGTCCGGTTCTCTGTACCTACAAGCTCTGGTTTAGACCGTGTTCCTGTCATCTAACAAACCTCTGTGTTACTGGCTGGCTGAGAGTCACGTCTGACTGCAAAGTGGGGGGGCAGGACCCTGTGGCTTCCCCAGGACCCCACTGGGGCGGACTCGCTGTGGGAAGCACACGGAGGGGCAGAGGATGCTGAATGCTCCAAGGAGAGATCCAGGAGGTGAAGACGTGTGAGCTTCTTGCCCTGAACAAGTCTGCTCCAAGGGAGAGGAGGCTCCCCAAAGTCCTGCCTGGCTTGGTGGGGAGCAGTTCCAGAGCACCACCCAGGGACTTTGTGACAGCAAAGGGCCAGGGCCATGCCATGCGTCTTCAGCACACTCAGTTACACCCAGTGGCCCAGGAGCCATGCGCCTTCCTCCGCTGGACACGTGCTCTGGGCTGTGGGAGCAGTCACGGTGTCTGAGCACTGTCCAGCCACGCAGCAGCCCCCTGCCTAACAGCGGTTCATTCTCTCTAGCCCTCTCCCCGGGAGGAGCTGAGCAGCGTACGAGCCAGGACTGGGGCTTTTCTAACTAACCCCTCAGTGCCCTGTGCTGGGGGTCTCGGCCTGCACGGGCAGCGGTGCCCATTCTGACCTACTGCATCACACGGGCCAGGGAACCTCCGATGGCAGTGTCTGCGCAATGTGGTCGCTGCTCCCTGGGCTAGAGACACCAGGGAGGCCTCCCAGTGACCCTGAACCTGCCACATGCCTGGGCACCTGTTCCCAAGAGGGAGGGACTTCATCTTGTTGCTAGACTCAGCTGCCAGCTCTTGGCTCTCACGCTGTCTGCCAGACTTCAGAGCCCCCATCACCAGAAACCTCATCCTGGGTGAGTGCCCCCAGATCACAATCGAGTCACCTCTGGGCCGGGTCCAGGACAAACCAACTAGTGAGCCACTAACGACTCGGACTCTGTCAATCAGCGTTTCCAGGCCTTGACTCCTCCTTGAGGATCTTTTCTGAATCCTTCCAGTGTGTCCAGTGACCTTTGCTGAGTGTGGCGCCAGGGCTGGTTTCACTGGAGTAGCCTATGCAGGCAATTCCACCTCCGGCCACTCCTGGCCACAGCCCTGCTCACCCAGCCCAGGAGTCCCTCTGGGGTGCATGCCGCACAGGGCCTGTGTTCAGCTGCTTTCCCCACAGCCCCCAGGTCCTTCTCCGAGCCGCTGCTCCCCAGGATACAGCCCATCTGAGGAGCGTGACAAGAGTCCTGCACTTAGCACAGAAGAATCCCAGGCACCACTATAGACTAGCGACCAACTGGCTAAGCAGCAGTTCTGCAGAAAAGGACCTGGGGGTTACAGTGGATGAGATGCTGGATGTGAGTCAGCAGTGTGCCCTTGTTGCCAAGAAGGCTAACAGCATATTGGGTTGCATTAGCAGCAGCATTGCCAGCAGATTGAGGGAAGTGATTATTCCCCTCTATTCGGCACTGGTGAGGCCACATCTGGAGTACTGTGTCCAGTTTTGGTTCCCCCACTACAGAAAAGACGCAGACAAATTGGAAAGAGTCCCACGGAGGGCAATGAAAATGATCAGGGGGCTGGAACAAATGACTTATGAGGAGAGGCTGACGGAACTGGGATTGTTTAATCTGCAGAAGAGAAGAATGAGGAGGGATTCGATAGAAGCCTTCAACTACCAAAGAGGATGGAGCTCGGTTGTTCTCAGTGGTGGCAGATGACAGAACAAGGAGCAATGGTCTCAAGATGCAGTGGGGGAGGACTAGGTTGGATATTAGGAAACACTTTTTCACTAGGAGGGTGGAGAAGCACTGGAATGGGTTCCCTAGCGAGGTGGTGGAATCTCCTTCCTTAGAGGTTTTTAAGGCCTGGCTTGACAAAGCCCTGGCTGGGATGATTTAGTTCGGGATTAGGTCCTGCTTTGAGCAGGAGGTTGGACTAGATACCTCCTGAGGTCCCTTCCAACCCTGATATTCTATGATTCTACGACTGAGACCATGGCAGCACTTTACCCTGGGCCCTGCCCTTCCCTCGGGCAGCACAACCGTATCCCAGGGCCGAAGTGCCGGGTGCAGCAGGAGACGAGTCTGCCTCCCTCCACGGACAGTAGCAGATTCCCATCACTGCCAGTCGGGTGGTTTCTGTCCCACGCTCTGGCCTAAATCTGGGTTGTGCCAGGCCCATGGCTTCCTAGCTGCCTTGGGCTCCCAGCTGGGAGCTGCTCAGGATAGCCAGGTTCCTGAAGATCCATTGGGCTGTCTGCTCCTTCATCCCACCAAGGTCCCTGAGGGCATCCCTGGACCCTCGTCCTGGTGGATTGCCACAAGCTCATACCATCTCCTCCATGGCAGATCCCCAGAGAGCGGCCCCTTGGCCTGCACTGCCTGCACTCCTCTCGAAGCCTGCCACGATGACCAGCGGTCACTGCAGCTGAGCCTAGCAAAGCTGAGCAGGCAGTGGAGGAGGAATGACAGACATCCTAGCTACTTCTGTGCTGGGGTGGTGGCTGAGGCAGAGCTCTGGGCAACACTAGCCCTATCATGGCATCCGGCAGTGCCCAAAACTCCCATGTTGGGGGACTCTTGATGCCACATGGCCTCCACAAGGATCTCCCTGGTCCTCTGGGGGTCAGCAGCCTGCCTCCCACCTGTGCCTGGGATATGCCCACAGCCCTGTGATCGGCGGTGCTCTGCGGGAGCCAGCAACGGGCCGCTGGCTGTGGCAAGCAGCAGGAGCCCATCTCTCCCCGTGCCTAGAGCCCAGCGCACAACACTCCTCAGCACAGCTCTCTGCCCTGTGCCCAGCAGCAGGCAAGGAGCAGAGCCAGAAAGGAAACACCACCAGGTCACGATACCACCCGGCTACAGACCGAGATTACTGCGTCTGCACCTCATAGGACAGGCTCAGAGATGGGCAGGGAGCCATTCAAGCCTGCCGGAGCAGGGACTGCTCAGCATGGCAGGATACAGATGGGCCAGCAAAGGTGGATCGCAGGCTCCCGTTTGCCCTCTCACAACACAAGGACGAGGGGACCCTGCAAGACTGAAAGGCAACACACTGAAAACGGATCCCACAGCAGCCAATTAACCTGTGGAAAATCACTAGCACAGGCCCCAGCTAGCCAGGTGCTTACATGGCCCCTATCCCACGCTCAGTGGGAACTGACGGACAGGCCGGCAGACCCCATGCAGCGCACTGGAGCCTGCCAGGAAGACGTGGATCCCAAACAGTGGCTGGGGGTTCCACCCGACTACACTAGCAGCAGCCACCCCTGGCCCCCCGCATGCCCACAGCTCCGCCGGCCTTGGGGGGCAGAGCCCCAGGAGGCAGGTGCTTTGCCTCACTTCCAGCATGGCCTGGACTCGAGGCTCTGCTCACCCTCGGTGGGTGCCAGCTAAAAGAAGCAGAGGAATTCAGCCGTAACAGGCACTAATCCCCACGGCTGCTCTTCATCCAACACATTCCTCATGGGCTTTAATGTTCCACGGCTAAAGAGCCACCAGGAACCAGCCCAGGCAGGACGGGGCCCCAGCCCTTCCTGGTTGCCCTCAAACACAGCACCCTGAGGAGGGCAGGAGGCACAGCCAACGGGTCCTGCCCCATCCTCCCCAAGCCACACAACCTGCCCCCAAAGCTCAGGTTTCACTCATCAGTCCTGCTCCAGGAGAGCTGCGCTGACATGCGGGCCACAGTGAGCTCACACCCCCAAGGGGAGGGGTAGGACCCCTCAGCCCAGTGCTGGCCTGAGGCTCCCCACCCTGATAAGGCTACCAGCAGGGATTAACACTGGCACCCAACCACCCCAGCCACAGGCCAGGCCCCGCTGCGCCAGGCGCTGGACATACAGAGCCACACGCCGGTGCCTGGCCCAGAGAGGAGACAGCCAGCCCTGACCCCCACACCCTGCCTCGGCACCAAGAGCAGACAGGGCACCATGCAGGGCCTGCAAGGAGTCCCAGGAGACATGCAGCCCTTCCCCCTCCACTGAGATGTACGAACACAGCCCCCTGAGACCCACCCCCTTCCCAACCCATGGGCACCTGCCAGCCCCCCCACTCCTGCCCCACCCCGCTGGCATTTTCCAATCCCCAGGCCCTGAATACCAAATGGGAGAGGCCTGCTTCCACAGCGGAGTCTGGGGCAGAGCTGGGAGAAATCCCAACCCAGCCCAGCGATCACTGGTGCAGCAGGGGGCAAAGGCTCTGAACCAGGGGAGCAGCCAGCCCCTGCCCACCTCTCTCCTCCCCAGTAGGAAGGCACTTTGCAATGCACATCTATGGAAATCAGCCAGGGCAGCATTCACCGCAACACAACCCGAGCCCTGGCCAGAGACCAGGTGCAGTCAGGAGACACCCCCCCTCCCCCTGAACCAGCAGCAGGAAGGGCCCCCGCCAACAGCTGGAAAGGTGCAATCCAAGGCAGTTGTCAGGGGTGCCCCAGAGGCAGGGCGGGATCTGACAGCTGCGCTAGGTCTGTCAGCAAGAAGGGGGCGAGGAACCCCGTTCCCCGAGCTCAGCTGGGGCACAGAATCAACGAGACAGAACAGCAGCGAGATCCAGAGCCTTCCTGCTGCCCAGAGCACCGGGAAGCTCCCACCTACGGCAGAGAGATCCTGGCACCCCTGGACTCCGGTGGAGTGCCTAGGGTGACCAGACGATATTTGGGTGGTTGTCCCACATCCTGACCGATCTCTGGTTAGGACGCAATTTGTCCTGATATTTTGCTCCGCTGGCAGTACTCGGCTTTTTTTTGCTCCGCCAGCGGACCCCCCCATGTGTCCCACTAATTTTCTTCATCTCATCTGGTCACCCTAGGAGCGCCGAATGCTGGGAGACAGCGCTGCAGGCCACCCCTACTTCTACAGCCGGCTGCTCTGCCTACCCCAGGTAGCTGGGATCCTACTCCATGGGCTGGCTTCCCCATCCTGCGCCCCACACAGCTTGGCCCCTCCCAGCCCACATTGCCTCACCCAGCCTTTGGGCCTCTTGCTCTGTCTTGGGATGCCAGGCTCTGTGCATGCCTCAGGCCCAGCAGGGCCCCTGCCTGCAAACCAACCCCTCCTGCCCAGCCACGGCTAGGCCAGGCCAGGCAGCTCTATCTTCCCTCCCATCTCCATGGTGAGAACCGAGGCATCTCCAGGTGCATTAGCCCACCTGCTCAGCACACCCTGCCAGCCCCTGGGAAGGGCCCCAGACTATCCTGTGTCAGACAGAGATCTTCTCAGCATCCGACTGCAGCAGCACCATTCAAACATCCCTGCCCCTCCGCAAAGCAACTGGCTCCTGGGGGTGGAGCCTGCTCCGCTCCACAAGACCGAGCGCAGAGCCAGCACGCCGGGAGGGTGCGGGGGCCTGCAGAACGGCTGCCTGAAGCACAGAGGGAGGCAATGCAGGGCAGAAAGCACCTGGGCACGGAGCAGCCTTCCCAAGGTGCTGGCCGAGGTTCATGCCAGGCAGACGGCTAGCAGGTGAGTGGGGGCTGCTAGCACTACCCTGCCTTTGGACCCACTAGCTGCAATGGGCTGGCCCCTCGGCAGCGAGACATCTCCTGAGGGCCTGCGGGAGGGAGGCAGCGGGAGCCCATGGGGCAGGTGACAGGGTTTCTGATCACCCCATTGCCAGGCCTCGTGCCCAGCCTGTCACCACCTCCCTGTCACTCTCAGCTCGCCCCAGGGGCAGGGGAGGTACCACACCACAAGCCGATAGCCGTTACCTGGCACCACAGGGCGTGAAGTCAGTGGGGGAAACCTGCCCAGTGAGCAGCATAGTCCAGACTCTCCCTAGCCCCCACCAGTGTCTCTGTCCTCGGCACAGGGACCCCAGAGTTCCAACTCCGAGACCTCTGGGCTCTGGTGGGCACCGTCCCCACTGCCAGACACTTCTCCCCAGCAGCAGCTGAGCCCCAAAGGATGGAGGCTGCCGGCCCCAGCATGTGCAACTTGGTTCCAGATAGAGCACTGAAAGCTGGGAGCTGTAGTTCCCACATGCCTGGCCACAGGGCCCAGCTGAACCACATCTGGCCCTGGGCTCACATGGTGGCCTCCTCTGACCAGAGTAACTGGCCCCAACCAGGCTCCTTCCCCCAGGCAGGACGGAGGGGTCAGGCAATAGCTCCCTGCTGCTACACGCCCCCTCCTCCAGGACATAGCGCACCCCTCTGCCCTGGCGTGAGGAGTCCCTTGTCCAGCTCTGGCTGCGCAGTCTGGCTCCAGCACCCCAGCTCTGCTGGCACGCACAGAGCTGCAGCAAATCGCACAGGCAGCGGCCCCAGCACAGCTCACAGTGCCCTCCTCTTTCCCCACAAGCAGAGAGGTGCCAAGACCCCCCAGGGCAGGGGAGCGCCTGCCCCCCACTCACCCCACAGCATGGCCTCCCGCGCAAGGATCCCAGGCACCCAGCCTCACAGGCGTCACTTCTCAGCAGTTGCTTCTTGCTTAATGCAGAGGCTGCCGGGGCATCTGCCCATCTCCGGCAGAGCCCTGGAAGGAGGGGCAGCCGACACAGCTGGGCAGCCAGGGGCCCCTCAAGCAGGAGTGGGAGCTGCCATCCCACCCCCACAGGCCAGGACTGCTGCTGCCCGTTTGCTGGGCCAGAGCTCAGCTCTGCCAGGCCAGCCCCGTGCCAGAGCTGGACCTGGGTGCAAAGGCACCAGCTGCTCCGTCCTGTCCCAGACAGTGCTGCCCAGAAGGCTCCGAGCCCGCACTCCTGCCTCACGCTGGAGGCTTTTATACTCGTGTGAAAGGAAAAAGCAGCCACGGCCAGACTTTGTTTCAGCACGTCTGTAACAGGCGCGTTCCCCAAACAAGGCTGTCGGTGCCAAGTCTCTGTAACTGCTCCTTCGAGCCCCGTGCGGCTGCAACGAGCACTCCTGCTGGGCACAGCTGGCCTGCGGCTGGGCGGGGAGCCTGGCTTGCAGCACAAAGGAGGCCAATGTCCAGCACTGGCTCCAGAGCAGGGATGGGAGAGTGGAGGAAAAGGAGCAGCAGAGGAGTGAATGTAACCACTTCACCCGGGTCCAAGTGGGAGGCATTCATCTACCCTGGCAAGGGGGCCATATGAGTCAGGGCAATGGGGCAAGCTTGGGGAGGGGCTGGGGATCCAGCCCGAACACACCCAGTGCTGGCAGATGGGAGGAGAGGCTGGATCTGACCCCACAGGGGGGATGGGCATCTGGCCCGAGCACACCCAGCATTGGCAGGTGGGAGGAGAGGCTGGATCTGGCCCCACAGGGGGGCTGGGGATCTGGCCCGAGTGCACCCAGCATGGGGAGGCAGGGTCAGCTCTGGCTCTGCAGGAATTCCACAGGAGCTGAATGGAGAACCTGGGGAATCTCACCAAGTGCTAGGCCTGGAAAGGCAGCAGTAGCTCCTCGGAGAATGCTCATTGGCCAAAAGGTGCCAGAGTAGGACTCCAGACTGGGTCACCCTGCCTTCCATCTCCCCTGCAAGAGGGCCCTTCTCAGAGCAGGTCCCACTGCCCAGACACTCTGCCCCACGGGCAGTGGAGAGAAGACAGCCCTTCCCTCCTGGTGCTCTCAGCCAGCCAAAGGGAAAGGCAGCAGCTACAGAATATCAGGGTTGGAAGGGACCTCAGGAGGCATCTAGTCCAACTTCTTGCTCAACCTGTGGAATTCCTTACCAGATGATGTTGTGAAGGCCACGACTGTAACAGGGTTCAAAAAAGAACTAGATAAATTCATGGAGGACAGGTCCATCAATGGCTATTAGCCAGGATGGGCAGGGATGGTGTCCCTAGCCTCTGTTCGCTGCTGGCAACGTTTAAATCAGGCGTGGCTGCTTTTCTAAAAAACCCTGCTCTAGTCCAGCCGGGATTCAAAGCAGGGCTGCCCTGGGGCTGAGGTCAGACTACAGGATCACATGCCCCAGAACCGCTGGTCCCCTCGGGGAGGGGGAGAGACGGAGGACAAGCCGCCCACGGCAGACACTAGGTATGATGTTTGCTCAGATACTAGGTATGATGTTTGCTCAGACAGGCGGAGAGCTGCGTACAGATGTGAACAGCTCGGGGCAGAGAAAACGCTGCAGCCTTCTGGCTTGAAGCACCCACTCAGGAACCTCACAAAATACCTCCCAGCGAAGAGGGCACAAGGATGGCCCACGGGTGGGAGGCTGCTGTATTTTCTCTATCAGTCAGTCCAGAGCTCCTGGGCACAAGGCGCTCGCAGCCCCAGCCTGGCACTGCTGAGACGGTGCAGTTTGCTTTACGTCCCATACGGGAAGCCCCCAGAGGAGCTCTGGGCGCCGACGCCGCAAGGGCCCCGGAGAGCCGGCACTGGCTGGTGAGCAGGCACCGCTCTGCTCCTCATGGTGGGAAGGGCTGCCCAGCCCAGCACTGGGGCCACCCCCTCCTCCTTCACCCAAATGCCAGGGACTCCAGAGCTCTCACGCCCAATCCCATGCTCAGTCAGCCCCCCAGCCGGCTCCCACCCATCTCCCAGGAGCTCTGGGATCCAGGGACCAGAGCCGAGTGCAGAGTCTCAGAGAGTTTCTCCAGAGCCCCCAGAGGGGCTGTCAACCCTGGAGCAGAGGTGTGTGTGTGCAGCCGCCATCTTCCCTGGGGCTCCAGCCCCTCCTGCAGCCACCATGCCTGATCTGCTGCCCCCAACCGCTCCCCCTCGCTAAGGCAGCCTTCGGAGCAGGCAGGGACTCCCCACTCCTACTCACGCCTTCCCCTGTGAATCGTCACCACAAGACTCGCTTCCTCCCCGCCCAAACTGTCCAGCCAAGGGGTCTCCTGCCAAACCCAGCAAGACCCTGCAGGCCCTGAAGTGGAGAAGAGTCCCCCTGCAGCCCATGCCAGCGGGAGGGGTGTCCTCGTGGAGAGTTCCCCAGGCTGCCCCACCCCTTCATGTACCTGCAGCAAAGGCACTGGCAGCTGCTCCCTGCTCTAGCCACCACCCCTCATGGCTAGAGGGGAAGGCCTGGGAGGGCAGGAGGCAGAGCGGAGCAGCCTAGCTTGGCACCCCTCCCCTACAGAATGAGGCAGCTCAGCTGGGAATGGGGATAGTGCAAGGTAGGGCCCTGACAGGTGGGATTCAACAGCCCCCCAGGACACCGTCTGCATGGCAGCGCCCATCTGCCCAGCTCAGGGGCCAAGAGCCGTGACAGTCACAGACCCGAGGACAAGCCTGGGCTGCAGTTCCACTGCCCAGGGTATTGGAGCTAAGCTGGGTGGGGTCCGTCTGCATCCACCCCCATTGGACTGCAGCAGGGACAGAGCAGAGACGGGCGCCCCTCAGACTGCTGGGAGCCAAGGGAGCCATCCAAGCACCCGCACAGTGGAGCAGGGGGTTTGCCACCTGCTTCCCCATGGCGCCTGCCCAGGCAGAAGCCGCGACAGAAGAAGACGGACTGAGGTGCCACCCAGAGGGCTGTGCCGGGAGCTGCTCCAGCCCAGCAGCAGGGAGGAGACTGACAGGTGCCAGCCAGGAAGGATCATTACGGCAATGAAATCCCTCTGCCTTTGGCAGCCTGCTTGAAGCACTCCAGTGACCCCGAAGAGCCTGAAAGGGGGCTGGGCACCTGGCCCCCTGAGGGCAGTGGGGCTAATTGCTCTAACAGGCAGGGGCGCACTGAGCATGCTCAGCACAGACTCCCCAGCAGCCACCAGCGGCTCAGACAAGTTGTACCATGGGGGCACTAAGGCCAGACCCTTCCCGCTCCCAGCCCAGCCTTCCTGGCTGCCACACAAAGCGACCCGACGCCGCAGGAGCCGTCCTAATGAGAGGAGCAATCCCCAGCCTGGCGCGGCCCCAGCCCCACATTCTGCGGGGAGGAACACGGCACAGCCAATGCCGTCCCCACGCAGCTCCAGGAGCCCTCGCCCCTGTGCCCTCGGCACTGACAGTTCCCCACGGCTTCCCCCATCCCCCTGCCACCTCCCCACACTGCCAGAGCTACCGGAGCCCTCGCCCCTTCGCCCCCACAGCACTGCTGGCACCCGGGACCCTGGCCCCACAGCTACCCCCATGCCCCTGCCACCTCCCCACACTGCAAGCGCTTTCAGAGCCCTCGCCCCTTCGCCCCCACAGCACTGCTGGTGCCCGGGACCGTGGTCCCAGTGCTACCCCCACCCCCCACAGACACGCACCCTGCCAGCACCCCAGGACCCTGGCCCCACAGCTACCCTCATCCCCCTGCCACCCCCACCCACACAGACACACACTGCCAGCACTTTCGGAGCCCTCACCCCCACAGCACTGCTGGTACCCGGGACCCTGGCCCCAGTGCTACCCCCACCCCCCACAGACACACACCCTGCCAGCACCCCAGGACCCTGGTCCCACAGCTACCCCCATCCCCCTGCCACCCCCCATCACCAGCACTTTCGGAGCCCTCGCCCCCACAGCACTGCTGGTACCCGGGACCCTGGCCCCAGCGCTACCCCCATCCCCCTGCCACCGCCCCCCCCACTGCCAGCGCTTTCGGAGCCCTCGCCCCCACAGCACTGCTGGTACCCGGGACCCTGGCCCCAGCGCTACCCCCACGCCCCACAGACACACACCCTCCCA
>NC_133770.1:964714-973213 GCF_003597395.2 Chelonoidis abingdonii
AGAACTATCCACAAGGACTCCAAGATCTCTTCCTTGAGTGGTAACAGCTAATTTAGACCCCGTCATTTTGTATGAATAGTTGGGTTTATGCTTTCCAATGTGCATTACTTTATCAACATTAAATTTCATCTGCCATTTTGTTGCCCAGTCACCCAGTTTTGAGAGATCCTTTTGTAGCTCTTTGCAGTCTGCCTAGGTCTTAATTATCTCGAGTAATTTTGTATCATCTGCAAATTTTGCCACCTAACTGTTTGCCTCTTTTTCCAGATCATTTATGAATGTTAAATAGGACTGGTCCCAGAACAGAACCCTGGGGGACACCATTATTTACCTCTCTCTATTCCGAAAACTGGCCATTAATACCTACCGTTTGTTTCCTATCTCTTAACCATTTACCAATCCATGAGAGCACCTTCCCACTTATTCTATGACAGTTTACTTTGCATAAGAACCTTTGGAGAGGGATCTTGTCAAAGGCTTTCTGAAAATCTGAGTACACTATATCCACTGGATCCTCTTGGTCCACGTTCTTGGTCTTGGTCTAACATCTTTCATCTTAGTGACACAAAATCCTTGTCATTTCAAACACAATTGTTTCAATGTTAACAACATGTAAATAACTTCTTTGTTTAGACCTTGAAGACATTAACAAAGTTAATAGGAACTTTTTTTATACACAAAGGCCAACATGTTTAAAAATTGGAGCTTAAAGTTAAGCACCTACGGGCGGGATTTTCAAAAGCACTGGTATACTATAGCCCGGTCAAAGCTTTTTTGATGTATAGAAGTTCGGTACATTGGAAAGTGTTGTTGGTTGAAAATGTAGCACAGGCTATTGACTCATCAGTTTTGTGTGTAAATTTGTGGCAATCTCACAATAAGAATGTTAATGAGGAGCTGGGTTTCTCATTTTCAATATAGATGAACATTTTAAGTGTGAGAGTGGCTAATAAAAGAACAGCTGTGAAAGTGATTCTACCAATCACTAGGAAACTAATTAAAGAAACAGGTGCAGAAGATCCACTTTAGTTGTCTAAGACTAGAAAGTGGGAAGAAAGAACTAGCAACATGAAAATAAAATAAACCTAGTTTAAACATGATTTAATTTTTTTAAAATCTTGTTTTTAATCCCCTCTGAGATTAACATTTTTAGACGAGGTTTTGCCGGGATTATAGTACCGTAATACAAAATTACTGAAAATAATTCAGTCCAAAGCAGCCTGTGAAGGGCTACAAAGAGGTCTCACAAAACTGGGTGGCTGGGCAAGAAAATGGCAGATGAAATTTAATGTTGATAAATACAAAGCAATGCACATTGGAAAACATAATCCCAACTATACGTAGAAAATGATGGGGTCTAAGTTAGATGTTGCAACTCAGGAGNTTGCCCCTTCACCTCACAGCACTGCTGGTACCCAGGACCCTGGCCCCAGTGCTACCCCCATCCCCCCACAGACACACACCCTACCAGTGCCTCAGGGACCCTGGCCCCAGGGCTATCCCATCCCCCCACACACAGTCACTCACCCCACAGCTGGCATCACCCCCGCCACATGGCCAGCACCTAAGCCCAGCAGGCAGGGCTGCAGAGAACACACTCATCTTCTTCCCCGCAGCGGTGACCCCCTAGGTCCTGCAGACAGATGCAGCGGCAGAACACCAGCTCTGGGGCCTGCGGAACAGGCCGCGTCCAGCACATCCACAAGGGAGAGGAATCGGGCTGGACAAGTGCCCCGTACTTCACTCAATCACTCCCAGCATTACGCAGCCACCCAGCGCGGGACACAGCACATGCCCTCAGGCTGGTCATTAACCCCCCAGGCCTGCAAGGGGTCACCAGCGACACAAATCAGTAACTCTCAGCAGAGCCCAGGGACCAAATGCATGTCATGGGATAGCCAACTCCTCAGCAGAGAAGGGCTGGAAGAGCAGGGGGCTGCGAGTCAGGAGTGAGGAGCACTGCAGTCGGATGGAGGAGCTCGGGGCTGGAAGAGTGGGACACTGACAGAGCTGAGGAGATACCTGGCTCGGAAGTGCACCTTGCAGCCCTGAACCGTCCCATCCCCACCCTTCCATGGCTGTCGGCTTGCCAAGGGAGGTCTCTGAAGCAGAGAGAACAGCTGAAGTACCAGGAGTTGGGGGTGTCTACCCAACATCATTGTCCTACGTCAAACCAAATGTCTGGGGCTTCCCACACCCCAGCAAGGGAGCCACCTCTGCCTGGGCACGGCATCTGGACAGACTCACCTGCACAGTGACTGCCAGCTCTGCTGGAGCTCAGGACAGGCAGCGCAGAGACGGGACTGATCCACCCAGCACAGTTCCATGAGTCACTGAAATACAGTAAGGACAGTAAGGGGTTAACAGCAGTGCCTATCTCCACTTCACTGCCTCCCCCAGCCCGCCCCCCCTTGTCTCCAGGTGACACCAATCCCAACCCTTCCGGGAGCAAGCGCCAACCGGAACAGAGTGGCTCCGGTCCCAATTGTTTGGTACGATCACTCCCCAAAGCATCCTGGGAGAAGACTCTCAGACCCAGGGTGGACAGGGCATTAAACACGGGATTGATACCCTCCAATCTGGCCCCAGGGCATGGGGAACAGCTGGCTCGGGGGGGCAGGGAATGGGGACACGGGGCTTTTCCCCTCTAGGGGACATCAGCTCCAGTCCTGCCCCAAAGCAGAGGCCTGGCTAGCCCAGGGGAGGAGTAAGGAATGGGCACAGAAAATGTCATGTCTAGAGCACCAGCTCCAGGGTGATCCAGGCATTCCCAGTTTCCAGGCTTGATTGCTGAGACTTATTACAGAGGTTCTCTGAAAGCCACTTGTTAGGGCTGCGTGCTGAAATGGGCTTCAAATCCCTGTTTCTGGCCCTGCTGCATTCACCCCTTGACCCAAACGATCGGCACTCATTTGAAGGCCAGAAGGGACCCGTTTGCCCAGAGAACCTCACCGGGGCTGGTAAAGGAATGGCCACCCCCCGATTCCAGCATCCAACCCAGCACTGCTATGAGTGCTTGAGTGGGCCTGGCAGAGAGTTGCCCAGGTGTGAGGGGCTGGCGAAGGGCGCAAGGCAGGCTGATGCTCCTGGGGCGGCCGAGTTCAGGCTGTGCTGGTAGAAAGGAGGAACCTCTGGCTGGGCCAGGGGGAGATCCGCATTCATCTCCTTGCACTTGTGGGTAGGAGTCAGGCATGCCATGTATGCCACAAACCGAACTGCTTCACACCTGCGCTCCAGCATGTGCACTGCACCTAACGATGCAGCTGGACAGCCTCAGAAAGCCATGCTGGTGCAGAACACTGCAGCCTGCCTGCTCAGCAGGGTAGGGCTGGCTCCACTCCGCATCCTCTCCCCACTGAACAGAGGCTCTGCCCTGATTTGCAAAGCCCTCCATGGGGCTCGCCCTAGCTCTGAGAGCCCTTGTGACAAAGTGGGAACTTTCTGTGATTTTTTCCTGAAACCAGCATGTGCCTTGGTTTCCCCTACACTTTGCAAGGCTGCGTGAAGGGGGCGGAGGGACAGATACCATCTGGATGGCATGAAGAGTCATTAAGAATCTGGTTGAAACCACCCCAGGTCACCAAGGGGGTCAGCGAGACAATGGAGCAGCAGCTACTCAAGGATTTCCCCGCTGAGAGCAGAGATCCCAGCTGAAGAACAAAGGCCTGAGGTGTGAGCGCTGGCTTCTGCCAGAAGCTCTCTCACCTGGGACCTCACTAAGGAAAGACAGAGAGCCTGAAAATGGGGTTCCTGGCAGCTTGGCTGGTGCGCGGGGCTGACCAGCATGGACTCGGCGTTACCCTTCAGGTCAGCATGCTGATCTAAGGACGGCCGATGCCATGCGCCAGGTGAACCCATCTGGTTTGAGCTGTAACATGCTGAGGTGCAGCGGTCCCTGCAGAGCGGGTGAGTCTCTGCCAGGAGTCTGGCTCAGTTGCTCTCACTGGGCAGAGCTCACGCAGTGTAGAGGGGCTGGTACCCCAGAGGTTCAGTTTCAGCAGGTGGTGAGGCCTGCCCTGGAAGCTGAGTGAGACCCCTGGGGCTCCGGCACACTGAAGAGGTTCCTCCATCAGACTGAGGTGTTGCCCCGATCCTGTGGATACATGACACTCCTTCCCTCCACAACCCCAAGCTCACACCACAGCTCAGTTCTGACAGAACAATTCAACTGTTGCCCAACCGGAGAAGACTCACAAGTACAGGAGACAAGTTGCTAGGAACTGGCCCTAGCCACAAGGGAAGAGAGACCCACAGCTGCACCGCACGGCTCTCAGACTCAGCTTCCTCTCGAGCCAGTTAAAGGCAAATAGACCTGGTATCCACTGAAGCCATCTCTCTGCCGGGCAAGGCAGGAAGAGGGATTGTTGCGGTTCTATTTTTAACTCCTAGGGCGGTGCTCAGACAGCAAGGGGACCATACAATTAGCTGAGGCAGACTGGAGCAGCAGGAGACAGCGCTGTGTTCGCAGCAGCATGGAACGGCTGGAGAGAAAGTGACAGTGATCAGGCAAGAGACACTCAGGGCACAGACACTGTGAAAGGGAGACAAAGCTGGCAGCGAGTTGATGGGCAGGGGAGGCAAGAGCGGTCCTGGAGATGCCAGGTAGGGGACAGGAGTCCTGAGGAGGAGGAGGGGTTGGGTTCTCGGGAGAGGCGGCTGGACACCTCAGGGCAGAGAGGCAGAGGCCCAGCTCAGAGAGATCTGAGAAGCCCCAGTGGACCGATGGCGATGGAGAACAAACCTGAGTGACGCCGACAGGCCTGGGGGAGAGGGGTGGGCAGCCCAGCTGGGGACGGGAGAGCCAGCGAGCAGACAGACATGGAACTAAGCGGGCAGGAAGAGGAGGGAGCAGAGATTTACAGCCTGGAGGAGGGCGCCAAGGAGAGCTGAACCAGCTTGGAGGAGAGCAGGCAGGGAGCAGGAGGAGACGCAGCCCAGGCCCAGAGAGTGGGAGGAAGCCGGGCGAGGAGGGCGCAGAGTGGCAGGAGGGGACAAGGTCAGGGGTTACAGGCTGACCAGGCACGTGGGAGCAGGAGGAGGAGGAAGAAGCAAGTTCTTGGGTAGTGACAAGTTTGTTTCCTTTACAGCTGGCCCGGGCCAGGGAAGCTGGGGGCTCAGCATCGAGCAGGGGCTGGAGAGAAGAGAGCGACTGAGGAAGGAGGAGTGAAGCTGTAGGAGACGATACCAGGGCAGTACCAGGATGCTCCCTGGTGGCTGCGCAGGACCCCAGGCTATGCAAAGCAGGGTCCAGGTTTGGGGGGTGATCTCCCCTCTGTGCCCTGGAGAATTCCCTGCCACCAGCTCTCCCCCTCGAGGGTACTAGGCTAGACTCACCTCCCCCCAGGAGGACTGCAGCATGGCCCTGGCCAGGGGCTCCTTCTCCGCGGAGGCTCCAGGGAGAGGGGGAGGGAGAGAGAGAGAGAGAGTTTGTTCCTCTTCCTGGAGGGAATGAACATGCTTCTAAAGTTATGCAAGAGCCCCATCCCGTGGGGAGCCGCCTCCCAGCTGGGCAGCAGGGAGTAGCACCTGCCCACCCCCACTCCCACACCACTAGCCCTCACCCCCAGCCAGGGGAACCCACCCCCTGGGGCCAAGGCCAGGGCTTTTCACTCAAGGGGGGCTCAGAATCACTAACCCTGGGACTGCAAGAGGGACAACAGTGCCCACACAGGACAGGCGCCAGCCTGAGGGCAGGCCCCCATCAAGCTGCTACCCTGCCCACTTGGGGAACGCGAAGCAGGGGACCTGGCAGGGTTCTCCTTCCCAACACCTGCCCTCCCCTCCCCCCGGCCAGCTCTGCAGCCTGCCCCTCCCCACCTCGCTGGGTTCTGCGCCCCCCTGGCCTGGGGGCTGCCCTTCCAGCGGGGCTGCTCCTGGCACGGAATTAGCACTACCGACCATGCCAACCGGGCAGCTCCCAGCCAGCCGGGGGCATCTGCACTGCTCTGCCCCCGTCCTCCCAATCTCCCTGCCCACCATTCCCCCCATATCCCCCCTCGCCTGCCCAGAGGCCCTCTGTGTCACNTTCACCTGAGATGTAGAAGACCCCCCCAGTTTAAGTGCCCACCTCCAAATGTGAGGGAGAAGGGATCTGTCACCTCTCATGTGAGTGCCCAATGCGTCTTTCATTATTTATTCACCAGGGTACAACTTCAAAACTAGGCCAGAGAGACAGTATGTAAGCATGAGAATGACTCTGTAGCCTAGTGGTTAGTGTACTCATGTGGAAGTACCAGGATCCAGTCCACCTGCTCTATGACTCTTTATCTAGAGTGCAACAGCTTCAAGAGGAGAGGCTGAGGGAGTGCCACATCAAAATACCCCATCACCCAGTGCTTAGAGCACACCCCTGTCAGTGGCAGATTCTTGTTCAAATCCCTTCTCAGGTGGAGGGAGGACTTGAACTGTGGTTCTCGAACATCTCAGGTGAGTATTTTTAGGCAGGTGGTTAGGGTAATGAGGGAGCTCCTTTTCCAACAGTGTGGGCACCTCACACCAAGAGAGGGTTTGCAACTGAGTCCCAAGCAGAGGGAGGCACTGCCCTGCAGCTTAGACTTAGGTACCTGTCTTTGTTAGTGGGGCAGGGGCTGACATATCCCACTGGCTGTCTTAGACTAGGAGCTGCCAAGTGTGCTGGCCTTTCTATATCCCATTCTGAATCCCCCATCTCTCCCCATTCATTGTATACAGAGCCTAGTCCTGCACTCAGGCTTTGTGAATCCCAGTGATTTTCTAGGTGCCTGAAAGTTAAGCATGGCAATACTCAGCATCATTGCACCTAAGTTTGTTTATGAATGTAACCCAAAGTGTGGAGGGGATCCATCTTTGGTTGAGTTTTGAGTCACTGATATTTGATGTTGAATCCTTTATTGTTTTATAGAAGAGATTAACAAAACCTCTGACCAAAGCAGTAACTGCTTTTGGAGTTAGAGGCATAACTGTACCTGGTAATTGCAAGAATAAACGTTGTAGAGAGCAAGACTGCTATTGTCAAGAAAGTACTTAACTTAAGTGTACCACAAAAGAACCAAAGTGCACCATTAGACACTTACACACAACTCTGCAGCAAGGTGAGACTCACTGGCATGGCGCCTCCTGCTGGTCATATTGGGAATTAGCTCAACTCCAGCTACAGAACATTTTATTCTGGTCAGTGTCTCACCTGCCTTAGGCCCCGTGTCCCTCCCGGACGCTGGTGCCCCTTTCCTCAAGGTTCTGCCCCCAGCAGTACCCCCCTTACTCTGGGTCTCCCCTCCCAAGGGCATAAGTTTCCACTCACTTAAAACTACATGCTTACAAAATCAGACATAAAAAACCAAAAGTGTCACAGTGCACTATTATTGAAAAATATAAAATAAATCATTTGGAATATAAATAGTGTATTTACATTTAAATGTGTAGTATATAGAGCAGTATAAACAAATCATTGTATGAAATTTTAGTTTGTACTGACTTCGCTAGTGCTTTTTATGCAGCCTGCTGTAAAACTAGGCAAATATCTAGATGAGTTGATGTGCCCCCAGAAGACCTTTGCATTCGCTCAGGGGTACATGTACCCCTTGTTGAGAACTACTGCCTTATGAAACATGAAGTAAGAATATTACCAATTGTTTTTTTAATCTGGGGACTACCATACTTCTGTAGGGAACTCCTTCTCCTGTGCTCTCCACTGAGGGCGGGTATGTCACTGTCAGAGCAGGGCCTTCTGGAGCATCACTGTGAGTAGCTGTAATCTGTAGCCTGTGCTTAGTCTGTCCTTTGCAGACCGGTAGAAAGAAAAAAGTAAAGTTTTAAAATTGCTGATGTACTTAATACCCCTCTGAAATCTTTGAGTGTGCACCATATTGTGTTAATGTTGTTCACTTTATGCCTTTTCACATTTGTTAGGTCATTTTACAATCTTAACAGTTTTATCTTCCTTTGTAGTGCCCCCTGTTCAGCTCAACAGTTTTGCTTTGGCCCCAGTAAGAAATGTTTGGCTGTAGATAGGAGCGGAAGCAGAAATGCTATCTGACATTTTGCAAAACAGAAAGGTTTTTTTCTGTGATTTGGCAGAGTTGAACTGCTTTTTGCTGAGTCAGGTGACTGTCATATTAGCATTATCCAGTAAGATTTGTATTTTGTATAGCTTCTTTCCTAAAAACTATATTCCAGATGCCCTGCAGAGTTAAATAATGTGTAGAGTTAATAAGTAAACAGAGCGAGAGAAATTGGGTTGCTAGAGGAACAGAAGAAAAAAGAGGGGTGAGATTTGATGGTGCATCACGGAGGCCACGTCTACACTACGGGATAATATCGAATTAGCTAAAATCGGTTTCTTAAAACTGGTATTATAAAGTCGAGTGTGCGCGTCCACACTAGGCACGTTAATTCAATGGTGTGCGTCCGTGGTCCAAGGCTAGTGTTGATTTCTGGAGCGGTGCACTGTGGGTAGCCGTTCCGTAGCTATCCCATAGTTCCCTCAGTCTCCCCCACCCCTTGGAATTCTGGGTTGAGAGC
>NC_133770.1:975761-982335 GCF_003597395.2 Chelonoidis abingdonii
CCCGCCACTGACTGAGCCGAGTCCATTGCCAAGAGGCACTTTCTCGTAGTATGCCCAGTAGACTAAGTAATCTACGGGGAACTGCCATTGTCTCCATACGGCAATAAACCTGGCCGACGTGCCTTCGTACCTTACTAGACTCTGTGGTCATTGGGGGTTCTCTTCGGGCCTGCCGTGCCAGCTATCTTCGAAGAGCTGGGGCAGCACACAGAGGGAACACACGCACGCAGCCGAGTGATACCAACAAGGAGAGAGCAGAGCACCACACTGGTAGCATCTGACAACAACCCGCAGATCCCATCCCCCTGCACCGAGACCTCCAACCGACCCCATACGCTGGGAGCAGCCCCCCACCTCCAGTCCCAACCCCTGGCTCCCCAAACTGCCCCACACAGAGACCCACCAGCCCCTGCCCCAAGATCCCCAGATCCCAGCCCCCTACCCCGAGACACCTAACATACCCCACACACTGAGACTCACCACCCGCCAAGTCCCCTCTAGATCCCATTCCCCCACACCACTACCCCTCAAGTCCCCACTCTCAGACCCCCAATGCCAAGTCCCTCCAAATTCAGCCCCCCAACAAGATCTCCCAAACACCAACCCATCCCCTGCACCAAGACCCCCCAAAGGAACCCCCTACATCAACCCCCCCACGAGTCCTCTGCACCAAAGCCTCCCAATCCACACCAAACCCACATGTTGAGACCCCCATCAGCCCATTGCGTCAATACCTCCAAAACTTCTCAAATCGTAGACACCTCCACTGAGACTCCCAAACCCAGAGCCCTCCACACAACCCTATCCACCCTCTCAATCTCAGACCCCCACCAACCTCCTGCACAGAGACCCCCATCAGCCCCCTATGTCAACACCCCCAATGCCTGCCAAATACCAGACCCCCCTGCACTCAGACCCTCAACAAGCTTAAAACCCAGACACATCCACCCACCCCCTACTGAGACCTCCAAATCCTAGACCCTCCCAGCCCCCTACGAGGCACACAAACACCCCCCATCCCTGACCCCCCCAACACCCTCTACTGAGACCCCCAAACCCCAGAGATCCCTAATTCCCCTCTCTGCACCAAGATACCCAACCCCCCCCAACAGCCCTGTCATGATATATTTTCCCAATCTGAACCTTAGAGTCCAAAAAATGGGGTACCAGCATGAATTCCTCTAAGCTTAATTACCAGCTTAGATCTGATAAGCTGCCACCACCCAAAAATATAGTGTTTTCGGGCACTCTGACCTCCCCAACCTTCCCTGGGGACCCCGATGACTCAATATTTCTTGAGTCTCACACAAAGGGGAATAAAACCATTTCCCTTCCCCCTCCTTTCTCCCTCTCAGATCTTTCCCCCCTGGGTACACAGGAGATCACGTATTCACTCCTTGAATCTCCACACAGAGAAATCAAGGTTTTTTCTCTCTTCTCCCCCTCCCCAGGCTTTTCCTCCCTGTGGTTATCCTGGAGAAGATAGACATTTCAAGCTCCGTAGAATCTAAAAACGCAGAGAAAAATCACCTTTCTCCCCCATCCTCCTTCCTTCTCTCACCACTTCCTGGTGAGTACAGATGCCAGTTCCTTTGAGCCTTAAACAAGGAAAAATTAATCAGGCTTAAAAACAAAACGTTTAATAAAAGAAAGAAAGAGTAAAGATAATCACTGTAAATTCAGAATGGAAATATTACGAGTCTTTCACTTAATAGACACTACAGAAAGTCCCCACCCAGCACAAATACCATAAATCCGTCCCAGCAAAAATACACATTTGCAAATACAGAAAAATCAAAGACTCCAACCGCCTTTCTACTATACGCACTAATTCTGAATACATAAGACACGTAGCAAAGAGATTGGAAGAAACTTGGTTGCATGTCTGGTCGCTCAGGACCCAGATGAGAAGACGCAAAACCCAAAACACAAAACAAAGGCTCCCTCCCGCTGAGAATTTGAAAGTATCTTGTCTCCTGTTGGTCCCTGGGTCAGGTGTTGCAGGTCAGCTAGTGGTAACCTTTACAGGTGAAAGAGACATTAACCCTGAGCCTATCTGTTTATAACACGCCCCCACAAATCCGCAGAAGGGGACATCACGGCGTTGATTTCCTTTCCTAGAACTTCAACCTAAACAGATAAATACAACACATGCACCTTAATATACTGACTAAGTATTAAAACTACAACAAAGAGAACTTCTACATTTTAAGAACGATTTTTAACCGTGGATGTTGGAAACTTTCACGAGAGTCATCAGCTATTTTGTAGAAGCTCCTGAAATGTGTTGAATTTCAAAATCAAAATTTTTGGAGAGCTAAACTCCCAGCGAAGAAGTTTTTGTTGTCCCCTGGGCATATGAAGCCCACTTTAGTGCAGCATGGCAGTTTGTAGCTGAAACACCGTCCAAACGTATCGGGCCGTAGCTTTCCTGGGCATCACACTAATGGTGTAAGCATCCTTTCACGACTGACCATGGGCTTCCTTCTCAGACAGTTTCTGCTGAGAAAACACGACAGGATGGACGTTGTGGATCCATCTTTCCTGCATGAGAACTGCTCCTAACCCACGCTCGTGCATCTGTGGTTACTAGGCAATGCTTGGGTCAAAGTCAGGGCCCTTAGCACAGGTCTGAAAACAAGGGAGCGTCGCTAGAGCTTGGGGAAAGACCCTTCTGAACACTCATTAGTCCCACTTACGGCAAGTTGGCTGGGTCTTTTTTGGTCAGGTTCGGTCAGTGGGGCAGCGATTTGGCTGTAGTGGGTACTCGCCCTGTAATGAAACCCACCCACCCGCAAGAAGTCGCACTGAGCCCACACAGGGGCAGGTGGGTCAGAGGCGTCTCCCGCCTGCCCCAGTACACAGCCACAATGTGCTGTGGTGAGCATGCTGGCCCCCTGGCTGAGTGACAGGCAGCAGTGCAGGGGATGCCTGCGTGCCAGATGGGAAGGGCCTGTGGCACTTATAGATAACAGACATTTGGAGCAAGAGCTTTCTGGGTAGAATACCCACTTCGTCCAGAGCATGTAGTGGAAATTTCCAGGGACAGGTAATATATAAGAATCTACAGATTATTAGGGTTGGATGGGACTCTCAGAAGATCAGAAATGTCCAACCCCTCTGCTCAAAGCAGGACAGTCCAACTGGCCCCCCTCAAGGATGAAATCACAAACCCTGGGGTTGTAATGCAGCCCAGTGCTCCCAAACCACTGAGCTATCCTCCCAGCAAGGCAGAGCTATGAAGGTTAGTTCAATCAGGGAGGATGAAAGCCCTGTTCTAAGCAGTTGAAGGTGAAAACCAAGGGAGGGAAACTGGTCTGTAATTGGCAAGCCATTCACAGTCTTTGTTCAATCCTGAGCTGATGGTGCAAATTTCCAGATGAACTGAAGCTCAGCAGTTTCTCTTGAAGTCTGGTCTGAAGTTTTTCTGCTGCAGGATGGGCTCCTTAAAATCTGCTCTTGGTTCAGGAGATGAAGTGTTATCCTACAAGGTGTTTGTATAGTTGCATTCCTAATATCTGACTTGTGTCCATTTATCCTTTTCCGTAGAGACGTCCGGTTTGGCCGATGTACACAGCAGAGGGGCATTGCTGGCATATGATGGTCGTAATTACATTGGTGGAACAGCAGGTGATATGAACCGGTGATGGGGTGTGGCTGATCTGTTAGGTCCGTGTGTGTCGCTGGTGAATGATATGTGGGCAGTAGTTGGCACGAGGTTTGTTCAATGGATGGTTTCCCTGAGCTAGAGTTACATGGTGCGGTGTGCAGTTGCTGGAGAAAAATAACGTTTCCAGGTTTTGGGCCCAAGGCCCCTGTGGGGGTTTTTTTTTTCCCCCCCCCCCTTTTGTTGGGGCCCCCCCCAAAGATTGGCCTGCCTACCCAAGGCTGTGGAAAGTGTGGGTCACTGCGGATGGGTTGTAGACCCGATGATAGCGTTGGAAGGGTTTTAGCTGGGCGTATTGATGGCCAGTGGAAGTCCTGTGTTCTTTCTTGGTTGGTCTGCAAGTAAGAGTTTCGGGTACAGCGTCTGGCTCTTGATCTGTTTCCCTATTTCCCGTGCGAGTATTGTAGTTCTGAGAATGCTTGGTGGAGATTTTTGTTAGGTTGTTGGTCTCTGTCTGAGGGGTTAGAGTAGATGTGGTTGTAACCTCAGGCGTGCTGTAGACAAGTGTGCCAGATGGAAGTGGATGGGCGGGGGGCATGAAGGTAGGCAACAGCGGTTGTAGGTTTTTGGTATGATGGGTGGTGTTAAATGTGACCATCACTTATTTGCACCGTGGTCCTAGGAAAGGACCTCCCGTGTAGAATTGGTCCAGCTGAGGTTATGATGGTGGGGGGAAGCTGTCGAAATTGTGGTGGAATTTTTCCAGAGTCTCCTTACCATCGGTCCAATGATGAAGATGTCATTCAACGGCATAGGTAGAGAAGGGGCATTGAGTGGAACGAGAGATGAGAAACTTGTCCAGGTCGGCCATAAAAATATTGGCATATTGTGGGGTCATGCAGGTGCCCATAGCGGTGCCACTGATCTGGAGATATATATTGTCATCAAATTTGAAATATAGTTGTGTGTGAGGCTAAAGGCACAAAGCTCAGCAGCCAGTTGTGCTGTGACATCAGGGATACCCTTCCTGACAGCTTGTATTCCATCTGTGTGGGGGATGTTCGTATAGAGAGCCTCTACATCCAGGGTGGCTAGGATGGTGTTTTCTAGGAGGTCACCAATACATTGTAGTTTCCTCAGGAAATCAGTTGCTTTTTACAGATCCAGACTAACACGGCTACCCCTCTGATACCTGCAGCCACAGGGAGCAGCCGAGGGGGGCTGGACAGCCAGGCACTAAGGGGGCCCAGCAGAAACCATGGCTCTTCCCATGTCCAACCCCAGGGGAAACTGAGGCCTGGGTGGGGAGAGCCAGCTGCTCCTTTTACTGAGCGCTGCCAAGCTGTGGCTCCACGCAGACTCTTGCTCTCCCAAGCCAGGGTGTCTCCCTTTATTTACTGTGGCATGGAACAGCACCACTGAGAGACAGGCCCTACCCTGCCCAGACCATGGCCAGCCCCTCTTAGAGACAGGCCCTGCTTTGCCTGTAGCCAGCCTCACTGACAGAGGCCCTCCCTGGACCACGGCCAGCCCCACTGAGAGACAAGCCCTGGCCAGACAGCAGCCAATGCCACTAAAAGACAGGTCCTGCCCTGCCTGAGGCCAGCCCCACCAAGAGACAAGCCCTGCCTGGACTGTGGCCAGCCTCACTGAGCCACACACGAGACAGACAGGCCCTGCAAGGGTCACGCTGGTCAGCACAGGAAACAGAAATATCATCTCCACCAGTCAGCATGGTTTTGAGGAAGTTGGGCTTTGACAAACAAACCTGACTTGTTTTGGGTTGGGTTTTTTACAGGATTGCAGGTCTGGCTGATAAAGGTCACTGTGTCAGTATCGTGTGCTTCGCTGTCTCCAAGGCATCTGACGTAGTGCATGGCATTTTGATGAAAAAGCTTGTACTATGTGGAATTATCAGGGCACATGATTAGATTAAAACCAGGCTCTTGGGCAGGTCTCAGAATGCACTTGGTCATGGGGAGAGATGAACTGGTGGGGCAGTTTCTAGCTGATGTTATCAAATCTTGCAGATGAGAAAGGTTGGCAGAGTGATAAATATTGAGAACAGGTCACTGTTATAGAGTGATCGGAATCGCATGGTTAAATGGTCTCAGTCCAACACAAGGCAATATAGGAGCCAAGCACAGGGGTCACACGTACAGGATGGGAGAGCACTGATTCGGAGTCATTGCAGACGTGAACTCTTGGTGCCAAGCAGTGGTGCCAAGGGCTAATGTGATCCTTGGCTGTGTAAAAGGGGAACATCAAGTAGAAACAGGACACGATCCTAGCAGAATCCTGCAGGCAGTTCTGGTGCCACACTTTGAGGAGGTGGAGGAAATACTGCAGAGTGCCAAGGGGGGGCCACAGGAATGACCCAGGGCTGGAAAACATGCCTTATAATGCAAGGCCAAAGGAGCTCAATGTATTCAGCTTATTGAGGCTGAGAGGTGACTGATGGGTGTCTAGGCACTGACACATGGACAAGAGATCTGGTAGTGGGGGCTTTGCAGTGCTGCTAACTACAGGTCTGTGCCCCTGGGATTGCGGCGTCTGACTGCAGCAGGGGTGAAGATACCTGAGCGAGCTTGGGAAGCAACAGCAGTGAAGCCACGGTAGCCCAGGCAACCTGCTAGAGCACACACCCAGGCCAGGCTGTCCAGCCTGGGCTGCCACAGCATCTCTGGTGTTCTCAGAGCTAGCTCGCTTGGGTACGTCTACACCTGCTGCAGTCACCCCTCCCACGGCACTGTGCACGGACCCTGACTCCGCAAGATGATAAAGCATCTGGCTTTAAACTTTATTAACTCTCTAGCGCTGTGGGCCCCGCCCCGAGGGAGCCCGGGGGGGCAGACACCGAGCCGGCCCCCGGCCCCGGCCCGAGGGAGCCCGGGGGCAGGGCCCCAGCCCAGTCTAGCCAGGCCGCTCCCCAGGGCGCTCCGCGAAGGCCCTGCCCCCCAGCAGGAG
>NC_133770.1:985177-1034070 GCF_003597395.2 Chelonoidis abingdonii
AGCGCAGTGATGCAGTGGGGCCCGGCTGGGGTTGTGGGGAGGGGCAGTGATGCGGTAAGGCCCGACTAGGGTTGCAGGGGGGGCAGTGTTGCTGTGGGACCCGGCTGGGAGTCAGGTGCTGCAGTTGCTGTAGGGTTGAGCTAGAGGTTGCGGGGCTGGCACTGGGGTGCCTGGTTTTCACGGCGTCTCCCCACAGGGACCTACGGGACCGTGTTCAAAGCCAAGAACAGGGAGACCCATGAGATCGTGGCATTGAAGAGGGTCCGGCTAGATGATGACGACGAGGTGACCAGCCTGCTCTGCTTTAGTGCCCAGCTGTGGCCGGCGCCTGCTGCTTCGGCCCCATAGTGCCTCCAGTACGGGGGGTGGCCATTCCCCTCAGAGATGAAATGGAGGCTGCAGCCGCCAGCAGATGTTCCCAGCTGCAGGGGAACAGGTTTGGGCCCAAGCCCTGCCATGGCTGCCTATCCTGGGGGCTGGGGATGGGGGCTCACCAGCTTTTGTGGTTCCTCATCTCTGTTTTACTGTTTCTGCGCCTCTGGGCTTGAGGCTAATGCCTCTCTGTGCATTTGGCCAATATCCTGCTGGGGGCATGTAGGGCCCTGGCTCTGTGGGGCAGCATGTGGTGATAACCTCTGTCTCTCTTTCTCTAGGGTGTTCCCAGCTCTGCCCTGCGGGAGATCTGCCTGCTCAAGGAGCTGAAACACAAGAACATCGTCAGGCAAGGGCACTCTGTGTGCCAGGCAGGCCAGGGGGCTCTGGATGGGCTGGGGTTGGATCTGGACACGTGGAGCTCCTGGGTGCTGTGTGGCATTGTTCCCCCTCTGCTCTCCTCTCCATGAGTCCCGTGTGAGCTGTGGGGGGCAGCTCGGGGATGGGAAAGTGTTTGTACTTTTCACAGCAGGGCTGCCACTGGGGTGGTCTGCTCGTTTTCTACTCAGGACCCTACACTATGTCCCCTGAGGCAAAGAGCCGGGGGCCTGTGCTGCCCCCCCTGCCCTGGCATGCTGTCGGCACTGGGGCTGGCAGGAGGTCCTGTTTGCTGTTGAAGGCCCTGTGGGCTCCTGCTGGGGGCGCTCACTGGTTTTTCCCTGCATTGCAGACTGCACGATGTCCTGCACAGTGACAAGAAACTGACGCTGGTGTTTGAATTCTGTGACCAGGTGAGCTAGGGAGGGGGAGGCCACAGGGGACTGAGGGAAATGGGGAGCCTCGAGTGAATTCCACTGTCATCCCCAAGGGGGAGCGGAGTTGTTTGGGTGCCCCTGAGCTCCCCAGTTCCCCTCTGACCCAGGCGTCCCTCTTTTTCTGCTAGGACCTGAAGAAATACTTTGACAGCTGCAATGGGGACCTGGACCCTGAGAATGTCAAGGTGGGTTTGCGGGGCCGGGCTATGATGGTGCCTCGCGGGGGAGGGGATGCCAGTCACAGCATCCAGCTCTGTGGCCCCCTTCCAAGGTTGGTTCTGAGTTAGCAGCTCTCCAGGCTCACAGCATCACAAGCTGCTCCTCCCAGACAGGCTGGTCTTGGATCCCCTGCGTCCTGGAGCCAACGCCCGCCCTGTCTGGGGCATGGGTAGGTTTGGGTTCTACCTGCAGCCTGCTCAGTGCTGCCCTTTCTTTCTTTCAGTCCTTCATGTACCAGCTGCTGAAGGGTCTTGCCTTCTGCCATAGCCGCAACGTGCTGCACAGAGACCTCAAACCCCAGAACCTGCTGATCAACAGAGTGAGTGACCCACGCAGGCCAAATGGGAGGTCCGCTGCTGCTGCTGGGCTGGAGTGTGGGGCATTGACAGGGATGGGCTGGCAGGGGGCTGTGGGTCAGGATTAGGAACACAAGTAGGCTGGCGGGATGCCAGGGCTGGACTCGCAGGGGCTGAGGGTCGGGATTGAGGGGGACTGGCAGGTGGATGGGGATCCCAGGGCTGGGCTAGCAGGGGCTGCAGGTCGGGATTGAGGGGGAGCCCAGGGCAGGGCTGGCGGGATGCCAGGGCTGGGCTAGCAGGGGGCTGAGGGTTGGGACTGGCCGGGCTGGCGGGATGCCAGGGCTGGGCTAGCAGAAACTATGGGTAGGGATTGAGGGGGAGCCCACGGCAGGGCTGGTGGGATGCCAGGGCTGGGCTCGCAGAGGCTGTGGGTCGGGATTGAGGGGGACTGGCAGGGCTGGCGGGATCCCAGGGCTGGGCTAGCAGGGACTGTGTTTTGCGATTTAGTAGGAGCCCAGGGCAGGGCTGGTGGGATGCCAGGGTTGGGCTAGCAGGGGCTGTGGTTCAGGATTAGGGGCACAAGCAGGCTGGCGGGCTGCCAGGGCTAGGCTACCAGGCGCTGTGGGTCAGGATTGAGGGGGAGCCCAGAGCAGGGCTGCCGGGGCCCAGGGCAGGGTTGGAGGGCTGCTCGTTGTATCCTCTCTCGGGGCTCTAACCTTGGTCTTCTGAGCACAGAGCAGGGGTTTGCTGCTGCTCTGGCTGTGGGTGGCAGCCGCAATCCTGGCAGGTGGCGCGCTCTGCATGACTGATTCACTGTGCCTCCTTCTCTTGGCAGAACGGGGAGCTCAAACTGGCCGACTTTGGCTTGGCTCGGGCCTTCGGGATCCCTGTGCGCTGTTATTCGGCAGAGGTGAGTGGTCGGGGACGGCGTGGGGGCTGTTCTGTGCCGGCTGTTCTGTACAGCTGCTGGACGGGCTGTCATACAGGAGACTCGCCCCCAGTGCTGTGCTGTGAGAGGAGACCACAGCACAGCACAGGCCCCACCCGCCCCATAGCTCAGTGCTGCCCCTTTCCCTCCTGCCCAGCATCACACTGGGGCACTGGGGTCAGCACTCACTGCGAGGGGAGAGCGCCCCCCACTGAGCCCCTGCCCCACACCCTGCAGCTCAGCCCAACCTAGAGCGACACGGATGTATGGGGGGCAGCGCTGACTCGGGGGGAGAGCGCCCAGTAGCGGGGGTTCATGGGGATGGGCTGTTCACATCCTCTCTTCAGCTGCTTAGCTGGTGCCTCTGCTTGGATCACACAGCAGCTGGGGCAAAGCTCGGAAGCTGCTGCTGGTTCTGGGGGGTGTGAGCCAGCCCCATTGTCTCCAGGGGAGATGGGTCAGCAACCGTGGTGGGGTGCTGCAGCAGCCATGGGGGGACTGTGGGAGGAGGGGGAAGCCACCCCGCTGCCCAGAGCTTAGGGCCAGATGTGGTCCTCAGGCCGGCAGCTCAGCGGTGCCTCCTGCAGGCTGTTCTCAGGGCAGTGGGGGTCTGACCAACTGTCTCCACCCACTGCAGGTTGTCACGCTGTGGTACCGTCCCCCTGACGTGCTGTTTGGTGCCAAGCTGTACTCCACCTCCATAGACATGTGGTCAGCCGGCTGCATCTTTGCAGGTATCCACCCCAGTGCTGGCTCTCCGCTGTGGAGGGGCTGAGCTGCGAGTGGGGGTGGGAGGGTGCAGGGCTTCCTGGACTCAGCCCCATCTCTCTCCCTGCAGAGCTGGCCAATGCCGGGCGGCCCCTGTTCCCGGGGAACGATGTGGACGACCAGCTGAAGAGGATTTTCCGATATCCTTTTTAACTAGATGTTTGGGCGGATTTGTTAAGCATGGGGAGGGGAGACAGCCTGGGTTCCCCCTTGGGGAAGGGGTCTTCTGACCTCCTCCAGGTGGGAGGTGCATGCGGGTCCCAGAGAGGCTGGCCTTCCCCCTGCCCGAAGGAGCCCTGTGGGGGCTGGTAGGATGTGCCTTGGGCAGGGCCTGGCTGTGCCTGTGGGCCGCAGCGGAGGTGTTCCCCTCCCCTCCCTCTGTTGGCTGTCTGGGGGCAGAGATGGCCCTTAACCTGCCCCACGTTGCTGGGAACCCCCACCGAAGAGCAGTGGCCGGCCATGACCAAGCTCCCAGACTACAAGGTGAGTCGCAGGCTGGGGATGGGCGCCCAGGGCCTGGCCCGTTGAGGGAGGGCACTCTGGGGCCCACCCTGTTCTCGGGGGCAGGGAGCTGCAGCTCTTGGGTCCATGTCAGTGGCAGCCAGAAACCACGTGTGACAGGTGTGAGCGCTGGAGATGAGTGTATGTAGGGGCTGGCTGGGTCCTCGGAGCATCAGGGCCAGAGAGGGAGCAGCTGCCAGGCCCAGTCTGGGGGTTAGTGCCAGGGGAATGTGGGGGCTGACTTAGTGTCTGGAGGGGAAAAGGGAGGCAGGGTGGCCCTGTCTCCTGGGGGGAGGTGGGATTAGTTCTGAGTCAAGGTTAGTGAGCAGGTGAGGGGCAGGTTGGCCTGTCTTTTGGGGGGTGAGAGGAAGAGGTTGGCCTGTCTCTGGGGAGGTGGTTGGCCTGTATCTGTGGGGGGGCCGGGGGCGGCAGGCATTAGTTCTTGGTCGAGGTTAGTGGGCAGGTGGGGCTGTCTCCAGGGGGAGGTGGGGCTATGCCTTTCTCCGGGGAGGAGGATTAGTGCTGTCTCCTTCTCTCCCCTCAGCCATACCCCATGTACCCTGCAACAACGTCGCTGCTCAACGTGGTGCCCAAACTCAATGCCACAGGTCGGGACCTGCTCCAGGTGAGTGCCCTGCTGCCCGGGCTGAGCAGGCACCTTGGCCCAGGCCCTTCACGTACATGTCGCTGACAGCCCCCCTCTGTGTCCCCCGTGGGTGGGGGGCAGCAGCTGCTGTGCTGGGCAGCGGGTGGTTTCTCTGCCTTTCCTTGCCCTCTGCCACAGGGGCCAGGCCTCTGTGGGGCTACCCCAGACAGCTCCCTCCCCAGTTGCTCCCCTAACCACCCCTGAAGGGGTGGGGAATGGGCTTCTGACCCTCACCTGCAGCTCCAGGGGTGGGGGACACTTAGCCCCATTGCTCTGCTCCGGCCAGGCTACCTCCCACCCCCTTCTCACCCAGCCCCTCTGCTACCTCCACAGAACCTGCTGAAGTGCAACCCGGTGCAGCGGATTTCAGCCGAGGAGGCACTGCAACATTCCTACTTCACGGACTTCTGCCTCCCGTAGAGACTGCCCGGAGCCGGGCCTGCCGGGCCAGCATCTGCCCTGCTTCACTGGCACGGGGGGAATGTCCTGGGGCCAGGGCACTGGGTGATGGGCAGGGCCCTGCGTCCCCATCCCCCACCCCACCCCCTCAGTATTTATTAGGTTTTTAACCCATTGCAACGCCTGTTTTTCTACCAGTCTCTGTTGGGACCCCATGGACAGGAGCCAGCTCCCTCCCTGCCCTGTTGCGAGTGCTCATCACCCTGGTACTGTGCAGCGTCACCTGCCTCCAACGGGACAGGGATAGCCCTGGGGTTCCAGTGGGGCACAGGAAAGGGGGGAGCCATTGCTGTCCCTTCCTTCGCCAGGGTCCAGGGACAAGGGACGGCTCCTCCTGGGCTGGCATGGGACGTGGTGCCCCCAGTGCAGGCTGCCCCTTCTTGTCACGTCCCTTGCAGGTCCCTGGGCCCTGGCTGTGCCTCTGCCTGGGTGGGGCCCCCTCCAGCTGGGACTCCTTGGGGGGCCAGGCAGCTTCCCTCTCCCTCGTACCGTGCTCCTGTGTGGCTGAAGATGTATGTTTAATTTCATAAACAGTTCCCTCCCCCAGCTCGCGTCCTGCGCTGTTGTCCCTTCGGTGTGGGGAGAGGGCTGCTGGGGCTGCCCCGGGGCCAGCCCTGTGAGTTGGGGTGCTGACGCGCCTGCCCTGCTGTTCATGGGAGGGGCAGCGGGTCGGGGGGGAGACTGGAAGGTGGGGGGCTGCTGGTACACCAGGGTCCCGCAGGGCCTGGGGAAAGCCTGGCTGTGGTGACAACGGGGACTTGGCTCCGGGATCCTGCGGGGCGAGGGAAGCGGAGCATGGAGTCCCCCACCCGCACACACACAGCTGGTGGGGGTGGGGGCACCCTCCCCTTGAGCTCCTGCAGGGTCCCCCACGCCTGTCCTGCCCTGCCTCCCCCTCCCCCTAGTGATGCGTCCCTGCTTCGAGCCCTCCCAGCCTGGAATTGACCAAGCAGAGGTGGGAAGTCGGAACCTCCAGGCGGGTTTTTAATGTTACACAGGATCCGCGCTAGGCTGGAGAGGTGCAAGCTGCATCTGTCTCTATGCTGGGGGGGCACAGATGGGCAAGGGGCGCAGGCAGGGGGTGCTCCAAGCAGCTCATGCAGATATGTGGCCAGCGGGACTGTCACACAGGGTCACTAGCATAAAGGGCCTGGTCAGGCCCCAGGACCTCCCAGGCTCCAGCACAGGGGCCCGAGGCTACCCCCTGCCTGGTTCCGTTGCAGGGCCCAGGAAGACCAGGAGTGCAAGCCCTGCACAGCCCCAGGGCTCAGCCGTCCTGAGTGAGTTGTGAGGGTGCTGGTGCCCTGGGGCTGGGGAGCCCTGGGGGTGGCTCCCCGGGGAGGGCCTGCAGGCAGGGGATGGGGTAGAGGCTCCCTGGGAAAGGGAGATCTGGCTCTGCTCTCTGCCATGGTGGGGACGCTGGGAGGCAGCCAGGCATCCTGGCTTGTCGGAGGTGCTGTCTTCCATCCCTGGGGCAGGCCAGGGCCCTCCAGTGCTGGGCTGACCCCTGGGGACCCCAATCCCCCACTCCTCATGGGGCAGGAGGGAAACCCGAGCTTGAGTTCCCCGGGTAGGGGCTGTGCACGGAGCCACAGCTTGCCCCAGCCCCCACTGAGCCCAGCATGTCCAAGCCCAGGACTGCACCACTGCTGATGTCTCCTTCCCGTGCCCTCTCCATTGCCAAGCCGTGGCTGCCTGGCCGGAGCAGCTTGGATCTTGTTGGAGGTGAGAGGCTGGTGGGCTGGCACTGCAAGGCGCAGCCGCCCCGTCAGCAGGCAAATTCCTCGAAGTTGCCGAGAGCTGGGTGCCGAGGTAGCATGTTCGAGGTGTAGCCGAGACTGTCCGAATGGCTCCGCAGTGTGTTACAGGTGCTCTGGGGAGGAACAGGGGGTGAGAAGCAGGCACTGTTTGTCTGCCCACCCCATCCCAGATCCCTGCCCTGCTGCCCCCACAGCCATGATCTGCCTCCCCTCTCCACGTCCCTGGGTCTCTGGCAGCTGGTGCCATGACCCTCCTGGCGTGCTCTGATTCCAGGGCCATGCCAGGCTCCCCAGTTCTGGGCCGGGAGGGTCTGCAGGAGCCACATGCAGTTTGGCCTAGGCTGTGTCTGTAACGTGGGCATTGATGATGGCACAGGACGCGGAGGGTGCTAGTAAAATGTGCTGGTGAGAGGGGGTGGCGCTGTCAGCTGGGGCACGGGAGGACCCCGAGGCAGGGGAAGAGGGGCAGTGGGGGGGTGCTGGGCCGAGCAGCTGGAGGTTTTGGGGCTGCTGGGCCGAGCGGTGGGTGCAGCTTGGGGGTGGTGGGCTGAGCGGTGGGGGCAGGAGGGTGCTGGGTGGAGCCTGGGGCAGCTGGTGTGAGGGTGCAGTGGATCAGGTTGTAAGGAGGGATGATGGGCTGGGGTTGCCAGCACTAGCAGGGGCCTCGCCTCAGGGCCAGGAGGTCACTGCCAAGCCTGCGTTCTTGTGTGGCTGTTGCAGGAGTCTGGTTGTCCAATGGGACCCTACGCTGCCGAACAGCTGCAGGCCCCCTGAGCGGTGCCAGCACTGGGGAACGGCTCCACCAGAGGGCCAGCTCCAGCTGCCACAGTCCCAGGTCCTGCCCTGCCTGTGGGGTGACAGCCTGGGCCGGTGTGTGAGCCTGGCCCTGTCCATGGCCACAGGGACCACTCGGCCTCCGACAGAGCCCAGGGCAGAGTTCTGCCCAGGGACTCCTGCACCCGGTCCAGCTCCGTCGACTGAGATAGAGTGGGGCTGTCGGAGACATGGCTGGCCTGGAGTCACTGACCCCACGCTCGCAGCATTGCCGACCCCTCCTCTGCCCAGCCCCCGCTCGCAGCACCGCCGACCCCTCCCCTGCCCAGACTGGGCTCCAGGCACTGCCGACCCCTCCCCTGCCCAGCCCGCGCTCACGGCACCGCTGACACCTTCCCTGTCCAGTCCTATGCGGCAGGATCTGCAGAGCTCGACCTCTCAGTGGTTCTTTTATGAACTGTGCCACTTGGTCAGTCCCTGTTCTGAAGAGCAGGTGCCGGCACAGGCAGCAGCCCGGGATGGCTCCGGAGCAGGGGCTGGATCACCGTGCTCCTCCTTCACCCCTGGGCTGCACACAGGGAGTCCTGCTGGGTGGGCTCCATCCTGGCCCAGGCCCCTTTTCGAACTCCCAGCCCCCTCGCTGTGCCTGTGCCCAGCCCTGCTGCTCCCTAGCATTGAGCTGTCATAAACCCTCCGTCCCTCTGGCAGGCGTGAGCCCAGCCAGCTCTCTCCCAGGCAGAGATCCCAAGTCGGGGCTGAAGGCACAGCCGAGCCCTTCCAAGAGCTGCAGTGCCCGGAACCCAGCACTCAGCCCCAGCCGCTCAGGCTCCTGCCTGGACCTGGTGCTATGGGACCCGCAGAGGCAGCTGGGATGTGCTGCACTTAGCTGGGGGTCTGGGTTTAGGTGCACCCACAGAACTAATGAATTCATGGGTGCAAAGGGGGACACACACTACCCCAATGGCCCACAGCAGGTGAGTATGGGGGACTCACTCTCCTGCACTCCCAGAACCCCCCGGCCACACTGGGGCAGGATGAGGAGGGTGGAGGGTGCTGCTGTGGGTGGTCAGGCCACCCACTCAATCAGGAGGAACCTATGGGAGCCTCCCCCTCGGGGGGCAGAGCCTGCCCCCCGCTGCCGGGGACAAGGGACCCTGCTCTGTGCTCACTCACGGCTGGCTGCGGCAGGCCCCTCCACCTGCGTGGGCGCATTGCCGGCCCAGTGCTGCCGGCTTGCATGGACACAGCCCTGCCCCTGCGTCTGCATGGATGCTGCAGCAACACCTCGGCTAGACGCGTCATTAAAAACTTTTTTTCTGGTGATACAGTTGAAAACTGTTGATGCCCGTGACCTAACAGAGCTGGAGATGAGGGGTGTGGAGGGGCTCTGGGCTGGGGCAGGGGGTTGGGATGCAGGAGGGAGTCAGGGCTCTGGGCTGGGGGTGTAGGCTCTGGGGTGCGGCTGGGGCTGAAGGATTTGGGGTGCAGGAGGGGGCTCTGGATTGGGGGTCAGCGGTGCAGTGGGGGTGCTGGCAGGTTCCTGCCTGTCCTAGCACCACGGACTGCGCTGCACCCTGGAAGCAGCCAGCAGCAGCTCTGGCTCCTAGGCGCACAAGCGGCTCTCGCCTGCTCCAGGCGGGGCAGCGCATGGAGCCCCGTGGCTCCCCTGCCTAGGAGCTGGACCTGCTGATGGCTGCTTCTGGGGCGCAGTGCAGTGTCGGAACAGGTAGGGACTAGCCTGCCTCAGCTGGGCAGCATTGGCCTTCCATTCCACGACCCAATTCTGGGTCATGGCTTGCAGTTTAAGAGCCACTGGGCTAGAGGAAGTGGGGGCAGGGCCATGGGGTGCTAACGTGCCCCAGGCTCGCTGGGGGGTTCTCCTGGGTGGCACTGAATCCGGTGTCACCAGCAGGTGCTGTGGCAGGGCCAGGATCACGTTAGCCTGGGGCCAGCCCCGGGAGTGTCCCAGCCCGTGCAGAGGGGTGAGCCGCGAGCAGATGGGCTGAGAGGGAATCTGCGCAGGGAGCTTTGCTGGTGCTGGGGATGCACCCTGCTCCCCACACTGCCCCCCATGCAATAGCAGCAGCAGAGGGGAGGAGCCCACACCCCAGCTGAGCAGGAGCCAGCACAGCCCAGCCCCGTGATGGGACACAGCCCAGAGGGCTGAGCAATGGCTCCTCCTGTGCTCTGCTCGGTTGCCCCAGGGCCCCGCCGGCAGTGGCTCCGTGTGGCTCTTTGGCACATGGCAAAGCCGAAGGCTCCAGCCCAGCATGTCCCCAGGGCCCTGGAGGGTCTGTCCTGCCGCCCACTTGCAGGATGGAAGGGCTCTGGGTCGGCCCCTGGCTCAGGGCAGGAGCAGGGAAGTGGGTGACAGAGCACTCAGCCCCCCGGGAGAGCATGGCCTTCAGCGACGGACCCGCTGCCCCCAGCGCCTGCAGGAATGGGCTGGGGCGGCTTGGCTCAGCTGGCACCTGGGCATGACCCCCAGCCAGGAGGTCCCCACTCGGCCAGCACAGCCTACTGAGCTCACACATGAGAGCAGGGTCACAGTGCCGTGGCAGGGACTGGAGCTGGGGTTGTTCTGATTCACCTCGGGCCACCCCCGCCAAGGGGGCTGCCCCCCGTCCCCAGCACCCCAGCAGGAGGTCCCTGAGAGCAGTCTGCTGCTGCGCTGCCCCCGGCCTGCAGGAATCGTCCCCGTCGGGGGCTCCCATGTGCTGGGCTCCGCCTTCCCGGTGCCAGCCCCTGCGGCCACATGTGCCAATGGGACGCGGGAAGGAGTGGGACGCCAGGACTCTCAGGGTGCTCCTGGCACAGCTGCGGGGTGGGTGGGCAGACAGAGGGGGGACAATGAGGCCAGTGACAGCCTGGAATGCGGAGGGGGCCAGCACAGGGGGTTAAAGCATGGCAGGGGGTGATGATGGGCTGATGCAGACTCTCCCCTTGAGCAGACAGGCCAGCCAGAGAGGAGCCAGAAACCCACTGGGCTGCCCCAAAGCCACCCCCCCCCCCCGTGGGAGCCAATTGCCCCTGCTCTGGCCCTTCCAGCGTCCCCTCCCCCCCCCAGCTCACCATTTTGTGTGTGTCTGGGAAGGGGCTGCCCCTTCCCCTGCCTGGGCACCAGTCCCTCGGGGCAGGCCTGTGCTGAGACGCGATGCGATGGGGGCCTCCCTTCCCCCCCGGATTGTCAGCCTGAGACAGCGGCAGCCCAACCCTCCAGCCTGGAGCAGCCCCGATCCCCAGCAGGCTTCAGCACTGCAGGGTGCTGGGGTGGGCAGTTCTGGGGGGACGGGGGAAGCTCTGGGGACCCTCCCCTGGCCGGGTGGTTCTGGGGGGATGGAGGAAGCTCAGGGCCCCCTCCCTGGCTGAGCAGTTCTGGGGGGGGAGCAGGGGGGAAGCTCAGGGGCCCCTCCCCTGGCTGGGCGCCCGGGGGCTGGTTACCAGGTTGTCGCTGTTACTCCTCTGGGGTCTCTTCTTGTTCTTGTAAAAGCTGAGGAGTTTGTCCCGAAACACCTGGGGAGGGGGGGAGATAACTGGCTCTCACCAATGCCGGGGGGTGGGCACCAGGGCTCTGCAGTGACCTCTTGGGGGTCCCCATTGTTGGGGGGCCTGGCCCCTTTGTACCTCCCCTGCTCGCTGTGCCTGCCGGGGAAAGTCCAGGGGGCCGGCACTAGTATGGGTGGCGGGAGTCTCTGTTCACCATGTGGGGCGCTGGGCAGCCCCATCTAGCCCATGGGGGCACAGCCCGGCCCTGCTTCTCGGGGCAGGGCAATGCGCAAAGGGGTGAGCCATGCCCGATGCTGCAGTGAGGGGCAGAGCTGGGCCCTGGACACACCCGTGATCAAGTGGGAATTGTCTGTAATATTGGACCTCAGTTTCCCCTACGTGCTGCGTTGTTCCCTGTCGGCGGGGGGAGGGGTGTGGAGTGGGGAGGGGCTGGGGGCACATGCACCGAAGCTGAACCAGTCTCAGGCTTGGGGATGCACCAAGAGCCAACGGCCTCACCTCGTACAGGTAGTCGAAGATCTCCAGGATGGTGAGGATGCTGGCCCCGATGAACAGCCCCATCTGGCCCCCGATGTCCCCTAGGGGCAGGGGCAGAGCATGAGTAGGCAGCCAGGCCATGCTCCCCAATGCTGCTCCTGGCAGGCGGGGGCCAGGCCCACCCACGCCCATGTAGAGCCAGGAGGGGGCATTGCTCCCTCCCGGGTGCAGGATTGCAGGTCCCCTGGGGCACCCTGCCCCACTGCGAGTGCCCCCCCAACCCGCCCCAGGCAATCACCCAGCCCCCTGGGCCCTTCCCCAGGCATTCACCCAGCAGCCCCCTGAGCACTTGCCCCCCCCAAGCCCTCACCCAGCCCCCCGGGCACTCACCCAGCAGCCCTGCCACCTCATATGCTTTCTTCTGCTCGATGGTCTCATAGTTCAGGGCTTCAAAGAAAACGTCCAGCACCAGCACATTGTCCCTGGGGGCGGGGTGGGGGGGGGCCAGCAGGGCCGGGGCCAGACACAGACAGACAGGGGTGAGTCTGAGCGACAGTGCGGTGACACCAGGGCCCCACAGGGCTGGTGTGGGCACTGGGGGGGCAGGCAGGGGGGAACAAAAGGAGGATGCCCCATGTGGGGCTGTGGTATGTTGGGTCGGTCACTCATAGAGGTCATGCTGTCTGCAGCAGGGGGCGTGTACTGGGGGGTTGTGCTGTGCGTGGGGGTGATGTCTGGGGGGGCTGTGTATGTGGGGACATGTCTGCAGGAAGGTGCTGTGGAGGGGTGTTCTGGGGGGGCTGTCTGGGGAGGTGCTGGGGGGGTCATGCTGTGTGCAGGGAGGCTGTTTAGGGGGCTGTGCATGGGGGGGTACGCTGTGGGGGAGTCATGCTGTGCATGGGGGGGAGATGTCGGGGGGCTGTGCATGGGGGCGCGCTGTGGGGGGATCATGCTGTGTGCGGGGGTGCTATGTGCACCGGGATGTCTGGGGGGTGCTGTGTGCAGGGAAGGCTTCTGGGGGGGCGCCAGGGAAGGCGGTGCTGTGCATGGGGGGCGATGTCTGAGGGGGGCTGTGGGGGGGGGCTGTCTAGAGGGTGAGAGGGCGCGTGCTGCATGCGGAGGGCCTTTCTGGGGGGAAATGGGGTGTTTCGCGTGCGGGGGCCATGCTGCGCGGGGGGCTTGTCTGGGGAAACGGGGGTGTTGCTGCGTGCGGGGGGGGAGCCATGCTGCTCCGAACGGGGGGCTGTCTGGGGGGAAAATGGGGGTGTGCTGCATGGCGGAGGGCTTTTGGGGGGAAAATGGGGTGTTCTGCATGTGGGGGGGCATGCTGCATGCGGGGGGGCTGTCCTGGGGGGGATGGGGTGTTGCTGCATGCGGGGGGGCCATGCTGCATGCGGGGGCTGGTCTGGGGGAATGGGGTGTGCTGCATGCCGGGGGGCTGTCTTGGGGGAAAGAAGGGTGTGCTGCAATGCGGGGGGGGGGCGCATGCTAAAACGCGCGAAAGGGAGGGGCACTTAACGAATGCTTACTGCTCGCTCTTGTTGTATTTCTTGGCCAGGTACTTGGCTGACGCCTTGCTGGGGATCTTGACCATGGAGAGCTCCTTGCCGTAGCGCACCATGTCACAGGGCGTGCGGCACACGCAGAACTCGCTGTCCTTCTTCACCAGGAAGTCTGGAGTGCGAGGGCGGGCGTGAGCCGAGAACAGCCCGACCGACAGGCCGGAGAGAGACAGGGACAGGGACCCGGACAGCCTGAGAGCCATGGGGATGGGAGGGGGACGGGCTGGAGAGCGATGGGGACAAGCCGTGAGCCAGCAGCACCCCGACGGGCCAGAGAAACACAGGGATAGGGACAGGATGGAGACCCACGGGGACGGGCCAGAGAGCGATAGGGATGGGGGTGGGCCGGTGATACCAGACACCTCTGTGTTCTTGGGGAACCAGGGTGCAGTGTCCAGACTGACTCATGAAAGACACCTCCCTCCCCAGCCTCTGCTTAAACCAAAACCCATCAGAGAAAAAAAGAACTTGCAGAGAGCAGTGAAGGGCGTTGGGGGACACACCTAGACCCCTCCTGACAAGGGTGACAAGATTAAGACATCGCCATTAGCATACAGAATGGAGAGCAGAGACGACTCCCCTAGCCTCATGTGCATGAAAGATGGGACAGGGAGACATCTCCATTAGCATACAGAATGGAGAGCAGAGAACCGCACTGAACTCTGGGACCAGAAAAGACAGGGAAGCACTGCGTCATGGGAATCCCTGCTCCAGGTGTTAATGAACCTATGTCTGCACATACCCAGCTCAGCAGTTATCAGACCAATTCTAGTAATGAATCCTTAATTGATATCCAAATAGTGAAGCAGCCTAGTTGCATTGTGAGCTCCCTGGAAGAAAACACCACCCGTAGCCAAGAGTGATCAGCTCCTATTGCGTAGTCTAAAGAAAACCCTTGACTTATCAGCCTTACCTATAAACAAATCTAGTGTTCTCCCTTGAACAATTGTATTTTCTCTACAAAAACCCCTACTCACCCTCCAGTCAGTGTTCTGATGCTTAGATCTAAACTAGGCATCAGTTCCACTGGGACTCCATCTTCTCCTGGCTGATCGTGCTGGGGACTCTGCCTGTCTCCTGCCGTCAGGACCCTGAGCTACCAGCATCACCTGGGAACCCCGACCAGTTCAAGCCTCATGGAGTAGGTGAGACCCCCTGCCCTCTGTTTTCCTTTCTACCCTAGGTATTAACCTTTAATAATGTAGGTTAGGTTGGTTTAGCCTCCTTGTGTAGTTATCACCAGTAGTCAATAAATAACTTGTATGGTGAAGCTGGTTGCATCTCTCTCTCTTGCTGGACTTTACTCTTTTGTGTTTTTAGCTTCCCCCAGTCACTCTCCAGCAACACTTCTCTTACCTAAGCTAAAGATCCCTGCAGTGCCCAGAATCCTGTGGGGTTTGCTTATCAAGTAGGTTACTGCCAGAACAATTGTGTTGTGAAGGTGGGGATAGGGATGTGCTGAATCTGGGACACATAAAGGTAACAGCTTGAAAGTGCTGCTTGACCCAGTCCATGGGGTCCAGGGGCAGATAAGAGTCACCTTGAAAGTGCTGCTTCATCCAGCCCAGTGAGTCCAGAGCCATAGAAGGGGTCAGCTTGACAGTGCTGATTGACCCGGTTCCTTGCAGACTTGCTCTGTTAATGTATGTGTGCGTGGGGGTGTGCTCGTCTGGTTTTGGGGCTGGAGAAACCCAGCCCTAGGGAACTTAGGTCCTGCAGGATAGCTCCATTGGGAGGGGACTTGCAGAAGGATGGAGTAGAGCTCCATATGAAAACACAAGGGACACAAGCAGTACATTGATAGGATTACAGGATCCCCTTCCCCAGAAAAGTAACCCAAATAAATGAACATACCCCAAAGTAATGGGCAAATCTGGTAACACCGGAGAGTGACAGGGAGGGGGCGTGAGCCAAGAGTACTCTGACAGGCCGGAGATCCCCAGAAACTGGGCCCATACACAAGCCCTCGACTGCTTGAGCAACAGAGCCAAAGGGGTCCAGTCCCTCCCCACCTTGGGCGACACGGGCTGGGGAGGAGACTCTGGAGGTTCCCCAGGGGTCTCCGGCCCTGCTCCCCATGTCCCCGAGGGGGCAGCCCCAGGGCCGGGGATGGGTTGAGCTGGAGCAGGGCCGTGGGTGTCAGGATCCTGGCTGAGTGTGGGAGGGGTGCCCCCATTGGTCGTGGGGAGCAGGGGGGACCACGTTGGGTACATACCCAGGGCAGGGTCGGCGCACTCCTTGTACTGCTCTGGCGTGCACACGTTGGCGTTCCCTGGGGAAGGGGGCACAGGTCACTCGGGGCGTGGAGGGGGCTGGTGGGGGCTGCAGGAGCCATGTGGGCCGTCAAGGGCTGTGTCTCATTAGAGCCCCATGTCTGAGGCTTGGGGAAAGCCAAGCCCAGGGGTACTGGGGAGGCGCCCTCCTCCTCCTGCCTCCGGGACAAGAGCTTCTCTCCCCAGCAGGCCCCTGCCCTCTCATCCCCTCCCAGCTCCCACTTGCATGCCCCCTCCAGCATGGGGCCGCCCCACATCCGCCCCTCCCCCAGCAGGAGGTATCCCCGCAGCCCCCCCCCAACATGGGGCCTCCCTACATCCACCCTTCCCTCAGCAGGGGGTCTCCCTGCAGCCCTCCCTCCCCCAGTATGGGGCCTCCCCACATCTACCCCTCCCCCAGCAGGGGGTCTCCCTGCATTCCCCCCCACCAGCATGGGGCCTACCCACATCCGCCCCCGCCACCAGCATGGGGTATTCCCACAGCCCCCTCCCAGCAGGGGGTCTCCCTGCAGGCCCCCCCCCCCTCCCCCAGCACGGGGCCTCCCCACGGCCTGGCCCGTGCCCCTCACCGGGCATGTGCACCATGCGGCAGTTGCAGTTCTCGGCCAGGTAGCGGGTCTCGCAGTCCAGGCGGCAGGCCGTGATGCTGTAGCTGGTGAAGAAGTCGGATTCAATGGGGGTGGATTTGCAGTCCCCCCAGGGGGGTGGGAGGTAGACCAGCTATGACACACACAGGGTTAAGGAAAAGGCTGGGGAGTGGCCAGGACCCCCGCCCTTGCGCTGCGCTGTGACCCCCTTCCCCCTGCCCCTGTGCTGTGACCCCCCCACCCCTCACCCCTGCGTCTGCGCTGTGACCACCCCGCCCCTCGCTCCCACCCCTGCACTGCGATGTGACCTCCCCCCATCTGTACCATAGCAGCAGCAGGGCCCCCCCCAGAATGGCAGCCAGGCAACTCACAGGCTGGCACGTGGGCACACGCAGCACACATGGCACCACACTCACCTCTGTGCACATGCTACAAGGCTGCAAATGCACACACATTCGACATGCATGTGCACCCATGGCGCTGCAGACCCCCATGCACACACAACACGTCAAGCAGGGCATTGTGGGTAACACCAAGGGGAAAAACCGCTGGACAAAGGCATCAGAGAGGGACAGCATGAGGAGGGGGCAAGGTGGCCCTGTCAGGGAGAGTGCAGGCGGATGGTGCTGCGTGCCCGTGTCCCGAGGCGGCTGAGCAGGTCAGCGTGGGGAGCAGGCCAGGTGGGTGCTGTACAGAGACAAAAGAGGCTGCTTCCCGTACAGTAACTGGCTCAGCAAGTTCTCGTCCACATGGACCCCACTCAAGGTGCAGGTGCCTCAGGCGCGAGATCAGACTCTTTGACCAGCAGGGTCCAGGGGGGCCACACTGCACCCACAGATCCTACAGTCCCACCCCATCCCTCTCTCCCTCACTACTCCCAGTCCAGGTTCTGAAGGAGGGGCTGCCTGCAGGGCGGCTGGTCGAATCCACACGGAGAAATCACCGCCAAGAATTGCAGAGCCTGTCACCCTTCTCACTCCGTCAAGTCTGTGTCTCACCCAGCCCCCCCAGGGGCACTCACCCAGCATAGACCCTCTGTGGAGTGCCAAACTGTGCCATACTGCCCCGCCAGCAGGTGTGTGACATACCTTATTGAAACGAACCTCAGCTGTGCCTGGCAGGGCACTGAAGGATGAACACACCTGGTGTGTATGCGCAAACGCTGTGACCAGTCTGTACCTGATATCGGAGCATGACATGGTGTCAGGAGTAAACTAAGAACAGCAACAGAAGGAACAACAACAAAGGTTGCAGGAGCTCATCAACATGCTACTCTTCAGTGTCCCAGAGACCTTTGGCTTTGACAAACCTTCCCAATGGACAGACCAAAAACAATAGTTTGCAAAATTTTCCATTGATATCAAGCTCCACAAGGAAATTGATAATATCCAGGTATCTTCTTTAATTTATGCTATGGGGAAGCAAACAGAGCATCTCTTTAAATCCTTTGACTTTACTGACGATAGTGGCAGAGACGACCAGGAAAGGGTTCTGACTATGTTCAATGTGCACTTAATAGCTCAGAGCAATGTGCTTTATGAAAGAGCATGTTTCCACCAGAGACTTCAAGAACCAGGGGAAAACACTGAAAGTTTTATAAGAGCTCTGCATACATTGGCTGAAAACTGATTTTAGGAATGCAAACCATAAAAATAACAGAGACAGGCTGGTTATTGGGTTAACAGATAAAAATCTTTCACATCAGCTGTAATTGAAGAGAGATTTAGCCGTAGCCACGGCTATCCAAAGGGCAAAGCATTCTGAGCTGGTGAGACACCAAAACCTAAGGCAACTCGAGAACCTTGGAAAACCTGAAACTAGCTTAGGGCTAGTCTACACCGGCAATGCTAAATCACTGCCACAGCAGCACTTTAACATGCCTTGTGTGCACTAATGGCTATTGGCCAGGCTGGGTAAGGAATGGTGTCCCTAGCCTCTGTTTGTCATAGGATGGAGATGGATGGTAGGAGAGAAATCACTTGGTCATTACCTGTTAGGTTCACTCCCTCTGGGGCACCTGGCACTGGCCACTGTCGGTAGACAGATACTGGGCTGGATGGACCTTTGGTCTGACCCGGTACAGCCGTTCTTATGTTCTCATGTGTGGTCATGGTGCAGGACAGGGAGCACAGCTCAGAACACCACCTCAATGAGGGGTGTAGCTCCCAGAGCTCATGTCTTGTCTACACTGGCGCTTTACAGCGCTGCAACTTGCTACGCTCAAGGGGGTGTTTTTCACCCCCCTGAGCAAGAAAGTTGCAGCACTGTTAATTGCCAGTGTAGACAAGTCCTTAGAAACTGTAAACAGACCCTTGAGTGTTAAAAGTCATTATCATCAAACCCCTGAGGCAAAGAGAGAGAACGCCTAGGCTAAGAGGGACAAATTCCTGCCTAAATGCAGAAGGTGTGGGACAGGGCCTATCCCAGGAGATGATACATGTCCAGCCAGAGATGCAGGGTGCAATTGTTTGCTTCACCAAAGCAGTCAGTGGGTTCACTCGTGATGTTATGGACACAAACTGGGTCCGTATAGATCACTGTTGTCCTGCAGTGGCACCAAATCTTGTATAGAGGGGGTCACATGAGCTGTCTATGACAAGGTTCTGGGTTGCTGGTAATGATCATGCTGTCTCTATGTGTGTATCGTTTTTGTAGTTGAAGTTATGAATATTGGCTCTATACTGTCTGTATTTCAAACTTGTGCTGTGCTTCTTGATGACACTCCAGACAAGTTGGTGTTAGCTCTGCCTAGCCTGCTTGATGGCCCATTAAGGACCATCAGCTACACAACTGATCCATTGAGAGAAGCAGATACGTCTTGTGGCTCAGCAAGGCAGGGACATGCCTATAGACCGCACTCTAAGGTATTTCCATGCCATGTGCTGGGCAGCTTGTTTTTGGAACAAAGAAAGCAGAGACCACATGGCAAGAGACTAAGGGTTTGGCTACACTTACAGCTGTACAGCGCTGGGAGTTACAGCTGTCTTCGTACAGCTGTGTAGGGAAAGCGCTGCAGTGTGGCCACATTTGCAGCGCTGTTGGGAGTGGTGCATTGTGGGAAGCTATCCCAGCGTTCAAGTGGCTGCAATGTGCTTTTCAAAAGAGGGGTTGGGGTGGAGTGTGACAGGGAGCGTGGGAGAGACAGAGAGAGTGGGTTTTTGGAGCTGACACTGTGTCAGCTCCCTGCCTTGCAAGTTCTAGGACTGGAAGATACACAGCATCTACCTTCAATCATTTTAAAGTTCTTGACCCTTCCCCCACCCTCTCTTATTCACTAAATGCAAATTATGCACTCCTAAATAGCCTTCAGACCACATAAGCAGCTGCTCAACACGGACTCCCCCCTCCCCTCTCTCCTCAAGCAAACAGCTGTGAACATTCCAAAGCAATTCCCCTGCCTCGGCTCGCTCACTGGAGCAAAGAGCAGCTGGGTTTGTTTTTTAGATAAGTAGCTCCGGGGAGCTCGGGGAGGTCATAGTTCAGCCATTCTCCTGGTTTGTTGTGGACAGGAATTCTGGGATACCTCTTAATACCCTGGAGGCCAATAAAAGCACTTTTGGTGGCCACACTTGATGAGCAGCGCTGCATCACCAGTGCTGGAATCGCTACACCCCAAGCAGACCAGGTGTACAGCCAGCGCTGCAGCCAGGGAGTTGCAGCGCTGGCTGTGCTTTGCAAGTGTGGACACAGAATGAGTTGCAGCGCTGTAACCCCATCACCAGCACTGCAACTCTCCAGTGTAGCCAAGCCCTAAAAAGCTGCTGCATCTCCTCCGTCTTGTCTTCAATTCTGCTACTTGCCTCTGGACATAGGTGCCAACTCCGTGGTGCTCCGGGGCTGGAGCACCTATGGGGAAAAGTTAGCGGGTGCTCTGCACCCACCGGCAGCCAAGTTCCCCCCGCCTCTGCCTCCTCCCCTGAGCATACCGCATCCCAGCTCCTCTGCCTACCTCCCAGCCTTTCCCGCCTGGCCACCACCAAACAGCTGTGGCAAACTCTGGGAGGGAGTGAGGAGGAGCAGGAACAGGAACGTGGCAAGCTCAGGGGAGGAGGCGGGGCCGGGGTGGGGATTTGGGGAAGGAGACCAATATGGGCAGGGAGGGGACGGAGTTGGGGCGACGAGTGTGGAGAAGGGGTTGGAATGGGGATGGGGGGGCAGAGGTGGAGTCAGGGCAGGGCAGAGGGGGGTCGAGCATCTACCAGCACCATTAGAAGTCGGCACCTCTGGAGGGACTTTGCTACAAACTGAAGCTCTGCACAAAGGACTGAATGACCCATCCCAGCGGGGGATGTTCCAGAGACTTGATTTGACCTGCAGTTTACTCCATCACTGCTACAAGCCTGAACTAAGGACTTTGCCATTACTGTATGTAATTGATTCCATTTAACCAATTCTAGCTCTCATCTCTATCTTTTTTCCTTTTATGATAACGTTTAGATTTTAGATTCTAAAGGATTGGCAACAGCGTGATTTGTGGTAAGATCTGAGGTGTAGGGACTCCGCAACCACTTCTCCCCGCGGGCAGTCACACGCGCTTCGCCGACTGCGGTCATAACACCGCGCCCGACTAACGCATCCCGCTCTTAGAGCATCGTGGAGCCCCCACCTCGGGACAACGCTGGGAAGAGCTGCAGGGTAGGCAGGTACGCTGGAGAACCTGCTCACGTCCTGTGCAGCTGCAATGCCCTCCATCGCCAGAGCCTGGAGCTGCGCCAACAACGCCGCTCTCAGGACCGCTAGTGAAGGCCCATCCGCCCACATCGTGAGATGCTAGTCAATAGCCGCACCATCCTGGCAACCGACAAGCCGCTGCGCTCCAGACATCGTCGTCACTGGACACGGAGTCGGAAAAAGATCATCCTCGTCGACGTGACGATCCCATTCGAGAAACAGGACCGCCGGCGTTCCCGCGGAAGACCGAGCGTAAACTCGAAAAAATAGATGTCCCCCTTGATCTGACACCTTGCGGCGCAAAGGGCTACGAGGTTAACACCGAGCCCTGATCATCGGGGCGCTAGGCCGCCTGGGACCCTGTAAGAACGGTAACTTAGGGCTGTGGGGTGGGCGCATAGCTATGCCCGGACTCATGAGATGTTTGACTGGTCTCGTGACACTATCCGGTGGTCCAGGGCATCTACCCGAACACATCAACAGGTCACCAGCCAAGTACTAGGAGTGAGCCGTGTCTCCACGCACCACGGGGGGAGGGGAAAACCCTTACAACCGCCCCTACTACCTAACATCCACGCTGGTCCTGACGCGCGACATCGTTACTGGATCCACCTTCGTGAGGGTCACCCTGTCCCATTACCCGGCCTGCTTGCTCTAATGCAGACTAGTGTAACCCATAGATGTAGGCGATGTAACCCTCCACGTGCTCCCTACAACTTGGACCCCACCCAGCTCGTACACCGCCGCATTGGGGACCATTACAGACTGTATGTACTAATATGCTACCATAACAATACGCGAGAGTCCCCCCCATACTCTGTATGTTGCCCCCCGATGACTAATGACTGACATTGCAACTCTGTGATCATCCTTATTTAAATATTCTCTAATAAACATATTGACCTGGGTTTGGGTCTTGGTCCTCTGGGATCGAGAGAACTTTTTCTTTTCCTGGGGGTGTGTGGTTTTCTAACCCATTCATCCCCAGGACAGGTGGTGACTTGGTGTGATACTGAGAGACTGGAGGTCTAGGGAAATTGCTTGTGTGACTTGTGGTTAGCGCAGTGGGGTGAGAGACGGAAGTCTCTCTGGTGGTTTGGTGCTTGAGGGGACAACCCCACCTGGGGCTATCGATGCCCAGTGCTGTTTTTAGTAATTGGTCTCTGAATTGAAACACTCTCTAGTGGGTCCCACCAAAGGCAGCATCGTTTACACTCAGTATTACATGACACAGCAAGAGACAATTGTTTTCTGGGATCTGTCATTGGTGATACACGAGTGCTAAAAGTGAAAACTGGGAATATTCTGCAAGACTGTTGTGTGTCTGTGTAGTGGAGTTTCTGATGTCTGTCTGATGTCTCCAGAAGTGAGTTGGAGTCAGATCAGCACAGAAGGATCTCATTGGTCAGAAGCAATGTTTCTGCAGGACCCCGATTCACGTGGAGGTCCAGGTTGAAGCCTGAATGAGGGAGGAAAGGGTATGATTTGTGATGGGCGTGATGATGGGCAAGAACAGCTCGTAAAGGGAACCTGGAAAGGATAACTGTGATTGCTGGAAGTAGCTCAGTGTAGTAAAAAGAGCAACAGTTTATCTGTTAGGAGTGGCAGTGTGCCTGGTGAGAAAAGTTTGGATGGGCCCAGGTGGCCTTGTGAGCCAATGGGTTTATCTAGGCAGCAGTTTGGGAAGACAAGGATAGTAGAAGATGAGTGTCCCTATCCCTTACCTGTTTCCTGTGTGGAGAATTGTGACAGTGAAGGGAATGTGCCTGTGTCTGTCAGGGGTATTGACTTGCCTGTGGAGGGAGGGTCTCCAAGCAGTTGTCTGTGAACAGCCCTGTGTGCTGGGACAAGGGAAATGAGATCCCAAGCTGTGTGTCTGGGGAAGGAGAATGTGTCTCTGGCTCTGTGGAGCAGACAGAAGGTGCCTTTCAGCCTGGGATGGTTGAGAATAGTGCAGTTGTCTCAGAGTTGGTTCTGGATTCAGCTAAAGGCCAGGATGGGAATGGTCCTAAGTTTGTGTCTGCTGGGGAGAATGGCACCGTGACTAGGCTCCATCCAGTTAGTGCCTTTAGCAAAATTCCAGAGACCAGACAATTCTGGTGCTTATATTTTGCCTGTTGTTGGGAAAGGATGTAGCAACTCTGTCTGCTCAGGGTGATACCCTAGCCAGGGCACAAGGAGAGCATGAAGGTGATTTGATTGTGTTACCTACTGACAGTTTGGAAACTTGTAGCAAGAAGGAAAAGATTCCTGACCTTGTGTGTGGCACAGGGAAGGAAAATGCTTCTGACCTTTTGACTATGAAATCTAGCAGTTTACCTGAAAGGGGATTGGGTAGGAATCCACCTGATGGGCCAGAGGTGATTCTGGATGTAAGTGAAACTCAGGCGTTGATAATGGCTCAGCAGAGCAATGCTTCTGTGGAGCAAGATAAAGGTGAATTGGTGCTTAGAAAGTTAGAAAATTCCTGAAGAGAAACATTTTCAGGGTGGTCTTTGCTGTAGCTGAAGGGTGTGGAAGTGATTTAATCAAGGAAGTTTCAGTTCCTAACAGCTAGAAATGTTCTGTTGTGAATGGATCCACTGACTTTCCTTTTGAAAGATCCAGTGTGGGTGGCTTTGAGAAGGTCTCAAATGGAGCAAAATCTGTTAAGGAATTTAAACAGCTCTATGACCAAGTGCCTGGGTTTGGCCAGCTTGTTGGGAAGACAATGGTGTTGGAACAGGAATGTCTCCATGCTGATTCTGTGAGTGAGCCGTCTGTGCTTCAGGGTCTGAGGACAGATTGGGTTACTGGTGTGTCACAGCAGAACAGTTTTATGGCCGAATGCTTGAGGATGCAGGGAGGAGCAAGCAAACTCTAACCCTCAGACCCTTTGGATTTGTGTGGTATCTCTGTAAGACAGAGTCCAGCCTTGGAATTGGTAGCAGCTAAGAAGTTAAAAGCTGGTGTTTGTGTTGATACAAATTACCTGGCTGGCAGGGAGAAGACAGACTTGCTAACAGCTGTTAGCACAGAGAGCCCACCCCATCAGCCAGGGAATTCTGTTAAGCAAGAGAAATCAGGGTTTGATCCTGCAGAACAAAGAGGAAAACTGAATTTTGCAAAGGGAAGCCACAGACTGAATCTAAAACACCAAAACTCCAATGGCATTAAGCCACAGGTGTGGCATGAAAAAATTATCGTAGATGGACACTTGCAATGGATTTGTGATTATTGCTAATGTGTTGCTAATACCAAGAATTGTAAAAATGTACAATGTGCGGAATCTTTTGGGAAAACCCTTGAACATGTTAAGAATGATACAGAAAAACACACTGTGTTAAAAGGCCTTGTAAAGCTGATGTTGCACAGTTAGTGCCTGTAAACAGTATGGGAACTTTTCACAGGAGAAAAGACATTCCAGACCTGATGTGCTGTAGGGATAGCTCAGTGGTTTGAGCATTGGCTTGCTAAACGCAGGGGTGTGAATTCAATTCTTGAGGGGGCCATTTGGGGACTGGTCCTGCTTTGAGCAGGGAGTTGGGCTGGATGACCTCCTGAGGTCCCTTCAACCCTAATAATCTATGAAAAGGGAAACTGAGGCACAGTACTATATTGCTTTCATGGCTAAATGCCAAGATTCCTATAGTGTGGACAACATTAATATCTACATTGTCTTGGTACTAAGTGGGTTCCAAACATTTGCCAGAGCTTGTATAGATAAAGTAGCTGTGTCCTTTAGCTCTTGGCAAGATCACATGAGACATACAGGAATCCTGCTGCAAGAGCATGTAAAAGTCACTGGTAGCCCCCTTAATAGCTTACAAGCAGCCAGTAGGGGGAAGCAGAAGCCTCACGTATACAGCAACCTGAACATTTACACTCTCTATTTTCTTCTGCCTCAAAGCAGAGGAAACTTGCTTCAAACCAGTTCTTACTGTATAGATAACAGAACCGCAAGGTTTGACACCTACCAATCAAGCGTTAACACGCAGAGGTCTTTGTCTAAAAGTGTATAAAAGGCTTGTGAAATTTGTATGGAATAGGGTCTTTGTACTAAAGTACAAGGCTCTCCTTTTTTCTGCAGAATAAAGCATCTTTTCCTTATCCCTGTCAGGCTGTTATTGGCTCTCAGCTAGGCAGACCCGATATTTCAGTAACAAGCAGCTCCAGTCCACTATTGTTCTAACCAAGTTTTACCTTGCGTTTGTAAAGAGATTCAATCATATTATTGAACAGGACTTTTTCGTAAACCGTTTCTGTTAGGGAAGAGGGTAAGTTTAGAAGATAAAATAAAAAAAGAGCAAGTTAAAAATCACTTAGAAAAGTTAGATGCCTGCAAGTCAGCAGGACCTGATGAAATGCATCCTAGAATACTCAAGGAGTTAATAGAGGAGGTATCTGAGGCCAGGTCTACACTGCGACTTTAAATCGGTTTAATGGCCGATATACCGATTTAATGCTGTACCCGTTCACACGACGTCGTCATTAATATCGAGTTAAACGGCTCCTTAAATCGATTTCGGAACTCCTCCCAGACGAGAGGAGTAGCGCTAAATTCGAACAGTGATAACTCGGATTAGGGTTCGTGTGGACGGAATCGACTTCATTGGCTCCTAGTTCCCACAGTGCACCTGCCGTCTGGCCGCAATCGAACTGGATGCGGAGTGCCGTAAACAGAAAAGCCCGAGACCTTTAGAATGACATTCCTGCTTTCACGTGTCCAGCTCTGATGCACTGGTGGCGATGCAGTTCAAATGCAAAGTAGCTCCTGATTGAACCTTACGGGAGATACTAGATCTGACGCTGTATGGTGAGACAAATCTGGTTTTTTATCAGAGCTCCGTTAAGACAGGAAATGCCAAAGCGTTTGAAAAATAAACTCAGGATACCAGCGTGGCGTGACAACCATACGGAAGCCAGAGACTCAAGACGGATGCTCATGGAGGAGGGAGGGGGAATGAGCACTACAGCTACCAAAGTCTCCACACAGTCTCTGAAAACTATTTGCATTCTTGGCTGAGCACCCAGGATGTGTAGCTTCAACACGGTGTCTGCGGGTTCAGGAACAGCTCGTCAGTCCTGCCCCCGCCAGCATGTGAAAGAGAAGTAAAATAATATCCTTGAGTACTGTAAATGTCACCCTCTGTGTACTGAAGCTGCTGGCAGAAGAGTACGCGAGGTGTTGACAACGGTCAGGAACCGTTTGTGATCTCAGGTCCATGACTGCTGTGCTATGGCGTTTTGCTCAATGCACTCTGGGAAAAAAGGCGCCAAAGGGTTGTTCTGCTGCCTTCACAAAGGGCGGGGTGAGGCTGTACCCAGCACCACCGGGCAATGTTTTGCCCATCAGGCACTGTGCTCTCAACCTGAAAGTGGGAACTATGGATATGCTTGAGGAACAGCTACCCACAGTGCACCGCTCCTGAAATCGATGGTAGCTTTGGACCATGGACGCAAACAATCGATTTCGTGATCCCACTGTGGACGCGCTAAACCGATTTTATTAGATTGTTTTTGTAATATCGGTTTAAGCTAATTTGAATAATCCGTGCAGTGTAGACGTACCCTGGAGCCTCTAGCTATTATCTTTGAAAGTCATGGGAATGGGAGAGATTCCAGAAGACTGGAAAAAGGGCAATATAGTGCCATCTATAAAAAGGGAAAATAAAAACAACCCAGGAAACTACAGACCAGTTATTTAACTTCTGTGCCAGGGAAGATAATGGGCAAGTAATTAAGAATATCTGCAAACACTTGGAAGGTGGTGGTGATAGGGAATATCCGCATGATTGTGTAAAGAACAATCGTGTCAAATCAATCTGATCGCTTTCTTTGATAGGATAACGAGTCTTGTGGTTAAGGGAGAAGCGATGGATGTGGTGTACTAGACTTTAGTAAGGATTTGATATGGCTCGCTGATATCCTATCAATAAACTAGGCCAATTACAATTTAGATGGGGCTACTATAAGGTGGGGTGATAACTGGCTGGATAACCGTATCAGAGAGTAGTTTATAATGGCTCCCAATCCTGCTGGAAAGGTATAACGAGTGGGGTTCCGCAGGGGTCTGTTTTGGGACCGGCTCTGTTCAATTACTTCATCCAACGACTAGAATGTTGGCATAGAAAGTAGCTTATTAAGTTGCAGATGATACCAAACTGGGAGGGACTGCAACTGCTTTGGAGGACAGGGTCAAATTCAAAATGATCTGGACAATTGGAGAATGGTCTGAGGTAAACCGGATGAAGTTCAATAAAGACAAATGCAAAGTGCTCCACTTAGAAGGAACAATAGTTTCACACATACAGAATGGGAAGAGACTGTCTAAGAAGGAGTTGCAGAAAGAGATCTAGGCGGTCATAGTGGACCACAAGCTAAATATGAGTCAACAGTATGATACTGTTGCACAAAAAACAAGTGATTCTGGGATGCATTAGCAGGTGTGTTGAAAACAAGACACGAGAAGTCATTCTCCGCTCTACTCTGCGCTGGTTAGCCTCAGTTCTGGGCACCGCATTTCAAGAAAGATGTGGAGAAATTGGAGAGTCCAGAGAAGAGCAACAAGAAGATTAAAGGTCTTGAGAACATGACCTATGAAGGAAGGCGAAAATATTGGTTTGTTTGTTTGGAAAAGAGAAGAGCTGAGAGGGACATGATGCAGTTTTAGGTATCTAAAAGGGTGTCATCAGAGGAGGGAGAAAATTGTTCACCTTAGCCCTCTAGGATAGAGCAAGAGCAATGGGCTTAAACTGCAGCAAGGGAAATTTAGGTTGACTAGGAAAAAGTTCCTAACTGTCAGGTAGTTAAACACTGGATAAATTGCCTAGGAGGTTGTGAATCTCCATCTCTGGAGATATTTAAGAGTAGGTTAGATAAATGTCTATCAGGATGGTCTAGACATATTGTCCTGCCATGAGGGCAGGGGACTGGATTCGATGACCTCTCGAGGATCCCTTCCATGTCTAGAGTCTATGAGTCTATGAGTACTAGCTGTAGTGAAGCAGACCCAAGGATGGGGAGCTCTTGGGATGCAGTCAGTGATGTTTGTGTCATCCTTCTGCAGCAATTTGCGTTGCGGGGTGACGTTATTGACTTGAACTGGGCTGATAGATCTTGTGCAACAAAGGTCCTATAGTGGCACTAAATCTTGTTCAAAGGGGTCAAGGAAGGTGTTCTGAAACGGTTGTAATTTACTGCTTAAGATTGCACTGTCTTATGCGTGTATCATTTTTGTATTTGAAGTTATGAATATCATACTGGTTCTCAGGTGTTTTGATTCTAAGTAGCACCAGTGAAGCATTTGTCAGCTTATTGAGAAAGGATTTGCAGATTAAGTGCTCAATCAGTGCCCATTTACAATCCATTTACAATCAGGACCTTGGGAGACTCCAATCCCACATATGAGAGTCTTCCTGGGATTGGTCAGGGACATGTGAGCAATGGTGCTCTCCTGTAAAGAACTGAGTCATGCATGCATGGACTTGCCCCATGTACTCCAAACGCTCATCTTGCTGCGTGATGTTTCCACGGTAAAAAACAAAGGGTCTTCCACGGGCAGAGAGATAAAAGGCCCTGGAAACCTTCATTTTGGTCTTCAGTCCTGCTTCTGAACCTCTGGAGGGACTTTGCCTACAAACTGAAGCTCTGCACAAAGGACTGATGACCCATCCCAGCGGGGATGTTCCCAGAGACTTGATTGACCCTGCAGTTCACTCCACACTGCTACAGCCTGAACTAAGAACTTGCAATCACTGGATGAATTGCTTCCATTTAACCAATTCTAGCTCTCACCTCTAGCTTTTCCTTTATGAATAAACCTTAGATTTTAGATCTAAAGGATTGGCAACAGCATGATTTGTGGGTAAGATCTGATGTATATTGACCTTGGGTCTGGGGCTTGGTCCTTTGGGATCGAGAGAACCTTTTTCTTTCACGTGGGTGTTTGGTTTTCATACCCTCATCTCTAGACGTGTGGGACTGGTGGTGATACTGGGAGACTGGAGTGTGTAAGGAAATTGCTTGTGTGACTTGCGGTTAGCCAGTGGGGTGACACTGAAGTCCTCTCTGGCTGGCTGGCTTGGTGCCTTAGTAGTGAAGGACCCCGGCCTGGGGCTGTGACTGCCCTGCTCTAAGTGATTTGTCCTGAACTGATACACTCAGTTGTGTCCTGCCAAAGGCCACTTCATTACACCAACCAATGCCAGCTAATAACTCAACCCAACCACCATCCCCAACCAACCCTAACCAAACAACACCAGCCATAAATGCAATCCAGCCACCATCCCCAACCAGCTAACTCTAACCCAACCCCAGCTACTAACCCACCTCAACCAACTAACTTTAACCTACCAAATCAACCAACTGCAACTATGGACAGACAGATGGAAGGACGGATACCCATGGTGCTAACCCCACACACCAACTGAACCCCAACCAATCAACCCTAACCCACCATCCCAACTAACCAAACCCCAACCACCAATCTCAACTAATGCTAACCAACCCACCATCCCCATCTCACCCCAACCCACCCTAACAAACCCCAGCCATTCCCAATCAACCAAACCCAACCAATCGTAACCAACTAACTATCAATATTTCATATTTGCAAGTGCATGAGGACAAGGTGCTAGAGTGGACCTGGTGGAATGCGGTACCAAGCAGGGACGGCAGGCAGGGTCACTTTGCCTCTATCTGTCCCCAGGTGGGTGGCACCAGGACTCACAGGCACAGAGTGCCCCCTCACAGACACTGGTGGCCAAAGATTCCGATCACGCCTGCCTGGAGAGGGGGATCCACACGGCCAGGGCTTGGGGATAAAAATGGGTCCTGACTTCCTCCCTTGCAGAGAAGCAGCAACCCCTCCCCAGGGATCCCTGAGGAGCCAACCCCCCTTCCTGTCGTCACCAGGGCCCCCTCCCTCCCAGGCTGCCTGCCCCACGAGCACTGGGGTGATGGGCAGGACCCCTGCTGGCCCGCGGGCCCCAGGGATGGACAGACAGATGGAAGGACGGATACCCTCTGCTGCTGGCAGGACACGAAGGTCTGGAAGCCGGGGGAGACCCCGAAGCCCAGCTGGTGGATGTAGGGCGGCTCGTCCTGGCTGTGGATCTGCACCTTGACCCCGGCTTCGTAGGAGATCTCATCTGCAAACACAGCAGAGCATGGGGGTGTTACCACGGGCAGGGGGACACCTGGGGGTCAAGGGGGTGGGAGAGGGCTCCTGATCTGATTTTCAGCCTCGGGGAGGGGGATGAGACAGGCCTGCCCATGCCAGCGGTGTTGCTCTCTGGGGGAAGGGAGGCACAGAAAGGCCTGAGTGTGCCGGGTGTTGCTGTCTGGGGGTGGTGGTGGGGTGACTGTCTATGCTGGGTGTTGCTGTCTCAAGGACAGGGTCAGGCAGGGTTGTCCATGCCAGGTGTTGCTGTCTGGGGGGTGTTGCTGTCCTAGGTGTGTGTGGGAACAGGAATGGGTCTGGAAGCTTGCCTGGTTTGGCTGCGTGTAACCATTCCCACTCTCTTGGCCTGCTTCACCTGGTTGGCCAAGTCTTCCCCCAGTAGCATGGGGATGGAATAATTGTCATAGACTGCAAAAGTCCACATTCCTGACCAGCCTTTGTACTGGACAGGCAGGAATTTCCAAAGAGACCAACATAGCATATGAGCATACCTTGAAATGTCCCCCATTCAAAACCCAAAAAGGGGAATATGTCAGAGCCAATGCAAATAGTTAGCATGTGTAAATTTCTCAGGCTCAAAGCTGAGTCCAAAAAAATAGCAACAGCAGATGCTGTACTGCACAAGCATATTTTAGCTACGGCCTTGCTCCTCCAGATCTGTGGTGCCCCTGAGATATCTCTTGAAACAGGGCCAGAAAGGTTATACAAAGGAAGAACCCAGGAACATGTTATTTTGAAATAAATAGTAAAAGTTATTGTAAAGTATGTTTGAAACTGTCAATATATTGCTGCTAAACCAAGGGTGTAGATTCAATCCTGAGGGGTCCACTTGTAGGCGATCTGGCGGCAAAACATCAGTATTGGTCCTGCTGTGAAGCGCAGGGCTGACCTCCAATACCTTTCTCGGGGCCCTTCCGTTCTAGGAGGATAGGTATATCTCCAATTATAACTGTTATTATATTCTTATAATTTGGTGTAGCTCTATGACGTGCAATGAGTACATAGAGTTACACCAGCAGAAAAATTGGTCCAGAATTTGACAAGAATGTTAAATGTAGGAACCGTATTCTCCTCTCAGCAGCTTCACACTTGGGTCAACACACTGGCTTCAGTGAGTCACTCTCTGATTTCAGCCAATGGTAGTAAGAGGAGATCAATCCGCTTGTATGTCACAAGAACAAGTCAACGGATAGCTGAAAGCCATTTTTTCTGAGACATGCCAAAAGCATATGTGGATTTTAACTGATCTTTGACTACTTGCACTGTGGTTGAACAGAATGACACATCAGTGGAGAGAAAGAAATTGTCTTAAGGTGTTATAAGAAAAAAAAACGGCAGCAAAGGAAATTAGGACTGAGTGCAGAAATATTCCTAACAGTGAGGTTAGCTCAATTGTGCAAAGTCATTTAGAACAAGGCTAGATAACGCACTTGAGAATACGCTGTTCAGAACATACGTGCACATCAGGGGGCATAGCTAGATTTCTATATTGACTCTAGATTATAAAAGCAAGGAGGCAAACTCTTTGCTGTACCTTAACAACAAACACTCGGCACTTTTACTAAGCATCAGATTCAACTTCATTGTAAGAAGAGGTTGCTAACAGGTGGGATGAAACATTTTCTACAACAGTTTCCAGTCAGAAAAAGCAATTAGTCAAATCCAAAAGTTTTTGCAGGAACATGTTAATTTCCTTGGAAAAACGTTGAAACAGTCCCTGGGGAGGGAGACTGTCATTTTCGCTCGCTACATTGTCGCGATGTTGGAGATAATAGTTGATCAAATATTGCATGTTTTGGATCCCGATAAAAGATTTCAGGTTTTGATTTTATCGATCTTCACTCTCCTATATTGCGACATCCATTTTTATGGTATCTCGCCTTTATAGTTTACTTATAAGTTTTTGACCTTATTGAAATGTCACAATGTTCACGTGATTATCAAAATAGATCCCCATACTCAATTGCAGGCAGTGCCCAAATAATTTTTTTTCAGAGCTTGTATTCCCATGAGGATTATTGGCAAAATTTTGGCGTATTTTCGGTTCTGACTGTCATGAACCAGACATGCCCATCTTTGCCAAAATGTCAGGAGATTTCCCAGTGCACTCTAGGAATTCTGTTTGTCGTGACAGGCACTCTTGTGCTCTAGTTGCATGAGAGCATTTGTAAAGTTACGAGTGGGAAACTCAATATATTCAAATGAATTGATGTATGATGATTTACCCTAGTAAATAACACACCCCCTTGCCATCCTTTAGGATCTGGCTACTTAGGTGCTGAATACACCATACTTCCCTTCAAATTGGGACATTCAGTGTTTATTAGCTGGTCCAATTAGTTCATTTTAAAAAATAGGAAATTGCAGGTCACCTTTAAAACAAAAAGAGTAAATTTTATATACAATATTCATTTTGGCAGTAGTAGTAACTCAGGCACTGCAGTTACAAACACTGGAGGAAGCTGCTCTTCTAATACACATATTAAAGAAGGATTTACACAGTAAGACAGGGGATATGAATTGGGATATGTTGACTACATTAAGCAGCCCATTCTTATGTGCTTAAAAATAATCGTTTAATGACACTAACAAACATAACAATCGTCTAAATTTGAAAGGCACATATGCACTGTGTGTTGACGGATGAAAGAGAAGGCAAAAAAATATATGGAACCAAAAGATTGCCCACCATCAAAAAAGAAAGCCCGGTAGTCACAACACCCAGCAGATTAATACCGACATGGAGGTACAACAGTCACCTAGCCCTGTAGGCGAGACGGAGGGAGATGCGCGCAGTGCTGAGCCGAGCACTATTTAAAATAGCAAGTGGCCTACTATAACGAGTTGCGCCTTAGTGAAGCCTTTGCTCTCAATTCCTGGCACGTATTCGCTCATATCTGTCCTGTCATACACTAATAATAAATGCCGTGATCGTGCCTCTGAGCTCATACCGCGGTAGCCTCAATCAACCCTCAACCGACATTGTTGCCAAGTGTGCTAACGCACAATTGAGACCCAAAGGAGCTGCGAGACAAGAACACAGCCACTCCACCAGGGGGTGACGACATGAGGCGGCCAGACCGCCCCTTGCATGATAGTGACGTACAACGGAAAGGCCCTTGTTCTTGCTCTAGTCTACCATACTCCGAAGTTGCTGATCGCTGCCGCTCCACTCCAACTCGAACCCTGGGTTCCAGGAGAAAGGCCCAACTCTAATGGCCAGACGCAGATGCTGAGTGTCTGGGCAAGGGACCACCTGCTGATGAGCCCACGCGAAGACCTCAGGGGGCCAGGATGAACAGACAGATGCGAAGACGGGAGAGTACCTAGCCATAGGAACTTCTTGCTGAGAGCTTACACACCCTCCATCACCCTCCCTGGCTCCTGCTGTACACAGTCGTTGACAACTCTGCACCTGTCTCTGTGCTCCACATCTCGCCAATCAGCCACTAGGTAAGCACTTGTTCTGAAGTGTCCTCTCGTCCCATAAGCGTCAGGCTACCTACCTTGGCTTGCTCCGAGCCATTAACCTTACAGCTCTGATCTCCACATCTGATCCCGGTCGTCGTACGCGCGCCTTGAATCTCATCCTGCAAACACAGTCATAGCCGACATTGCAGGTCTTTTGTTGACTCCTTTCGGAAGGACAATGCTGGGTGTAACACTCCTGCCGGTGCTCTCGAAAGTTGGTGTTCGTAGAACGCAGCGCTAATTCTCATAATCTTCTATATCCTCATTGTTCTCCTGAGTGCTGGGCTGTTTCGCTCCGCATTGCAGACCCAGGCACTTGGCCCATGTCCCAGCCTGAGTTCTCTCGTCTTGGTAATTGCTCGAGTTGCCACCTAGAAAAGCGCCACACTGACGTGCTCGCATATACGTGTGATTCGCTGCTATGCGCGTTGTCCTTGTGGACCCCGGGTCATCTGCCTTTGATCACGAGGGTGACTGTTCTGATGCTGGGTGTTGCTTGTCTCAGACAGGTCATGAGCTTACGCGCTCTCATGATCATGCTTTGACAATGGGTATGCTTCACCTCGATTCTAGGATGATTTCTGTGCGTATCCTGGCCTGTCTGTGCCGTATTTTGCTGTCCTCCTAGGTTCTCGTGTGTCTTGTAAATAGCTCAAGCTCAGACAGTAACATAGATGTGCCCTTGCGTCTGACTGCCTCAGCTCTTTGGCAGCTTGTGTCGTGGTGTTGTAACTTCCTTCCGACCATACTCTGAGGCCTGGGTCTCTATCTACTCATAGTGGCCAAGTTTCTTCCCCCGTAGCATGCCGCGTGATATTCTTTATAATTGTCATATACCCTGAACTTCTGATCTCATGAGTACCCATACTTTCATATCCTCGCAGAACCCAGCCTTTGTCAACTAGTGACACAATCTCGCAGTTCAGCTGTCTATGGATGACAGCGAGTCACCCCAGCCTACCTACGTGGTACCCAGGTGTTTGAGTCATGACATATCTAGTATCAGGAATCTCTTTGTGTGTGAGTGATCGTGGGTCTTCGAAGGATCTCCAGACAAGTGGGGACTTGGTGAACATAGAGCCTGATCACGTTGTTTCTGCCCTGTCCTGCTCTCTCTCCCTACCTATGCCCTCTGTTGGGTATTATAACCTCTTTATCACGACCGAGCATCTCGAAATTTTTCACCTGGTGCCCGACTAAGACCTAGGGTTTAGATATGACCGACCGTCTCATCAAGGAGACTGGTGCGCAACTCACTTTTAGCGCCAGGTGTCGTTAAGATGGGGTTGGTGTGTGCGTCGTTCTTGGCAACCCGGGTGTATCGCATATCTTGCGGAGATAGGCCTTCTCCTGCTACTAGCTGTTTACCCAGATCCTCCATTGGGCACAATACACACTCCTATAAATACACAATCTCACAGAGCCATAAACAGTCGACCTGGGATGAACGCAGTTCAAGGCAAGGTATTGTGCCTTATTAGTACTTGAGAAGACCCTGGGTTTGTAGGTTCGAAACGATTTTGTCCTGGTTGTCCTGGGGCTGTTCCTATAGTGTAGGTTGGGGTTGATAATAGGTGGCCTCGGTAGATATAATCGGGGTTTTTGTCCGGTGTGTGCCACGCCGCGTTTGTGTAGGGTATTTCATTCCCCTTGTACAGTTAGCTTTCTTTGCTTTTTCTGCCATTCCATTGCTCATTTGGCTACCAATCTACTCCAATCTACTTCCTGGCGTTGATCCCCATCTGTGTCATCGGATGGTTATGTATTGAAGAAGTGTTATAATCGTTCTTTGGTCCATTGGCATTTCAACTGCCCTACCTCTGCTCAAGTTTAAAGTCCATCTCGTGAGGATTCCTCGATTTATCTCATCTCAGCATGCTTTAGCGCGATTTAACTGGATCTTCTCAGAGGTTAGTGGCTAGGCTTGACCCAAGTTGCTAGGCTCTTACAAAATTTCTAAGAGGCTCAGTGGTCGTGCCCTGGCCTGTTTAGTTTGGGAAATTTGGCTGTGGTGTGTGGGAAAGTGTCATTCTGGTAATGTCTTGCTCGCTCTGCCGGAAGGGCCGGTCTCCGTGTTACATTGATCTAAGTGGCATGTTTGGTTGTTAGAGCTGTTCTTAGTGCCACGAGTTACGATAACTCCATTCCGGCGCTGCCAATGTGCTCGCACTCCTCTGAGGAGTGTCTATCTGTGCTATCTGTAGTGAGGCTAGCTGTATTCGATTACCTTTGTCCTTCTTGTTCTTTCTCAGTCCAAGCCTCCTTAATTTTTTCCTACCTTATCATATTCATGGAGCTCGTCATTCTGTCTCTAGTGATCTCTCACTCTCTTATGGAGTGGGTGGGCCTAATTGGCTATCTGTGTCGTTGCCTTAATTAGTTCCATCTGTCTGCAGATATGATTCTTATTGCCTTCTGCTGTTCCTCGCTGCTGTTTTGCTCTCTCGGTGCAGCTTCATATTCTACTATCCTTTAGTCAGCGGCATTCCTCTTTGGCTAACCGTCTATTTTGGTCTGTTCTAGTTTTCCTTGTTTTGGGTGCCCTCTGGTGGTTATTGTCTGAACTGCTGGCTCTCTGTTGTCTCTGGCAACAGTGCCTAGCAACTCCTTTTGTTGTTTCTTCTGGCTACACTTTTACTAGAAAAACCAGTTTATTTGCATGTGTGTATGCTGGGTACTTAATTCTGAATTGGAATTATATTGCTTAACAATAGACCCTTAATGTCCTCTTAATGGCTCCTGCTTAAAAATCAAGCTACCAAAGCAGCAGAAAAAAATTTCTCTCTGGCTACTTTTAAAACCAACCCTTTCCCTCTGCTAAAAAGCCCTACAGAGAAAAGAAAAACAATATTTCTACTGGCTCTGGGATTCTATTCTTTCCACGTCGCTTGCCACTCATTATCATTTAAAGCATCTTTTCCAAATCTGGACCTTAGCGTTTCCAATCCAAATTTTCTGGGTGCTTAGCATTGTAAACCTCCAAGCTTAAATTACCAGCTTGGATTTATCTCGCTTGCCACCAGAACAGGGAATTACAGCGCCTGCCTCGCTCTGGTCCCCCAAACTTCCCTGGAGGGGGACCCAAGTCACAGAAAGCTCTGAGTCTTACCGCAAGGAATATCCACTTTCCCTTCCCCCTCCCTCTCCCCACCCAGGGACTTTCCTCTTTGGGCTAACCTGAGCGTATTGATGCCAATTCTCTTTACATCACAATTACAGAAGCATATCTCCTCTATTCTAAAAAGAGACAACACCCCAAATACAAGAAACAGAAATTTGATTTCTATTCTCTCTTTCCCCCGGCCACCAATTCCCTGGGTGCAGAGTTTATCCTCCGTAGATCTAACACAAAGAGATTTTCCGCTCCCCTTGTTGTCCTTAGCGCTCCCAGAGAGAAAAACTCAACACGGTCTTAATAAGACAACTTTATATCAAAAAAAAAAAGGAAAGAAAAAAGACATCAAAATTCTCTGTATCAAGATTGGACAATGAATACAGATCCATTGCTAAAAGAAAAAAATGAATAAACAGTCTGATTCAAAAAATATCCAATTTGAAACATTCCAGCAAGCTACACACATGTAATACTCACCAAAAAACATAAAAGCCTATATTGTTTTTCTACTTTGTACTTACAATTTGGAAACAGAAGATTAGAAGATAGAAAAAGACCTTCTCATAGCTGAGAGACAGACAAAAAGACTCAGACCCCAAAAATTCCCTCCCTGACTTTGAAAAATCCGGTTTCCTGATTGGTCCTCTGGTCAGGTGTTTGGTTCCCTTTGTTAACCCTTTACAGGTAAAAGAAACATTAACCCTTAGCTATCTATTTATGACACGCCCCCCAAATCACAGACAGTGGGAAACTTCACTGGCGGTGATTTCTTCCTAGAACTTTAAACTAAACAGATTAATAAAACACATGCACCTTTACATATACTACTAAGTATGTAAACTACAAGACTTCTACATCTTAAGGACAATTTTTTAACCAGTGTATTCTGGGAAACTCTCACGGGAGAGTGCATCAGCTACTTTGTTAGAAGCTCCTGAAATGTGTTGAATTTCAAAATCAAAATCTTGGAGAGCTAAACTCCAACGAAGAAGTTTCTTGTTGTTCCCTTTGGCTGTATGAAGCCACTTTAGCGCAGCATGGTCAGTTTGTAGCTGGAACCGCCGTCCCCAAACGTATGGGCGTAGCTTTTCCAGGGCGTACACAATGGCATAGCATTCCTTTTCACTGACTGACCAGTGCTTCCCTCTCAGATAGTTTCTTGCTGAGAAACACGACAGGATGGAAGTTGTGATCCGGTCCTTCCTGCATGAGAACTGCTCCTATACCACGCTCAGATGCATCGGTGGTTACTAGGAATGGTTTGTCAAAGTCTGGGGCCCTTAGCACAGGGTCAGACGTGAGCGTCGCCTTAAGTTGGGTAAAGGCCTCCTGACACTCATCAGTCCACTTAACTGTATTTGGCTGGGTCTTTTTGGTCAGGTCGGTCAGTGGGGCAGCGATTTGGCTGTAGTGTGGTACAAATCGCCTGTAGTACCCGGCCAAGCCTAAGAAGGATTGGACCTGTTTCTTTGACTTTGGGACAGGCCACTTTGGATAGCATCCACCTTGGCCTGTGGGGGTTTATGGTTCCTCGACCCACCTGGTGTCCCAGGTAAGTCACTCTGTTTTGGCCTATTTGACACTTTTTGGCCTTAACAGTTAGTCCTGCCTGCCTGATGCGCTCAAAGACCTTTCCAGTGTACTAGGTGTTCGGGCCAGGAGTCTGAAAAAATGGCCACATCATCGAGGTAGGCAACTGCATATTCTCCCAGTCCTGCTAGCAGACCATCTACCAGCCTCTGGAAGGTGGCGGGTGCATTTCGCAGCCCGAAAGGAAGTACATTAAATTCATACACCCCCTGCATGGGTGACGAATGCTGACCTTTCCTTGGCAGGTTCATCTAGCGGTACTTGCCAGTACCCCTTGGTTAAGTCTATTGTAGAGATGAACTGGGCACGTCCCAACTTTTCCAATAGCTCATCGGTGCGTGGCATTGGATAGTTGTCTGGGACGAGTTACCGCATTTAGCTTACGGTAGTCCACGCAAAAGCGTATTTCCCCATCTGGTTTGGGTACCAGAACCACTGGAGATGCCCATGCACTGGTAGATGAGCGTATTATACCCATCTGTAGCATGTTCTGGATCTCCCGTTCTATAGCAGCTTGGGCGTGAGGAGACACCGGTAGGGTGGTGTTCTAATTGGGTGAGCATTACCTGTGTCAATGGAGTGGTATGCCTGTTCAGTCCGTCCTGGAGTGGCTGAGAACAATGGGGCGAAGCTAGTGCACAGCTCCTTGATTGTTGCCGCTGCAGACGTTCCAGGGTGGTTGAGAGGTTCACCTCTTCCACGCCACCGTCCTTTTTTCCCGTCGTAGTAGACACCGTCAGGCCACTCAGCGTCATCTCCTCCCTGGACTGTAAACTGACAAACCTGTAAGTCTCTGGAATAAAAGGGCTTGAGAGAATTAACATGGTACACTTTGGGTTTTAGTGAGGAATTGGGAAATGCTATGAGGTAGTTAACAGCTCCCAGGCGCTCTTGGACCGTGAATGGCCCTTCCCATGATGCTTCCATCTTATGGGCCTGTTGCGCCTTCAAGACCATAACCTGGTCTCCTCTCTTGAAGGAACGCTCTCTGGTATGTTTATCATACCAGGCCTTTTGCTCTTCCTGAGTATCCTTTAGGTTTTCTCTAGCAAGGGCTAAAGAGTGTCGGAGGGTTTTGTAGGTTGCTTACAAAGTCCAGAATGTTAGTTCCTGGAGAGGGTGTAAACCCCTCCCATTGTTGCTTCACCAACTGTAATGGCCCCTTAACCTCGTGGCCATACACAAGTTCAAATGGTGAAAACCCTAAACTGGGATGTGGTACAGCCCTGTAAGCAAAGAGCAACTGCTGCAACACTAGGTCCCAGTCATTGGAGTATTCATTCACGAATTTACGGATCATGGCCCCAAAGTTCCATTAAACCTTTCGACCAGGCCATTGGTTTGATGGTGGTAAGGGGTGGCAACCAAGTGATTCACCCCATGAGTTTCCCACAGGTCTTTCATGGTGCCTGCCAGGAAATTAGATCCTGAATCTGTAAGGATATCGGAGGGCCAACCTACCCTGGCAAAAATGTCTGTTAGGGCCTGGCACACGCTTTAGCCCTGTGTTGCCTAGAGCTACTGCTTCCGGCCATCGGGTAGCAAAGTCCACGAAAGTCAGTACGTACTGCTTTCCTCTGGGCGTCTTTCTTGGGAAAGGACCCAGAATATCCACAGCTACTCGCTGAAATGGGACCTCAATTATGGGGAGTGGCTGGAGAGGGGCCTTGACCAGATCTTGGGGCTTTCCCACTCTTTGGCACACCTCACAAGACCGGACATACTGGGCAACGTCCTTGCCCATCCCCTCCCAGTGGAAGGACTTCCCCAATCTGTCTTTGGTTCTGTTCACACCCCAGCATGGCCACTGGGATGATCATGGGCTAAGCTTAAGAGCTTCCCCCGGTACTTAGTTGGAACCACCAACGTTTTTGCGGCTGCCATTCTTCCTGGTGTCCACCAGAAAGAATTTCCTTGTATAAAAGTCCTTGGTCTATAACAAACCGGGATCGGTTAGAAGAGCTGAGAGGCGGTGGGGTGCTCCGTGCGCCACCCAAGCTTTCTGAAGGCTGTCATCTGCTTCCTGCTCAGTCTGGAACTGTTCCCTTGAGGCTGGGACACCAGTTCTTCTTCTCAGACTGTGGACTTGGGCTTGGTCCCTCTGGAAGCGATGTAGGTGATGGGGTTGTTTCTGTTGCTGGTGAACCGCTCTCCGCTGGTGCACCTGGGGGTATTTCAGGCTCTGGCTGAGCCTCTTCGGTATGGTTGTCTGTTGCTTCTGCCAGTTCAGGCTCGCTGGCCCCCTCTGGCGTTGAGGTTGAAGATGTGGTTGCAATTGCTGGTGCTGGTGCTGGTTGCTGTTCCAGTTCCGGGCCTGGGACTGGAGGTGCTGTGGCTGGTTCAGCCGTTGGCATGGGATCGGGTCCACTACCTCTGTCTGGGTCTCTGGTAACACAGACGGGTTCCCTGTGGACGGCTCAGGAACAGGAATGGGTCTGGAAGCTTGCCTGGGCTTGGCTGCGTGTAACCATTCCCACTCTCTTGGCCCGCTTCACCTGGTTGGCCAAGTCTTCCCCCAGTAGCATGGGGATGGAATAATTGTCATAGACTGCAAAAGTCCACATTCCTGACCAGCCTTTGTACTGGACAGGCAGTTTTCAGCTGTAGGCAAGTCCACAGCTTGTGACATGAAGGGTAATGGTCACTTTGGGTTTGATGACGTTTGGGATCCACGAAGGATTGGTGGAATAGCCGACACTTGTGCCCTCGTGGTCTCTCCACGCGGGAACCTTCTTTTCCGCCCACTCTCAAATTTTCCCTTCGCTCCAAGGGGATTTGAGAGGTATCCGGGCTGGGATCTTTGGTGTGATGGGTGTAATGACTTGCACCCGGGTGGGGTTCTTTGGGCAGTTGGCCTTTATATGCCAGTTCATTACACTTATAACATCTTCCAGCTAACAGGTCACTGGGTCGAGGTAACGTTACTGGAGACTGGTGAGTGAAAGGATAGTGTCTGTGGCTTTCTTGGTGTAGTGGGGTTTTGTTGCCCTCGGTTGTAGGGTTATATGTCGGTGTTGCCCCCTTGGGTTTCATTCCCTTTACAGTAGCTTTCTTGCTTTTCTGCCACTTCCATCCATTTGGCTCCAATCTCCAATGTCCGGGTTATCCCCATTCTGTGTCTGGCTTGGTTGAAACAGTTTATAATCGTTCATTTGGTCCTTGGCATTTCAACGCCACCTCTGCTAAGGATCCACTGAGGTGTGACCTCAGCTCTACCATGTACTGGTCTCTTCAGAGATGCTGTACCATGCAGGCTCTTTTCAAAATTTTCTAAGAGGCTCAGTGTCGTCACCTGCCTTGTTAGTTGGGAAATTTCTTGTGCTGTGGAAGAAGTATTGCGAAGGGTTGTTATGGAGTGTGGTTCTGTTTCTTAGCCTGTTCTAACTCCAGTGCCTGCCAATGGGTCTCCTCTGAAGTTCTATCTGTCTTCTGTGGTCTGCATTCTTCTTCTTGTTTTCTTTGGTAGGCCACCTCTTCTTCTTGTAGTTTCTTCATGAGCTGCATTTTTGGCTTCTTGATCTCTTTTATGGCTGCGCTCCCCAAAACAACATAAAAGCCTATATTGTTTTTCTACCTGTACTTACAATTTGGAAACAGAAGACTAGGAGATAGAAGAACCTTTTCATAGCTGAGAGACAGACAAAGACACAGACCCAAGACAATGAAGACCCACAAATTCCCTCCCTTAAGCTTTTAAAAAATCCGGTTTCCCTGATTGGTCATCTGGTCAGGTGTTTGGTTCCCTTTTTTAACCCTTTACAGGTAAAAGAAACATTAACCCTTAGCTATCTATTTATGCCAGGGGAGCCCAGTGCCCAGCCTCACCGCTCTCCCCCCAGACGGGCAGGTACTCCTCCTGCTGGATGTTCAGCATGAGCTCAAGCCCGTTGCCGGAGCCACCCTTGACAGTGGTGAGAAGCTCATTGCCCGGCGCCCCCGCGTTGAAGGTGTAGCACTTCCCCAGGCGAGTGAAGATCTGCAAGGGAGACAGAGCCGGACACGAGGGGTCAGCCCCAGTCCAACCCAGAGAGACACTGCACCAGGATTAGGCCATGCTGTGGGGGGCTGTGCCATGTGCAGAGCTGTGTCTGGATGGGGGGGCTGGGCCTGTCTGCACTGCCGTAAGCCCAGGGCTGGTAGGCCACCATCCACCATCCCCAACCAACTAACCCTAACCCAACCCCAGCTACTAACCCACCTCAACCAACTCACCTTAACCTACCAAAACCAACCAACTGCAACTATGGACAGACAGATGGCCTGTGTTAGAGAACCCAGGGCTGGCACATCTCCACTAGTTCTGAACCCCGTGTTAACAGGGGCTCTGGCAGCCTGGCAGCTCACAGCTCCAAGTCAAACCAGCCCAAAACGGAGCCACTCCCCCCCTCGGGCCATGGGCGCTGACTGTCCACCCTGTATGGGCCAGCTGCCGTCCTGTCTGCGCTCTCAGCTCTCGGCGCCAGCCACGTGGAGGAGGCGCCTTTGGCCAAACCTCGCTGGCTTGCGCGGTCACTAACCTGGCAGGAGCTGGGTGAGGGCCGGACAACACGTGGGCAGCACTTTGACCCACCCAGGGGACCTGGCGGATTTAATGACAGAGCAGGGGGAGGCGAGGAGAAGGCAGAGTACATGGCATGGCAGCCTCGTGATGCTCAGCACAGCCGCTAATGCCCAGTCTGTGGCAGGGCGCAGCTGGCGAAGGGCGGGCCCAGCACCATGCACTCCGGGGTGAGACTTGGCAACTGAGGGAAGCCACGTTTCTGGAGCGTGGGAGCAGGTTGGGGCTGCCCCCCTTTGGGTAGAAATGCCCACAGGAAGCCCCCTGACTGGCCAGAAGCCGGCTGCCCCAGACTGCTACAGCTCCGCTGCGCTGGTGCTGGGGGGTTGACTCTGGGTCAGGCACGGCAGAGGTGTCTGAGCAGCCAGGTGTGCAGTTTGCCCCAAGCGGCGGAAGTAACGCTAGACCAGAGGCATTGCCGGTGTTGAGAACAGCCCGTGGATGCGACCCATGTGCCTTGGGTTTGCCCCCCAAGAGCATATGGGCACTACGCTGTTGGTATGCAGGCCCTTGGGACCCACAGAGGCCAATTTACGAGCAGGAATGTGTTCACAATGCTGGGGTTCGTCGCCAGTCGGGAGTCGACATTCAGGGACAGGCTGGGCTGCTATTCCCAGGACAGGACCCTGTCACAAGTAGCATTCCCATCCCCACGTGGGCTCGTGAAACCAGGCCCTGACCCATGCTCAGCTGGTGCAGACCGGCTGTGGGATGTGCTGTGGGCAGGTGGCTACACACCCGTTTGGATGCCAGCGTCTGCATCACAGCAGTTGCTGGGCTCTTGGGGAGCCGATTCCCTCCAACTGGCCCTGTGACTGCGAAGGGTTATGGAAAAGGTCCCCTCAGCCAGCTGGATGTACCTGGGCACCAGGAGTCAGGGATGCTCTGTGTTCCCACGCCATGGACTGCCTGGCCAGCCCAATGGCAGAGGGGGAGAGAATCCTAGAGCCCGCTAGGGTCATCCAGTCTAATCCTCTGCCAAGATGCAGGATTTGTTGTGTCTGTCCCATCCCAGACAGATGACTCCAGCCTCCTTCTGAAAACCTCCAGTGAAGGAGCTTCCACAACCCTCCCTTCGGAGTCGGCTCCCAGGAGAGTTTGGGTCGGGTTCCTCATGGCAGGCCCAGAGGAAGGTGCACAGGAGGTCTAGGACATGGCCCCCGGGGCGAGGGGGCAACTGGTCGATGGCTTGGGGGGAGGGGGAGACTGGCCGATGGTCCAGGGTGAGTGGGGGACTCGTCTACAGCCTGGGGGGAGGGGGCGACTGGCCCATGGCCCCAGGGGAGTGGGGGAGGGGGCCACTGGCCGATAGCCTGGGAGAAGTAGGGGAGGGGGCGGCTGGCCGACAGCCCGGGGGGACGGAGCAGCTGGCTGATGGCCCAGGGGAAGTGGGGGACTGGCTGATGGCCCCAGGAGACTGGGGGAGGGGGTGACTGGCTGACAGCACGGGGAGAGTGGGGGAAGCGGCGGCTGGTCGACGGCCCCGGGAGGAGTGGGCGACTGGCCGACGGCCTGGGGGGAGAGGGGGACTGGCCGAGAGCCCTGGCGGGAGTGGGCTGCTGGCCAGAATACAGGGGCCACTCCAATTGCCCGGACATTTGGCACCCATGGCCCGTCCCCTGCACAGCAGGCCAGCCGGGTGTGACCAGCGGGAGGACAAGGGCTGACGAGGAGGTGGGTGACCGTGTTCATGGGGAACAAGGACAAAGGGCTGAGGAGGGGCCAGGAGTGTTCTTCTTCGAGATGTGTTGCTCATATCCATTCCAGTAGGTGTACGCGCCGCGCGTTCACGCTCGTCGGAAGACTTTTACCCTAGCAACTCCAGCGGGCCGGCAGGTCGCCCCCTAGAGTGGCGCGACCATGGCGGGTGATATATACCCCTGCCGGCCCGCCTGCTCCTCAGTTCCTTCTTACCGCCATGTCGGTCGTTGGAACTGTGGAGGCAGCATAGCTGTCGCTCCACGAGTCCCTAGCTTCTCCTTGTTCGTTGTTTTATAGTTCTAGTTTAAGTTTCTTAGTTATAGTTAATTTATAGTTTAGGTATAGTTGTAGTAAATAGTTCTTGTGTATATAGTTAGCGGGTCTTTGGGCGCTAGATAGCCTCTCCCCGCACCCGCGCGCTTGGGCTCATGCCTGGTTCGCCGGGGTTCAAACCTGCGGCTGCTCAGCTGCAAAAAGCCGATGCCCACCAGTGATCACCATGACGCCTGTCTGAAGTGCCTGGGGGAATCGTACATCTCCGAGAAGTGCCGATTTGTAAGGCCTTTCAGATCGAGGACCAAGAAAGGAGCGAGATCAGCGCCTCAAGACTGCTCCTGATGGAAGCGGACGCTCAATCCTTGCGTCCCTCGGCACCGAGTGCCGCAGCTCCTCCAGCACTGGACCACTTCCGGGCAGCGAAAACGCCGAGACGCTGCACCGACTTTCTCCCGGCTCCCCGGCCTCAGCGAAGAGGCCATCGACGTCTCCACCCCAGCTAAACAGGCTAGAAAGGAACACCTGGCGCCTGAGTCCAGCTGGGGTGCCGTGCCCAGGACTTCGTCGACTCCGGGCCTGGGAGGTCCCATCAAGTCCGATCCCTCCCAGGCTCCCTGCCAAGATCTAGGGTAGAGCTGGTGGTCCCATCGACGCCCGAGACCATTCTCGTCGCCGCCAGGGACCTTATCGCATTAACGTGAGCCCGCGCTGCCCCACCCCCGCACCGCCGGTGCGGGTTCTTCAATCAAAGGGCAAGCTGTGACGGGGACCGATGCACAGCACCATCCCTCGGACTCTCCGGGGTCGGCACCGCTCACCGTCAAGATCCCGGCACCATCTCTCGGTCCGCGACGGGAGGTCTCGCTTGCACGACGCCCTTACCGCTCGCAGTCCCGGCACCGCTCTCCAGTGACGTACCGGTCATACTCGCGGCGCAGGTCATCTTCGCGCCGGTCCCAACCACCCCGGCACCGCTCTGGCTCCAGCCATCGTTACCGGCACCGGGACTTTGAGGAGCCGTTCTCGCCGTCGGCGATCCAGAATCCATGGTCGACCTCCCGGCACCGAGCTGGTGGCAGGTCCCCGGTCTCAATCGCGGCACCGGTATGGCTCACAGCACCCGATCTCCGGCACCTGAGGAGGTCTTCGCCGTCAGTGTGGCGCTGCGGGACTCATACTACTCCCGTTTGGCCCCCCCGTGGCCCTCTCGCCATGGGATCAGTCTCTTCGCGAGCGGACATGCGCATACCTAGATGCTGGAAGACTGTGCCACTCTCTTTCCGAAGACTCAGCAGGAGCATGTCCTCAGCAGTGGGGCTTCTGGACCCCCTGGGCGTTATCACCAAGCCCAGGGCCCCAGCAATATCCCCCGCGTTCGTCTCCGTCTCCCAACACAGGGCTCCGGAGGCCACTCTCTTCACGCCCTCTCCGTCCCCTACGGAGGAAGAGGTCATCGTCATCCTCAAGACCCTGAGCACCCGCAGAGTTCAGACGCCGGTTACTCCAGTGCAGAGCGCCACCGGATGTGCACTCCTGCCAGGTCTCTCCTCGTCGTCCTCCCTTTCGGATGAGGCGGTGGTGCAGGGGACGAACATCCACCAGTCCCCCCCCCGCTGGACCTCAGGGCGCACCCAGGATCTCCTCTAGGCGCGATAGCGCAAATCAATGAACATACAGGCTGAGGAGGTCTCCGAGATCGAGGAACCCGGTAGTGAGCATACTCTTCGGCGGACCCGCACCACTCGTTGTCTGCCCTGCCCTTCATTTCGGGACCATGTTCCAAGCCATGCCACCACCATCTGGCAGTCACCGGCTTCCGTTCCCCGGACTGCTGCTCGGTGGTGGAGCGGCAAATACATGGTCCCTCGAAGGGCTACGAGTACTTGTATTGTCACCGCCCCCGTGTTCTCTCGTGTTCAATCTGTGAATGATATAGGGAGCGCCATGGACAACCAAGCTCTGGCCCCCAAGTCTAAAGAGGCACAGGCGTATGGACCTACTTGGCCGCAAGGTCTATTCCGCAGGCGCCCTGCAGCTGCGGGTCTCCAACCAGCAAGATCTGCTCAGTCAGCTTACACCTATAACACCTGGGTGGCGCGGATAAATTTAAAGGAGCTGCCTCCCAGCAGGACGCTCGTCAAGAGTTCGCCGCTATCCTTGACGAGGGAAAGAAGGTCGCACGAACTTCCCTGCAGGCGGCTTTGGACCCTGCAGGACTCGGCCGCAGAAACTCTGGCCTCAGGAGTCACTATGCGCCGCATCTTGGTGGCTTCAGGTCTCTGGCCTTCCTCCGGAACTCCATATACCATCCAGGACCTTCCGTTTGAGGCCAGGGGCCTAGTTTTTGTGACAAGACTGGAATGACCTCGGCTGCAAAGCCTTAAGGACAATAGGGTCATTAATGCGTGCCCTGGGATGCATACGCCGGTCACCCAACCGTTAGACCATTCAGGTCTCAACAGCAGCACCAGGCCTTACCCCCAGCCCAGCAAAGACAGGACTTCGCCAGGCGCGGAATAGGAATGGCCGGTCCGTAGGCAAATCGGGTAATTCGGGGGGACAGAACCAAGGTCCCTCCAAGCCTCCCCTCCGCGCCAAGCCTCTCGTTTTGAAGGTGCGCCCGAGGCGCTGTTTAGCCAGTTCCCTCTTACGGATTTCATCTCCTCCCGTTCTCCAAACCGTCTTTCGTTCTTTCCTCCCGGCGTGGTACCGAGCTTACTTTGGACCATTGGGTCCTCCGCACGTGCGGCTTGGATACCACCTACAGTTTGTTTCGTACCCGCCCTCCCGCCCCCCTCCCTTCGTCCCTTTTCTTTCAGGGGGGGGACCCCTCTCACGAGCAAATCCTGATCCAGGAGGTGCGACGCTCTCGGGCAAGGGAATAGCCATAGAGGAGGTTCCAGAGAACGAAAAGGGCAAGGGGTTTTATTCCCGTTACTTTCTGATCCCAAGGCCAAGGGAGGTCTCAGGCCCATCCTCAACTTACAAGAGCTCAACAAATACCTGGTGAAGTTGAAGTTCCGTATGGTATCCTTGGGGACCATTATCCCATCCCTGGATCCCGGAGACTGGTACACCGCCCTCGACATGCAGAACGCTTATTTCCATATAGCCATCTTTCCGCCCCATCGGAGGTTCCTTCACTTCGTTGTCAGCGGCCGTCACTATCAATTCACGGTCCTCCCGTTCAGCCTATCTACGGCCCTGAGAGTGTTTACCAAGTGCATGGCCGTAGTCGTCGCCTTTCTTCGATGCAGTCGCGTGCATGTATTCCCCTACCTCGACAACTGGCTTATTCGGGGACCCTCACAGGATCGAGTCCTCGCTCACGTCCGCATGGTCAGGAGGCTTTTCATGAACCTAGGCCTGTTGCTCAATGCCGAGAAGTCAGCTCTAACCCCCACTCAGAGGATAGAGTTTATCGGCGCTGTTCTGGACTCCACTCTGGCCAGGGCCATTCTTCCTTTGTCGCAGTTCCAGGCCTTGACAGCCATCATCTACAGGTTGCAGGCGGCGCCTTTGACCTCCATACGTACTTGCCTGACTCTCTTGGGCCATATGGCCGCCTGCACGTTCGTCACGGCATACGCTCGGCTCCGCCTCAGACCCCTCCAGTCCTGGCTCATTCCTCAGCTCCGTCCGGCCAGACGTCTGTTGGATACAGTTGTCACGGTTCCTCAGGACGTCCTCCATTCCCTCCAGTGGTGGCTGGATCAGTCCGTGGTGAGTGCAGGGCTCCCGTTCCATCCGCCCCAGCCCTTGCTGTCCCTAACAATGGACGCATCGGAGTTGGGATGGGGGGCTCATCTAGGTACACTGCGGACCCAAGGCCGCTGGTCTCCTCCCGAACTAGCCCTCCATATCAACGTGCGGGAATTAAGAGCGTTCCGCCTTGCTTGTCAAACATTCCATCAGCAGCTCCAGGGTCGCTGTGTTTTGGTTTTCACCGACAACACAACCACGGTGTACTATATAAACAAGCAGGGCGGCACGAGATCTCCTCCTCTCTGTCGGGAAGCCATGAGGCTGTGGGACTTCTGCATAGTCCACTCCATTCACCTCGTTGCTTCCTTTCTCCCGGGGGTTCGGAATACACTGGCGGATCATCTGAGCCGGTCCTTTCGCTCCCACGAGTGGTCCCTTCGCCTGGACGTCGCTCTTGCACTCTTCCGGAGGTGGGGACGTCCCCATATGGACCTCTTCGCGTCCCGCAGGAACAGGAAGTGCCCGATGTTCTGCTCTTTTCAAGGTCGCGAACCGGGCTCGGTTGCGGACGCCTTTCTGATTCCGTGGGCGACGCACCTCTTCTATGCATTCCCTCCATTCCTGTTAATCCACAAGGTCCTTCTGAAGGTGCGCAGGGACAAGGCCCGCTTGATTCTAATCGCTCCGGCGTGGCCC
>NC_133770.1:1034177-1076912 GCF_003597395.2 Chelonoidis abingdonii
ATCAAATACTTTCATGTTCATTCCATTTTTTTATATATTTAAAAAGACAAAGTTAATGTCAAGCTAAAATGAAATCAAAATGATGTTCAGGACAAACAACGTATCTGATATAGAATTATAGTGTCATTATTCACAACATTATTATTAAGCGTCAGTGTTTAATTAAAATACTTTATTTACAAGGGCTTATAACTAGGCAGTAAAAATGCTCTGAGTTGGAACTTAGTGAAAAGAGTTCTCTCTCACTAGCAAATGTTTTCACCAACCTTAAAATTCAACACTCGGTTTAGTCTGTTCTAAATGATGAGTGTCTACAGAAAAAAATATAAATTGAAAAGGGCCTCAATTAAATATGGCAAGCAGTTAGCCAATTTCCCCATGTCATGTACAGTATTCACTTTTGGCAGCAGATTCCACGAACAGCCACAATGGACATAAGCTACCATACATTTTTCTCCAGCTCTCAATTGTGTCTGTATTAACAGACTGGAATGGATCCAATGGATAGGAGTTACACTATAATGAATAATGAATAAAATAACTTTTAAAAACAAAACAGGAGCAGGGATTTAATCCAGTGACACAAAGAGATACATCAGACTTAGTTCTAGCTATTGAATACATAACATCTTGTGTATCATTTCACAGAACTTTTTGATTACATATTTATCAGAGCCTTAAAATAAGCAGCAACAGTCTTGAATTAATATATTACATTTATATCTTTCAGTAACTTTAATTATCTCTTTTGAATAGAGTGACTAGATAGCAACTGTGAAAAAACGGGATGGGGGTGAGAGGTAATAGGCTCCTATATAAGAAAAAGTCCCAAAAAACAGGACTGTCCCTATAAAAATGGGATATCTGGTCACCCTACTTTTGAATCACACTTTTAAATTGGTATTGAAGTTATTATGCCTAAAACATGGTATTTTACATATCACTCTCCCCCCTAGAAGAAGGGCAGGATATGTTGACCTCTTTCCTCTTAGGGTATGTCTACACAGCAACTAGACACCTGCATTTGGCCCATGCCAGGGAACTCAGGCTTATGGTTGTTTCATTGCTGTGTAGACTTCTGGGCTCAAGCCCAGGACCAGGACCGTGCGAGGTGGGCGAGTCCCAGAGCTCAGGCTCCAGCTCGAGTCCAGAAGTCTACACTGCAATGAAACAGTTCCGCAACTCAAACCCTGTGAGCTCGAGTCAACAGGCACAGACCAGCCACGGGTATCTAGTTGTTGTGTAGACAGACATACTCTTAGAGAAAAAGGGTGCATAACTACTATCTTTAATGTACAGCAAAATCTTCCAGACAGGCGGCACCTTCAGGAAAGGTAAAGCTACACATACAACGAAGCTGACATTGCGTCGTTATTTTTCAAGACCTATATTTTAATATATTTTTTTTAATTCAGCAACCAGGAATTATCTTTGTTTCTCCATCCAGTTCAGTTCATATCCTTCTTTACATGCAATTAAAGTTTTCACTAGTACAGTAAAAGCTTTTTTATCCAGCATGCTGGGACAATGGGGGTGGCGGGGGTGTGCCAATAAGTGAAAATTCCAGCTAACCAAGAGGGGAGGGAGTTTGGGCACAGGACGGGGTGTGGGGCTGGGTATTGGGGCACAGGATGGGGTGCAGAGTGCTGACTCTGGGAGGGAGTTTTGGTGTGGGAGGGGACTCGGGATAGGGGGCTAGGGCTGGGGCTAGGGCTAGGGCATGGGAGTGGATGCAGGGTGCCGGATCTGGGTGGCATTCACCTCGGTGGCTCCCCACAAGCAGCAATCTGTCCCTGCTGCTCCTAGGCAGAGGNCCTGTTTGAGCAATTGGTCCTGATTTGGCACTCTCAGTTGGGTCCCACCAGAACCACATCGTCACACACACACCCCCACACCCCCGTCTGGGACACCCCGAAATGGCAACTGGGCCCTGGGTTGGAGCCTTTCACCCCAGTGCCCTGGGTAGGGGTGTGATGGGTGCAGCAGGCCCATGCGGGTACCACGGCACCCAACCCACACCAGGGACGCTGTCCTGGCAACTAGGCTGCACAGGTAAGGGAGAGGAGCCATCGCCATGGCAACGGCTGCACTGAAAGAGGGAAGCCATTGCCATGGTAACAAGGGATTCATCTAAGGAAGGGGGAGAGGGGGCGTGTGGGAGGGGAGCCGCCTCCATGATCACCCATGTCCAGTCTCCGTTGAATGCCCCTTGCAGGCCTGCCAGGGGAGCAGGGGACACGTCTGCTATTGTGGGGTTGGCCCCACAGGCTCCCTGTGCTGCAGGGGGGGCGGGGGGACCCTAGCTGCAGCAAGAGCTGAGCACGGGATGGGCACTGCCAGGAGGTGCTGTGAGCTTGGGCATGCCCCTTCAGGCCAGGGCCATATAGGGCAGGGAAGAGTTGCGGGGTTCCCTCATCACCCCCTCTGTGGGCCTGTCCCCTTCTCCAGCTTCCCACGCCCCTCTCATCCCTGATCTGCCTGCTCCCCATCCCCCAAGCTGCCAGGCCGGCCCAGCCCAGCCTCCAAGGGACCCTGCCCAGAGGGAGACACCCCAGGCCCAGAGCGGAGGCCGGCCCAGCGCTGTCGCAGGCAGCCCAGTTGGATGCCCCCCGGGGTCTCTGGAAAGTCTCATTATCCACAGCAAAGTCTGACGCTCTGACTGTGCCTGAGCGCTTGGCCTGAGTGAGACCTTGTGGCAGGGAGTTCCACTGGCTCAGTGTGGGTGGGGACAGAGGGATCCCTCCCCCAAGCCTGGAGTGTGCGGCCAGCGCCCTGCTGCCGTGTCCCCAGCCCCGCGCGACGGTCCCAGCCTGTCACCTTGCTAGGGCAGGGGCCACCCTAGGCCTCAAACCCTTTCAACGCCTGTTGTGACCAAGTGGGGGAATTTCTTGTTTTGCCTTGTTTCCTATGGGGGATTTTCTTGGTTTTCCAGTGGTTTGCATGCAGAGCAGGTGGGACTCAGTTTCCCTGGGTGCTATGGGTTTAACGAGGTGAGGGAAGAGGGAGTTTGTTGGTATGCAGGACCAGAGAGGGGACTTGGGACCACAACCACTGGTGTGGAGAATGGACACCCCAGCGACTGGTGACCCGGTGACTTGACGACCCAGCTCAGGAGTCGCAGCCAGTTCTGGCCAGTGGGGGACAATGGGCTGCGGGGAGAGGACTCCGGTGACCTGACCAGCTGGTTCCAGCCTGAGGGGCCAGAGGAGGGCTGAGAGGAGAGGAGACCCAGGCCACCCTGTTTATGACCCTGTTTACCTGGAGCGAAGACAATGGACAGAGGTGGGACTTGAACCAGGGATATGGGAGGCCCAGCTGGGAAGCAGAGGGGCTCGGGGCTGGAGAGGGGGAGCAGGCAGTGCCCACCTGGCTGCAGGGGGACTATGATGTGCTGGGCTGAGGGAGGCCAGGCCTGAGGCCGGAGAGTTTCCTGTGCTGGGTTCAGATGCCCAATAAACCCTCCTGTGCTACGCTGGCTGAGAGTCACTCTGGGCTATAGAACAGGGGGCATCAACCCCTTCGGGGGTGAGGAGGCCCGGGGGGTCCAGAGCGCGTAGACTCCCTGAGGGGGCCCACGGCAGAGACAGACGTGCTGAGGCTCAGAGAGGTGCGGCTCCAGGAGGTGGAGGGGCCGGACCCCGAGAGAGGGTGGACCCCCGAGAAGGGCTGTCGCACTGAAAGGGGCACACCCCGCCCCCACAGACCGCACGGGGCCACGACCGGTGAGTCCGTGACACCTGGCTCCATCCCCAGCTCTGCTCATCCCGTTCCACAACAGCTCAGCCCCGAGTCTCCCAGGGTCCCTCAGTTGCTGCAACCCGTGCACCTGCCCCGCCCCCACAGTGCCCCCTGCTGGGAGACGTGGGAGCTGAAGTATCTGGGAGCGCCCCCCCCCCGCCCCCAGCCAGGGCTCCTGCCCTGCCCCAAATACTGTCTGCCTCACGCCATTCTAAAAGGGGCAGCAGCCAGCAAACAACAGGCCAAGGTGGTGCACCTGCCAGCCCGCCCAGCAGCTGCAGCAGGCCCCTGGCACAGCTAGCACAGGGCCCAGCTCCACCCAGCCTGGAGCATCAGCAGGGTCTGCACCCATGCGCCAGCGTCTGCTCCCGCAGGCAGGCCCCAGCCTGGTCAGGGAGCCACAACACACAGACCTGTGCACACACTGCCCCATGTCACGTGCACATATGGCCCCTGCGTCACACACGCATGCACACACGGCCCATGCTTTACACAAGTGTGCACACATGGCCCCTGTGCCACACACACATGCACACATGGCCCCTGTGTCACACACGCATGCACACATGGTCTGCATTTTACACAGGTGTGCAGACATGGCCCTGTGCCACACACACATGCAGATATGGCCCGTGTCACACACGCATGCACACATGGTCTGTGTTTTACACAAGTGTGCACACATGGCCCCTGTGTCACACACACATGGCCTGCGTTTTACACAAGTGTGCACATGTGGCTCCTGTGGCACACACAGCCCAGACTTTACACAAGTGTGCAACAGCAGCAACACTGGTAGTGGGATTCTTGGTTTCTGCTTCTGGCACTAGGGTCCGAGCATGGTCCAGTGGGTGTGAACGACACACTGAGCTCCCCCCTCCCGCCGGCAGGAACTGAGGCCATGACTAGCCAGCGCTGCCTGTCCCACTGGGGTGGAGCAGCAGAGTTGCGAACAGTCAGGGTGTGCTCCGCTCCAGCACCTAGCACAAGGGACGGGCCAGAGGGAGGTTCCAGGCTGCGCTTGCTGGCCAGCGAGGCAAGTGGCCGAGAAGTGGCTTTGCTGGGGGTGCAGTGAGTGCTCCCAAGGGGTCGGGTCCTTGTCCCTGCAAACCGCAGCAATGGTTTCAGCTGAACCCCCTGGGCCAGGCCAGCTTGGGAGCGCAGCACGAGGGGGCATCTGAGCCATATGGCTGTGGACTGGCACCGAGCAGCGCAGTTGGCAGGGCGCAAGGGATATAAACGGGGTCGGAGCGGCCAGCGTCGCTCAGCTGACTGGCTGGACAGCCAGGCCCAAGGGCCAGCTGCGAAGCGGGGAGCTCCTAGCCAGACTGCAGGGCCAGGCCATTGCTTGTGGCGCACGGGCCCATCCTGCGAGGAGGGCTGTAGTGACGCTGACGTGGTGTCCGGGGTGTCTCCTTTGGGAAACACTCAGCAGCCTGCGGCCCAGACAGGTGCTTTGGGGAATTGTCGGCTCAGCCCCGGCTCCCGAATGTCACCCAGCTCGTGGCACCAGAGACGGCGAGAGCCCGCGCGCCTGGGTGGGGCTGGCAGTTCCGTGGTTGGCAGGGGCAGGAGACCCACAGCTACAGGCAGGGCCGGCTTGGGCCAATTCCTCAGAATTGGGCCCCGTGCCCGCACCTAAGAGGGTCCCGCGCCTTAGGCGCCTTTTTAATTTTTAATTTTTTTCTACTCACCCGGTGGCAGTCCAGGTCTTTGGCGGCACTTTGGCAGCGGGGGGTCCACAGAAGACCCGGAGCGAGAGAAGGGCCCGCCGCCAAAGTGCCACCGAAGACCCGGACTGGTGCCGGGTATTCAAATCAGGCCCCGCCGTTCCTAAAGCCGGCCCTGGCTGCAGGGTCCCAGAGGCAGAGGGGAGCCTGGCACGTCCGCAGACAGCTAGGCTAGGGAACGGATGAGCCCAGCAGTGGGGCCTGGTCTGGCTGGGCTGCGGGGCGGGTCTTAGCTCCAGAGACGGGGGATAAGTCCAGGGGACAGCAGCCCAGCCATAGGGGGAGCAGGAATCCCATGCCCACTACTAGGCACATGGGGGAGGGGTGGATCGTCACCCAGTTCCCTCTCTGACGCCCCGGGAGTATGAGCCCAATGCAGCAGTGCCAACAGCACGACCCCCCCACCCCAAGTGACTGCCAGACCCGAGCTGCCCCCTAGGCCTGGAGTCAAACATCCCCCCACCTTGCCCAACACCCCGCAGGCAGAGCTGCTCCCGCGTCTGGAGCCAGCCTGAGGCAGGCTGTGGCTGTGCCGGTCGGGGCCGCACTCACCGCGGTGAAGTTCTGGGCGGTGCAGTCGGTGCCACGGAAGCTGCACTGCAGCAGCATCTCGGCCATGTCGTGGCCTGTGCGATTGTAGAAGTCGGCCATGTCGAAGGGCTTGGCTTTGAAGTTCCGGAAGTTGGCCTTGTCCCGCAGGGCGGCCAGCAGCTGGGGTTCGGCCAGGTGGGGGCTGCGAATCTCGTAGCGGTCGCTGAGCAGGGCCAGCAGCTGGCCCACGTGGTACAGGTCATTGCGGGTGATGCGGGAGAAGCGGAACTCGTTGAGGTTGCAGATGGTGATGGCGGGGAAGGTCAGGTTGGGTGCAGCCACCTCGTCCAGTTTGGTGACGTGTGGGTAGGTGAAGAAGTAGTTGACGCGCTCCATGCAGACCAGCAGCAGCAGCCCCAGCGAGCCCAGGAAGAAGAGGGCCCAGAGCACGCGGCGCAGCGAGAGTGAACCGTGCCGGAAGATGTGGCTGATGCCGTGCAGCGAGGAGTTGTTGGCAAAGACCTGGAGGCTGGAGAGCCGCTCGGCCCCCGCGCTGCCCTGTGAGCAGGCCCTCATGGCGGCTCCAGTCCCTGTCCCCGGCAGTCCCTCACGCCCCAGCCCCGGGGCAGGCGTCTGGGCTCCCTGCTGCCCTCCCTCGCCTGGGCTGCCCGCGGTGCTCGCCCATGCTCAGCTGTCAGGCAGCCGGGTCCCGGGCTCCCCCTGCACCCTGCGAGGCCAGAGCAGGACCCTGCTCCCACCAATCGCAGGCGCTGGCAACCGCAGCCCCAGATCACCACGGCGATGGAATGTGGCCTGGGACCCCGTCTCCGGGCTGCGCCCCCCCTCGATGGCCACCTGCGCGGCAGCTGCTCAGCAGCCCATTGTGTGCCCGTCTCCGGGGCTGCTTGCCAGTGCAGCCTGCCGGCGCGATGGCTCCGGCTCCTTAGCAGTCTGCTGCTCCCCCGCCACTGAACATGCTCACGCAGCCGCTCGACTCTCCAGCCTGAGCCAGCGCCGTCCCCTCCCTGCCTCCTTCACACCCGGGCCCCATCCATTCCCAGGCCGAGCACACAGCAGCTGGCACGGCCCCCCAGACGTGCCCAGCTGGGGCTAAACACATCACGGCACCCCTCTGTGGGTGGGAGAGATCTGCAGCACAGGGAGAGTGGCCTAGGGAACTAGACTGGGGGGCTGGGAGCTGGACTCCTGGGTTCCCTCCCGGCTCTGGGGGGCTGGGAGCCAGGACTCCTGGGTTCCATCTCTGACCTTGCTGCTCACTCTGTGTGAGCTGGGGCAGACACACACTCTCTCTGGCAGGTGCCCAGCACTCATGCTGCCTGGGCTCAGGGTGGCAGGTCTCTGCCCTACCCACAGGTACTCCAGGGCCTCACTGCCCACAGCTGGATGCCAGGGGCCATCCCCAGACAGCCTTGCCAGGAACACGGCCTCCAGCCAGTGCCCCCAGCTTCCCTGGCCAGGAGCTGCCCACAGACCACGGACAGTCGGGGGAGGAACAAAGTGGAGGCAACAGCTCCTGGACTGCTGACAAGCCTGTGCCCTGGCAGCGACACCCCCAAGCCACGTCCTCTTGACCTGATTGCCCAGTGCTGCCCGCTGCAGAGAACCACCTGTCGGTGCCCACCTCGGGGGCAGCTGGTGCCAGACCCAGACTCAACAATGCTTCCCCGTCCCTCTTTGAGCCCCTGCTTCACTCAGCGGAGAGACCTGGAAACAAGGATGGACCCATGAGACTGTGGCTGCCCCACAGGGACCTCACCCCTCCTTCTCTGGGGCAGCCCACCCTATGGGGATCAGCCCTCCCACTGCAGGGCACTGCTCTGGGGAAGCTTGCAGTGCGGGTGTCCCTGTCTGCTCTGATGCTCCCCAGGTGACGGGCATGGCCCGGGACTGGCAGTAGCTGGGTGTGTGAGGTGAGGGCAGGGCCCTCCATGGGTGACACCCCCCCCCATGGGCCAGGGGGGCTGAGCACAGCTGGCAGGTGGGGCCCATAGGCAAGCACCAGGCAATACAGTGGGCAGAAAAATGACCATGGAGCCATAACATGCACATGTGGGCCCCTCAAGCAGAGTCAGGAACACCTGCCTTGCCCCAAAACCCATCTCCCTTCCAGGAGACCCCCACATCCTGGGCAGGGAGGGGCTGACCCCCGTGCTCAGCTCCAGCACCCTCAAACCAGGGGTCAGGAAGACAGTGCCTCCCTGTAGGGCTCTGGGGACACCCCCCAGACCAGCAGTGCATGGAGAGGAGGGGTGCTGTGAGACGGGCCCCAGAACAGCTGGCCTAGCCCATCCCTGCCCCCCAGCCCGGTTCTGCCAGGCCCTGCCTGTGGAGATTGCACTTTGGAGGCTGGGGGGCTTGTTCAGGGGGTGGTGGGAAGGGCTGACTGCAGAGGCCATACTGCCCCAGGCCAGCTCCTCCCCAACGGGGTGGCTTAGGATGCCCCAGTGCTGGGACAGAGCCCTGGACATGGGCTCTGGGCAGGACTTGGCTCTGGCCCTGGCGCAGGGTGGGGGGCTGCAGGGTGGTCTGGCCCAGTGACGCTGAGTGTCTGTTCTCTGCCCTGGGGAGCTCGTGGCTCTGGCAGAGCCACTACGGGTAAGTCCAGTGTGAGGCCCCACAGCCGGCCAGCGGGATGGGCAGATCCCCACCCACCTCCCCTGCGGGTGTGCTGACTGCTGCCCCCACCCGGACAGCTGAGAGCTGTATCATTGGCGTGCACGGCATCCCCTGGTGCCAGGTGGGGGACACAATCACTTCCTCAGCACAGCGCTCCCTAGTGCTGCGGGGGGGACATAGGCACAGCCGGGGGAGGGGCAGCACCTCCTCAGCACAGCACCCCCTGGTGCCAGGGTGGGAGACACAATCACTTCCTCAGCACAGCGCCCCCTAGTGCCAGGGTGGGAGACACAGGCACCTCTCCAGCACAGCGCCCCCTAGTGTCAGGGTGGGGGACACAGGGACAGCTAGGGTGGGGGAGCACCTCCTCAGCACAGTGCCCCCTAGTGCCAGGGTGGGGGACACAGGCACCTCTCCAGCACAGCGCCCCCTAGTGTCAGGGTGGGGGACACAGGGACAGCTAGGGTGGGGGAGCACCTCCTCAGCACAGTGCCCCCTAGTGCCAGGGTGGGAGACACAGGCACCTCTCCAGCACAGCGCCCCCTAGTGTCAGGGTGGGGGACACAGGCACAGCTAGGGTGGGGGAGCACCTCCTCAGCACAGTGCCCCCTAGTGCCAGGGTGGGGGACATAGGCACAGCAGGGGGAAGGGCAGCAACTCCTCAGCACAGCACCCCCTAGTGCCAGGGTGGGGGACACAGGCACAGCCAGGCACCCTGCCCCCCACCTGCCCTCGTCCAGCCCCTGCTGGCCCAGCCCTGGGCAGTATCTGGCACTTGTGCTAGCTTGTGCTGATTGTCACCCAGTGAAGGGCAGCTGCTGCCAAAGGAGACCCCCCAACTCCCTGCCCAGGTCACCCACTGAGTGCCCCCCTCCCTGCCCGCTCAGCCAGACGCTGCACCAGCCCCAGGCCTTGCCGGGGCCGTGCCAGAGCCAGCCTGGCTGAAGGGGAGGGTATGGGAATCCGGGAGGTTACACAAGAGCAGGTGCCCTGCACTGGAGCAGTGAGATCAACACGCGCCAGAGGCTGCAGGGCCCCAGTCTCCCCTGCCTGCACCCCAGCCTCCACAGCGCATAGCATAGAGCCAGCCTGGGGCCTGGCCTCTGCCACCAGGGGCCTGGAGCAGGGCTGTGGGGGGAGCTCCCAGCTACTCCAGTACCAGCCTCTCCCAGCAGGGGGTGATGTGGGGGTGGGGCACTGGCTACAGTGGAGCCCCAGCTACTCCGGTCCCAGCCTTTCCCAGCAGGAGGCGATGTGGGGCTGGGGCACTGGCGGGGGGGCAGTTCCCAGCTACTCCGGTCCCAGCCTTTCCGAGCAGGAGGCGATGTGAGGATGGGGCACTGGCTGGGGGGCAGTCCCCAGCTACTCCAGTCCCAGCCTCTCCCAGCAGGAGGTGATGTAGGGGTGGGGCACTGGCTGCAGTGGAACCCCCGGCTACTCCAGTCCCAGTCTCTCCCAGCAGGGGGCGATGTAGGGGTGGGGCACTGGCTGCAGTGGAGCCCCCAGCTACTCCAGTCCCAGCCTCTCCCAGCAGGCGGTGATGTGGGGGAGGGACACTGGCTGGGTGGGGGGAAGCTTCCAGCTATTCCACTTCCAGCAGGGGGTGCCGTGGGGAGCGAGGTAGAGTTCTGGATATGAGGTGCGCCCAGTTGCTCCAGTGCCAGCAGGGGGTGCTGTAGGGGGACAGAAGGCTGGCTATAGGTGGTGCCCAGTCACTCCAGTGCCAGCAGGGGGTGCTGTAGGGGGACAGGAGGCTGGCTATAGGGGGTGCCCAGTCACTCCAGTGCCAGCAAGGTGCTGGCTATAGCAGCTGCCAGTCACTTCAGTGCCAGCAGGGGGTGCTGTGGGGGACAGGAGGCTGGGTATAGGGGGTGCCCAGTCACTCCAGTGCCAGCAGGGGGTGCTGTGGGGGGACAGGAGGCTGGCTATAGGGGGTGCCCAGTCACTCCAGTGCCAGCAAGGGGCTGGCTATAGCAGCTGCCAGTCACTTCAGTGCCAGCAGGGGGTGCTGTAGGGGGAAAAACAGGGGGCTCCTGGCTACTCCAGTGCCAGCAAGGGGTGCTGTGGGGGACAGGGTGCTAGATAGGAGGGGTGCCCAGTTGCTCCAGTGCCAGCAGGGGGCACGGTGCAGGGCAGTGGCTATCCTCTCACTGCCATCTGTGTGGCTCATAGTGTGGGGCAGATGCTGGGGCTCTCAGCCTAACATGGCACCTGCACTTCAGTCTCGCAGCGCCTCTGCAACCCCTGCAGCCTGTGCCTAGTTGTACCTGGAGCCAGCCTCCTCCCAGTGCAGGAGGTAACAGACCTGCAGTGGGGCTAGGGGCACCTTGGGTCTGCAAGGCACAAGCCCAGGGTCGCTGCAGCCTGGTGCAGGGCTCCCCAAGGCCCAGCCTTGTCTCTCCAGTGGGCCTGTGCCCTGCCTCTCAGCATGCTGTGTGGGAGCCTGGCAGGCTGCTCACCTGACCCTGGCCTGGGAGCAAAGGGTGCAGGAGCCTATTTTGACCCAGGTACCTGTGGGTGCCAACAGGGAGGGGCTCAGAGAGCTGCACAGGGTTACAGGGAGCTCCTGTGTCTGGGGTGTACGTCCTAGTGCATCAGAGACTGGCACGGGAGGGCTCCAGTGACAGCTGGTGTCTCACTAGTCTCCAGCCTCCGTGTGAAATGCACATACAGATCCCATGGCAGGGGTCACAGCCATGCTTGCCAGGCCTGCAGCTAGGGCTGAAAAGCAGCTTCCGTGGGATGAATGCTGCCCACTATAAATGAAGGAGTCTGGTTGCCAGTGGGTCTCCCCACCAGGCTGAACTGAATGGTGAGGCAGGAGCGTGAAAAGGTCAGAGAAAAGCACAGGGAAGACACACATAGCTGGGGCACAGACCACGGTTGCCAACTTTCTAATCACACAAAATCAACCATTCTTGTCCCACCCACTCCACCCCCTACTCACTTTCATCAGGCTGGGGCAGGGGTTGGGGTGTGCGAGGGCTCCGGGATGGGCCAGAAATGAGAGGTTCAGGGCTGTGGTTTGGGGTGCGGCTCCAGCTGGGGGATGTGGGCTCAGGGGGTTGTGGGGAGGACGCTGGGAGGGAGTTAGGGTGCAAGAAGGGGTTCCAACCTCAGGCAGGGAGTTTGGGGTGCAAGCTCCACTTACCTCAGGCAGCACCCAGACAGCAGCACAGTGGGGCTATGGCAGGTTTGCCCTGGCCCCGCACTGCTCCCAGTAGTGGACGGTGTCTGGCCCCTTGACGCAGGGGCAGCCAGGTGGGTCTGTGCACTCCTCACACCTCCCTTTTGCTGGGTTGCCGGCTAATGGGAGCTGCGGGGGCAGCACTGGGGGGTGGGAGCAGTGCACAGAGCTTCCCTGATTGGCCCTCCATCTAGGGGGCACAGGGACCTGCTGGCTGCTTCCAGGGCATAGCGCGGTGCCAGGACAGGTAGGGACTGGCCTGCTTTAGCCCTGCTGCATCGCCGCCTGGACTTGAAATGGTCTTGTCAGCAATGCTGACCGGAGCCGCCAGGATCCCTTTCCGACTGGGCCTGCTGGTCAGACACGGGCGGCCTGCAGCCCGAGGGCAGGGCTGTCTCAAGGCCCCATCAGAAGTTTGCTTTAGTACATTTGGCGCACAAAGATGACACCCCATCGTCCTCTCCAGGGAAGGAACCGGACAGCGAGTTTGCTTCATGAAAAGGGCACCCAGTTGGTGGCGAGAACTTAGGGTGAAAGAAGCGTCGGCAGACGAGAAGGTCACACGGTCGTTAGGTTCAGGCGCTAGGCAGTGACTTATTTTGTTTTATATATAAGAGTTTGTTTCCAACGTTCTTGCTCAGGGTCCCCTGCATCTTGTTTTCACTCTCACTGTATCTCAGTGCTGACAGTTGTGCTGGGCCCAGCTGGAGCCGACTCCTCCCCTCTGGTGTGATCTGTGCCGTTGGGAGCAGCAGCAGCCTCCGAGCCCTGGGGGTTTCTCTGCGGTGCACTGATCTCTGAAGTGCACCGCAGAGAAACCTCCAGGGCTCGGAGGCTCGACGCGCCTATCGCTGCTGTACAGAGGACAAGGCCTGTGGGGGCCTGGAGGGCAGGGCGGGCCCTGCTAGAGGCTGGTGGGTCCAGGGAGCCAAGCCACAGCAGGCCCAGACCCGATCCCTTGACGCCAAGGGCAGGTGGTGGAGTGGTGCCTCCCAAGGCTGGGTACCCAGGGAGCACAACACTGACCTGCAGAGCACAGGCTGCCCCATGGTCTGCAACGAGGGAGGGGCAGGTGCCCAGCCTGGGAAGTGGGAACCCTCCGGGGGGAGGCCAAGCTGGCCTGGGATACTGCTGCCCCCACTATGAGCCCCAGGGAACTGGGACTCAACATGTCACCACCCTCAGGGCTGGGGCCAGGGCTCCCCTTGTCTCAGGCCTGAGTGGGCACAGAGCTCCCCTAGTCTCAGCCCTGGGGGGGGATGGGGCTCCCTTTGTCTCAGCCCCAGGGGGGCACAGAACCCCCTTGGGGATGGGGATGCCCTAGTCTCAGCCCCGGGGGGGGCATGGAGCCCCCATGGGGACATGGCTCCCCTAGTCTCAGCCCCGGGGGAGGGCATGGAGCCCCCGTGGGGACATGGCTCCCCTAGTCTCAGACCTGGGCGGGGATGGGGCGCTCTTTGTCTCAGCCCCAGGGGAGGGCATGGAGCCCCCATGGGGATGGGGCTCCCCTAGTCTCAGCCGTGGGGGGATGGGGCTCCCTTTGTCTCAGCCCCGGGGGGGGGGCACGGAGCCCCCATGGGGACAGGGCTCCCCTAGTCTCAGCCCCAGGAGGGGGCACAGAGCCCCCATGGGGACGGGGCTCCCCTAGTCTCAGCTCCAGGGGGGGCACAGAGCCCACGTGGGGACAGGGCTCCCCTAGTCTCAGCCCCAGGAGGGGGGCACAGAGGCCCCGTGGGGACAGGGCTCCCCTAGTTTCAGCCCCGGGGGGGCACGAAGCCCACGTGGGGACAGGGCTCCCCTAGTCTCAGCCCCAGGAGGTGGGCACAGAGCCCCCGTGGGGACAGGACTCCCCTAGTTTCAGCCCCGGGGGGGGCACAGGGCCCCCATAGCTTCAGCCAGGCAAGGCAGGGAAACGCGCGTCTCCCTCCTGCTCCTAGAGGCTGGTGTCCCCTCTTCACTCTTGTCTGCCTCCAGCCTGGCTCCCTTGCCACCCACCTGCTCCCCTCCTGCCCGCCCCAGCACGGGCAGCCTCATGGCCCAGAGGGGTTAGCTCCTGGGGGAGGGGCTGACTGTCCCTGCAAGCTGGGCCCCTGTGGGCTGCAGAAGGGGTTTGCTACCGTGAGCTGAACCCCTGTCTGACAGTGCTCAGGCCCTGCTTGCACCAGGCAGCCCGGGGGGGGCTCTGTGGGGCCCAGGGTCGGGGAACACGGTTTGTAGGGGGGCCTTTCCGTAGGGCTCCCCCATTGGCGGGTGTCCGAAGCTGACTGGGGCAGCAATGCCTCTCCCCAGGCACAGGAGAATTCAGCCAGAGGATCCTGCTTTATTCAGCACCCCCAAACTGGCCCCCCCGCCTGCGGCAGGACATTGCGCGCCCAGGGGGCTGTGGGAGGAGCCTGTCTCCACCGCCCCGCCAGGCTGGGATGCTGAGCCCCGCAGAGCAGGGAGGCCGGCCCTGGGGGCTGCGATGGGGAGGAGCCGCCAGGGCTAACTAGGGAGCTCCTCGTCCGACAGCTGCTCGGGGGACGACGCCTGCAGGTGGCTGGCCCGGATGCTGACGATGCTGGGGCAGGCAGCCAGGAGGCTGGCCACACCCGCTGCCGTCACCCCGGAGCCATCCAGGTTCACCTGAGCGATGGGCACTTGGCGGAGGTAACGCAGCCCTAGAGCAGAGAGAGGTGGGTTAGCCCAGGCAGCGGGACCCACCCAGCTCCTTCCCACTCCCCATCCCCAAGAACGGGCCTGTGGCCGGTCCCCCACCCCTGCCCCATGCGGCCCGGGGCGAGTGGCAGCCCTCCCCCCCCCACCCCGGCGTCCAGCCTGACAGGGGCTTACCTCGGTCGGTGACACGTGTCCGGCTCAGGTTCACCTTGTGAAGCTGTTTGCAGCGGCTGATACCCAGCCTCACCACGCTGTCTCCCACGGGCGTGCTCGCCAGGCCCAGCACCTGGGGCAGCAGGCTGGCGTCAGAACAAGCAGTGCCCAGGGGGCAGAGCGTAACCCACCCAGCACAGCAGCCCTTGTGTCACGGCTGCCCCATAGCCTACTGGGGGCAGCTAGCACCTGGGTCTGTGTCCATCCATGCCCCACAGCTCATCCTCAGCACTGCCCGCCTGGGCTCTGGAGTGAGCAGCACCTCCATCTCCTGGGCATGCAGGCAGGAGCCCCAGGCAGGCCACAGGGCCCTACCCAGCCCCTCCGCTGCCATGGGCCACAATCTGGTCTGCTTGGGAGTAGGGTGCCCCAGCCGTTCCCTTGGGGGACAGTGTCTGGGCCAAGCACCTTGGAGGCATTGCCAGAACCCTCTGCCCACGTGGCAGAAACCCTCAGGCCCAGCTGGGTCAGAGACTTTTCATGGGGGAAGGGGAGGGGATACCTGGGGAGATCCCAGGTACCAGCCTTCCCCACTAGCCCTGAGAGCCCTGGGCTGCTCGCTGTGCCCACCCCGCCCGGTACCTGCAGGAGGGGCAGCTGGGTGATGCAGCAGGCCACTCCTGCGCTGGAGACAGCGGTGCGGTCCAGGCACAGCTCCTCCAGGTGCTGCAGGCCCTGCAGGTGCTGCAGCCCGGAGTCACTCACTGGAGTGTTGCAGAGGGAGAGCCGCCGCAGCCTGGGGCAGGGACAAGGACAGGGCATCAGCGGGGGCTGGTGGCTCCCTCCTTCACGAGGTCCTAGTGCCCAGCCCCTTCTCCCAGCATCACTGCCCGGGTGCAGATCGCAGAGGAGGCTCAGGATGTGCATATGGGTCCATTGTGGCTCGGCAGCAGCTGTTTGGCCTAGGGTCCATCCCAGGGCTGCCTGGGAGCCCACTCTGAGCCCACCAGCCCCTGCTCCGCTGGGCTCCTCACCCCGACCTGCAGCTGGGCTTGCCATGCCTCAGAGAACCTGCCCCAGCCAGTCAAAGGGGCCATATCCCAGGTCAGAGTGCCCGGCAGACCCCAGCGCACGCCTGCCGCCAACCAGGGACCCAGGGAGAAGGACGCCCACAGGGGCAGCGCAGGGGCTGGCCGCCTCCCTCTCCTCCCAGGCACCTGTGCAGCTGGGGCAGATGGCGCAGCCCCTCGTCAGTGATGTGGGTGAAATCGGTCAGGTCTAGCTCCAGCAGCCCCTCCAGGTGGCACAGGAACTGCAGGCCAGAGTCAGTGACTGTGTGCCGGCTCGGCAGGCTCAGCTGGGCCAGTGGCAGGCCTGAAACAGCCAGCAGGGCAGTGAGTGGCCCTCACCCCATCCCCCCCACACCGGCAGCACAGCTCTGGGGTTCCTGCCAGTCCTGCCCAGCCCAGCCTCTCGCCCAGAGCTCAGCTCTGACCAGGATACACCACACACGAAACACGCGAAGGGCCCTTGGGGCATTGGACATGCCTTGGGTGGCTGCAGCACCATGAGGGCAGGACCCTGCCCCAGCTGTGCACAGGCAGCTAGACACTCCTTTTCCACGGGGCTCCCACCGAGCTCTGCCAGGGACCCCCCACCCCAGGGCACTCCTACCTGAGACCAGCTGTAGCGCCCGGTCGCCATCCACAGACTGCACTCCAGACAGGGTGAGCGTGGAGAGGGCAGGGTGGGAGGCCAGGGCCGCCAGGGAGGCTTGGCTCACGCGGGTGTCGTCCAGGTGCAGCGTGTGCAGGTGGCTCAGCTGCTGCAGGGCAGAGAAATCCGAGATCTGCCAGAGACCAACTGCCTGTCAGAACCCCGCCCAGGGCAACCCCGTTCCCACCCTGCCTAGAGGGGAATGGCCTTCTACCCCATCCCCTGCCCCTGGGGCCGGATGGGCGCCAGCGCCCCCTAGAGGGGAACGGCCTCCCCTGGTGCAGCGACCGCCACTAGACACCTTGGAGTGGATTCCGGCAGTTTGCACAGGGAAGTCTTTGCTTATTATGATGCCCCATGCAGCTTCTGGGGCAGCTGAGGCGGCGATATGTGCTTCTCAGCTTCCTGGGGTCAGCAGGAACGGCCCCGGACCCCAGTGGGATGGCTGCTAAGACCAGGAAGCTGAGTACCAGATGCTGCCTCTTCAGATGCCCTGGAGCCTGCATGGGGCATAGCAAAGGCTCAGGTTCTTCGGGAAGAGATATGAGCTTTTCCCGTGGGATGGCTCAGGGTCTTGGTGCAGTGCTGCTGGGGTGGCTCTGGCCAGCTCGAGGCTCCTCTGGGCCGGGGGCTCTCGGATCTCCAGGTGTGAGTGGGAGGATGGGGTGAGGCAGGACTGGGACGCTAGCTTCCCTGAAGGGGGGCTCAATCTGCTGCCCATGGGCCCTGTGCCCCATTCCCCACCCCCAAGCCAAGCAGTCTCTGACCTGGGACCAGATGGGAACCAGCACCCCCTAGTGGGGAAAGGCCCCGTGCCCCATTCCCTGCCCCCTGTGAGCCAGCCAGTCCCTGCCCTGGGGCTGGATCAGGGCCGGTGTCCCTTACAGGGGAAAGGCTCCATGCCCCATTCCCCGCCCCCTGAGCCAGCTGAACCCCCGTTGCGGGGTGGGATCGGAGGCGGTGCCCCTTACAGGGGAAAGACTCCATGCCCCATTCCCCACCCCCTGAGCCAGCCGAACCCCCGTCACGGGGTGCGATCAGAGCCAGCGCCCTAGAGGAGAAGGCCCCGTGCCCCATTCCCTGCCCCATCACCTCGGTCTGCTTGAGGCTGAGCAGCACCAGGCTGGGCGCGTACTGGGGCAGCAGGCGCAGTGTGCGCTCTGTGATCACTGTCCTGTTGAGGCTCAGGTGGCTGAGCGCGGAGGGAGCCGAGTGCAGGTAATCCACCATGCCGCAATCGCTGATTTTCGTCTGGTCCAGAGCCAGGTGCGAGAGGTGTGGGAGCCCTGGGGCGGGTGGGGAAGCAGATGTTACCGGGGCAGAAACTGGCCCAGCTTGAGGACAAAGAGCTGGGCCAAGCCAGTATCTGTGTGGGGTCCAGCCACAATGGGGGGAGCACGTGGGAGGGGACGTGGGCACGGAGGAGAGGTGGGAGGGGCCGCGAGCCCGGAGGGACGAGCGGTGGGAGGGGGCCGCGGCGGTGAGCCCGGAGGGACGAGCGGTGGGAGGGGGCCGCGGCGGTGAGCCCGGAGGGACGAGTGGTGGGAGGGGTGATGCAGGGGGCTGGCACCCGTCCAGCCATGGGGCCTGCTGTCCCCGCGCTGTACCTTTAATAAAGTGCAGGCAGGCGTCGGTGAGCTTGACACAGGCTGAGAGGTTGAGGTGCTGAAGTCTCTGCAGGTGTCTCACCACGGACAGCCCCTGGTCTGCAGGGAGGGTGAGGGGACACATCAGGGCCAGGTCTGCAGACCTCACACCACCACCATGCTGGGTCCATCCTGCCCATGGGGGCTTGTGGGAACCCGGTGGGGGGATCCCTTCCCCCACGGCCGGAGCGCCTCGACTCCGCCGACAGCACAGAGCTCTGCCCCCCTGCGTAACAATATCCCAACGGTCCATGCAGCCCAGGCCCATCGGCTGCAACAGGGGCTTCAACGGGAGTGAACAGAACAGGACAGTTATTGAGTGATCTGTCCCAGTCGCCCACTCCCAGCCTCCAGCACTCAGAGATTTAGGGACACCCAAGGGATGGGGCTGTGTTCCTGTGCATCCTGATGGACCTACCTCCATGAATTTATCTAGTTCTTTTTTGAACCCTGTTATAGTCTTGGCCTTAACGTCATCCCCTGGCAAGGAGTTCCACAGGTTGACAGGGTGTTACGTGGGGAAATACTCGCTTTTGTTTGTTGTAAACCTGCTGCCTATTAATGTCATTGGGTGACCCCTAGTTCTTGTGTTAGGAGAAGGAGTAAATAACACTTCCTTATTGACTTTCTCCACACCAGTCATGATTTTATAGACCTCTGTCATATCCTCAGTCCTCTCTTTTCCAAGTTGAAAAGTCCCAGTCTTATTAGTCTCTCCTCATACGGCAGCTGTTCCATACCCCTAATAATTTTTGTTGCCCTTTTCCGGTTCCAATATATCTTTTTTGAGATGGGGCGATCACACCTGCACATAGTATTCAAGATGTGGGCGTACCATGGACGTACATAGTGGCAATCTGATATTTACGATTTTATCTATCCCCTTCCTAGTGATTCTCAACATCCTGTTCACTTGTGTGGCTGCCGCTGCTCATTGGGTGGATGTTTTCAGAGAACTATCCACAATGACCCCAAGATCTTTCTGGAGTGGGAACAGCTAATTTAGACCCCATGGTTTTATATGTATAGTTGGGATTATGTTTTACAAGGTACATTACTTTGCATTGATCAATGTTGAATTTCATCTGCCATTTTGTTGCCCAGTCACCCAGTTTTGTGAGATCCTTTGTAGCTCTTCGCAGTCTGCCTGGGACTTAACTAGCTTGACTAATTTTGTATCATCTGCAAATTTTGCCACCTCACTGTTTACCCCTTTTTCCAGATCAGTTATGAATATGTTGAGCAGCCCTGGTCCGAGCACAGACTCCCGGTGGACCCTGCTATTTACCTCTCTCCACGGTGAACACTGAGAGAACCTCTCTGTTAACCCGATTTATCCTTTACCTGCCTGCACTGCCAGGCCTGTGCTAGCTTGGAGAGGGGTGCTCTTGTGTCATGAATACACAAGGAAACCTGCCCCGACAGCCCCCTGCCCCAAGGGAGCCAGGCCCTGCAGGGGACACCACAGCCACCCGAGAGAGAGACAAAGAGAGGGGCGGGCGACAGCCTGGCCCACACTGCCCCACAGAGGGCTGCCCGCAGCACTCCATGGGCCCACGGCAGAGCTCCACGGGCCTTCAGGGGCGGGGAGACCCCAGGCCTAGTGTCTGTCCAAGGGCCTGCCATACATCCTCCTCTTCCCCATGAACAGGCCTGCCCCGTACCAGCGAGCCCCCCCGCCCCCACCCCAATGAGCCAGGCCTGCCCCATACCGGCGAGCCAGGCCTGTTCCCACCCCGTACCAGCGAGCCAGCCCCACCCCCACCCCAATGAGCCAGGTCTGCCCCATACCAGCGAGCCAGCCCCGCCCCTGCCCCGTACCGGTGAGCAGGGAGCAGGACACCAGGCTGAGGTGCCGGAGGCTCTGGAAGGCCCGCAGCTGCCGCAGCAGCTCATTGGTGGCGTAGGCGTAACAGTTGAGAACCAGGGTCTGTATATGGCAGCCAAAGAAGAGCTCCAGGGTCTTGGGGCGCAGCAGCCGGTGGTGGATCATGTAGGCCAGGATGCGCTCAGCCAGCGGGGGCGGCAGGGAGGCCAGGCTGCTGCAGTACTGCTTTCGGGGTGCTGCGGAGGAGACACCAGGTAAGGTGCTGGGGGGCACTGGGCTGGGGGCAGGGCCATGGGGCTGTACCTGTCAGGAGGGTCATGGCCGCCTGCAGGGCCATTTGGAAGAGCGAAGGCACGTGAGAGAGGCGGGGGGGGTTCTTGTGCCCTGGGGGTGGGGCTGGCTCCTCTTGGCCCCGCAAGGCATTGTGGAAACGCTGCTCCGCTGCCTGGGCCACGGCGCCCGGCAGGTCCGAGGGGCCCACACCACGCCCATCATCTGCAGCCCTGCAAGGAGGAGCTGGGTCAGGCCACAGCCATCGCCCCTGGGGAGAGGCACCTTCAGCTGGCTCCTCCCCGGGGCCCTGGCCCAAACCCAAGGCAGCAAACTTCCTGCCCCGCAGCTCACGCCTTGCAAACAGGCCAGCGCTGGATCCCCTGGGATTCCCACGGCTGAGCAGAACTCTGCCATGACCCCCAGGCCTTCTGCACCCCGGGGGTGCCACCCACAGCCACTGGCACATACCTGAGCCTGTTGCCCTCTGCCGGCCACTGGTGCTGTGGCTCCATCGGGCCCCGGCTTGGAGATGGCAGCAAAGGAGCCGGCCCTGAGCCTGCAGATCAGAGCACATCACATCAGCGGAGGGGCAAGCCACGTCGGGAAAGGGGCCAGCCCCACGGGCAGCCATCCCCCAACTATCTATCCTGGAACTCCTGACACCTTGGTTTCCGTTAACCCAGCAGGCAGCGCAGGGAGCTGTGGGCACCCAGGGCAAGCAGGTGCCTTCGTGCCATCTCCCGATGGCCACGCAGGGCTGATTCCGATGCCAGTGCAGAGGCAGAGTCCACTGGGTCCCGATATGTGTGCAAGGGCCCTGGCACCACATGGTGCCCACTGGCCAGATAGATGTGGCCATTCCCATCACAGACTGGGCTGCCTGTTAACACGTCTCATTGCCTAACACTGCAGGAGACAGGGTTGTCACGGCCAGAGCGGGCACAACCCCAGCATGAGGGATTCCCGACAGTGCAGCCCAGGAGCTGGAAACACCATGAGGCCTGCCCCACACCGACAGTCCCCTCTCTGGGGACTGTGCCCTATTCACATGGCTCTGCTCCCTCCCTCCAGCCCTGCTGACCTCGGGGGGACAGCTCCTCATCCAGCAGGCTGCACACAGTGGGTGCTTCAGGCTCTTGCTCTGGATTTCCTAGTGTCAGCCGTTGTCCTTGGCCTGCGGGAGGGGCAAACGACAGCCAATCCAACAGGGCTCATGCTGCCCTCACCCTGCGAGGGAGGAAAGAGCCCCCTTCTCATCTCCCCGCTGCCCCCGGGGGCAGGCCTGGCAAGCAGCAGCCCCCGCAGGAGTCCACAGAGCCAGGCCCCCGAGCCCCTCACTAGCCAGGTGGGCACGAAGCCTCCCCAAGGCCCCTTCCCCCACCTAGCAGGCTGGCAGCTTACCCCAGTGATGGTGCGATGGGGAGGTCGACTCCCAAAGGCCATGGACGCCGGGTTTCCCTAGCACCACCCTGCGCGCAGGGGAGCTCAGCGCCAGCCGAAGCTCCTTGGCCTCTGGGAACATCCCTTCGGCCATGGCCTCTTCCGGCACGAGGCTCAGGATCTCACCCCTGCCCCAGGTGTGCTCCTCCACGGGCAACGCCTGAGGCCCAGGGGGCTGCAGGGGTCCATCTCTGGCCTGAGGGGCTGCCAGGGCACAGGCGCCTGACGGGAGTGGCTCGGTGGCCAGGACGCACAGGGTGGCGCTGGGGGTCAGGCCCAGAGCCTGCAGACTGCAGGGCAGCTCGGCCGGGCCGAAGCGGCGCTTGGGAAAGCCCTGAAGGAGCGTGAACGGCGGCAGGTCAGGGTGCAGAGTCGAGAGGCGCTGCGTGACGTGCTGCAGAGGGCAGTCAGCTCGGAAACGCTCCCGCAGGCACTGGCCCGAGGGCAAGCGGATCTGGGGGCAGAGAGAGCACAGCGGATAGGCACAGCATCCCAGGCACAGGGCACCACCAGCCTGGCTCCATGCCCAGACAAAACGCATGTAAGGCCAGGAGATGAGACCGTACCAGCTGCTGTCCCATTCTCCCCTCAGAGCAAAGGAGGGGGCAGCACAGGGCTCAACTTCTTTTCCTGCCAGGACATCAGGTGTAGGGTAAGACGCAGCCGCCTCTAGAGCGGAACATGAAAGCTGCGTGTACGGGGTCACTGCCCCAGCGCTGCAAGGACACGGGTGCAGCACCAGTGCCTGTGGGTCACGGCAGTGAGTAGAACAAAGCCCCTGTTCGAAGCCAGCTGAAGGCAGGGTTCCAGATGGCAAGTTAGACTTTGGCCAGGCTCCAAAATCAGCATCTCAGTTGACAGGAGACCTAAGGAGGGCAAGGAGCCAGGCCTTGCTATGTGCGCCTGCAGTACGGCTGCCATGGCCCTGGGCTCTGCACTGACTCGAACAGGAGAGCGTCCTCGGCTGCACAGCGCCCCCCCAGAGCCTTGGGGCCAGAGCTGGGAGGAGAGCACCCCCCGTTGCACAGCGCCCCCCAGAGTGTTGGGGCCAGGGTCGACTGAGGGGAGAGCGCCCCCCGCGGCAAAGCACCCCCCAGGGCCTTGGGGCCAGGGCTGGGGGGAGAGCACCCCCTGCGGCACAGCGCCCCCCAGGGCCTTGGGGCCATCGCTGACTGAGGGGAGAGTGCCCCCCGTTGCACAGCGCCCCCCAGGGCCTTGGGGCCAGGGCTGGAGGGAGAGTGCCCCCCGTTGCACAGCGCCCCCCAGGGCCTTGGGGCCATCAGTGACTGAGGGGAGAGCGCCCCCTGCTGCACAGCGCCCCCCAGGGCCTTGGGGCCAGGACTGACTGAGGGGAGAGCGCCCCCCGCGGCACAGCGCCCCCCAGGGCCTTGGGGCCAGGGCTGGAGGGAGAGCGCCCCCTGCTGCACAGCGCCCCCCAGGGCCTTGGGGCCAGGGCCGACTGAGGGGAGAGTGCCCCCCGCGGCACAGCGCCCCCCAGGGCCTTGGGGCCATCAGTGACTGAGGGGAGAGCGCCCCCCGCGGCACAGCGCCCCCCAGGGCCTTAGGGCCATCGCTGACTGAGGGGAGAGCGCCCCCCGCGGCACAGCGCCCCCCAGGGCCTTAGGGCCAGGACTGGGGGGAGAGCGCCCCCAGCTGCACAGCACCCCCCAGGGCCTTGGGGCCATCGCTGACTGAGGGGAGAGCGCCCCCCGCTGCAGAGCGCCCCCCAGGGCCTTGGGGCCAGGGCTGACTGAGGGGAGAGCGCCCCCCGCGGCACAGCGCCCCCCAGGGCCTTAGGGCCATCGCTGACTGAGGGGAGAGCGCCCCCCGCTGCAGAGCGCCCCCCAGGGCCTTGGGGCCAGGGTTGACTGAGGGGAGAGCGCCCCCCACGGCACAGCGCCCCCCAGGGCCTTGGGGCCAGGGCTGACTGAGGGGAGAGCGCCCCCCACTGCAGAGCGCCCCCCAGGGCCTTGGGGCCAGGGTTGACTGAGGGGAGAGCGCCCCCCACGGCACAGCGCCCCCCAGGGCCTTGGGGCCAGGGCTGACTGAGGGGAGAGCGCCCCCCACTGCAGAGCGCCCCCCAGGGCCTTGGGGCCAGGGTTGACTGAGGGGAGAGCGCCCCCCGCGGCACAGCGCCCCCCAGGGCCTTGGGGCCAGGGCTGACTGAGGGGAGAGCGCCCCCAGCTGCACAGCGCCCCCCAGGGCCTTCGGGCCAGGACTGGGGGGAGAGCGCCCCCTGCTGAGACCCCACCCAGCTCCGGGTTTCCTCTTGGAGTCTCCCATGCCAACCTCAACCCACTCACCGGAGGCGGCCCACGGCAGGATGCTCTCAGGGGAAGCCGGAGGTTTTGCATATCCAGGGAGGGGCTCCCTTTGCCCTTTGGTTGGCAGCACCTCCTCAGCCAGGGCCTCCCCTCGTCAGAGGAGGGGCTCAGCTCTCTGGGGCAGGGCCCCCCAGGGACTTAGATCCTCCGCCAGACCAGCTCTGCAGCAGGAGATCAGGACTTACCATCAGCAGGCACTGCCCGTCACTCGCCAGCTGAGCTCTGCCCTCCAGCCTGTGGCACTGGGCAGCCGGGGGGTCCGGCATCTGGGCCCACTGGGTCTTTGCCTGGAAGCTTCTCCGGTCATCAGCGATTCTCTGCAGCACCAGCTCGCGCTCCTGGGGGAAGAGGCTGGGCATGACTGTTGGGAACTCCCCGCTGGCACAGGGGCAGGGCTCAGCACCTCGCCATGCTCCGTCCTGCCCTGCCTCCGCGGGGCATGGTCTGCGGCTGAGGGGCAGAGAGACAGCCAGAGACTCGGGGGCTTCTCCAAAGCTTGAGTCTCCAAAGCCAACTGCAGCGCTGGGAGTAGATGTCACGTGCCAGAAGTGTCCAGGGTGGCTGCCCTCCGCCGCCCCTGCTCCTCTCAGCCCCAAACGCAGACCCTCACTCCTGCCCCGTGGTGCTCACCTTCTGCTTGTTCTGTTTCTCAGCTTTTGCCTCCTGAGCCAGGCGTTCCCGCTGCTGCTCTTCCAACTCCTTCCGGCTTGCCTTCATCCTGCAGCTGTGCCCAGCCTCGGCCCCTGGCCACCCGGGGGAGCTGGGCCCCGGGGGCGCAGAGAGAGAGAGAGATGGAGCCGCCTCCTCAGTCGCCTGCCAGGGAGAGGAGCCAAGCGGGGCAGGGGGACATGCACCTGGCAAGCGGGGCTCAGCACTGGGTGCCTCTGACCCCAAAGGCACCTCCTGGAGCTTGGGAAGGTTGAAAGCTGCAATTGCTCCTCCTGGCTCTTGAGGGGGCACTGTCTGGAGCCGCTGCCCCCTCTCCTGAAGTAACCTGCAAAGCACAGGGAATGAGGGGGCTGCAAGGACCCCCAGCATCCCCTCTCCAGCCCACTTGCCTACACACCCTGCAGGTGGCTTTAGGGCCAGCAGTGATCAGTGTCTGCATCCTGTAGAGGAGAAAGACCCTATGAGCTGGGGGGGCCCGACAGGCTCGGCATCCCCACCCCCAGCTCCTGCTGTCAGTGCGCTCAGCCAAGCAGGGGGGGTTGTGCTCACTGGCCTGGGGGTCTCCAGGCAGTAGCTCAGGCGAGGAGAAGGCCGGCGGCTGGCGGGCTGGATTTGCTGCGACTAAGGATGGCTCAGCCAGGCAGCGATGGGACCAGAACAAAACCTGCAGCTGTTCCAAGACCTTTCACCCAAATGGAGAGCCAAGGTCCCCGGGCCTCTGAGGCTGCACTTCTTGGCACCATGCCCTGGGCAGCTCCAATCCCTCTGCCATGTGGGGGCTCAGGCATGGGGCCCCACGCTGCAGAGCTTGCACATTCCCAGGGGGCGGGAAGACAGCATGGGGTCACCACCGAGAGCGGGCGATATTCACGAGCTGCAGAAACGCCCTCTCCTTTGGAAACAGCGGTGTCCCAGTGCGGTTTATTACGCCTGTAAATGTCTGTTCCTTTTCTGAGTCCTGCAGAGCCCTTGGCATAATTATATCATGAGGCATGAAGTTCCACAGGCTAACAGAGCATCATGGATATAAGCATTTGCTTTCCCACGATTTCAGCCTTACAGGATGTCCCCTCATCCTTGTGTTATGAGGGGGCAAACAGGAGCCACCCCTCTGACCCATTAGTTGTTCTGTATCCAGTCATCCTGTCCCTGTCTACACTGAGCAGTCCCAGCCTCTCACGCCATCCTTGGGCAGGCCTGACAACCCACCTCTCACAAAACGCCTCTGAGATCTTTAACGAGCACAAGGCAAATGGCCAGGACATCAGCTCTTCACATCACCTGAAAGGTGACATCCCTAGCCACACACTGCTGGAGACTGAGGAGAGGGTGTCCCTGCCAGGCCTCCGCCCCGCTCCCCGCGGCCCAGTGCCCCTGCCAGGCCTCCGCCCCGCTCCCCGCGGCCCAGTGCCCCCTGCCAGGTCTCCGCCCCGCCCCTGCGGCCCAGTGCCCCCTCAGTGCCACTGCCAAGCCTTCCGCACCCCTCCCCACGGCCCCAATCCCCCTACCAGACTACCGCCCCGTCCCCGAGGCCCAGTGCCACCTGACAGGCCTCCGCCACCGCTCCCCATGGCCAGTGCCCCTCCAGGCCTCGCACACCGCCCCCCGCAGGCCCAAGTGCGCTCTGCCAGCCTCCCCCCCCCTCGATCACCCACGGCCCCAGTGCCTCCGCCAGACCTCACACCGCTCCCACGAGGTCCCAGTGCCCCCTGCCAGGCCTCCGCCAACCGCTACCCCGCCCAGTGCCCCTGCCAGGCCCCGCCCCGCTCACCGGCCCAGTGCCCCCTGGCCACAGGGCCTGCCAGGCCCCCGCCCCGCTCCACACGGCCAGTCCCCCTGCAGGATCTCCGCCCCGCTCACCCGTGGCCCAAGTGCCCCTGCCAGGTCTCTCGCCCGCTCCACGCTCCGCGCGGCCCAGTGGCCCCCTGCCAACCATCCGCCCCCCTCCCAGTGCCCCCTGCCCCTCCCCGCCCCAACTCCCACACCGGTCCAGTGCCCCCGCCAGGCCTCTCCACCTGCTCCCCGCACCGCAGTGCCCCTGCCAGGCATTCCTACCCGGCTACACATACACAGCCCAGTGCCCGCCTGCCAAAACCTCTGCCCCGCTCACCACGGCCCGTTGGCTCCTTGCCAGGCCCTGCCCCGCTCCCTGGGCCCAGTGCCCACCTCCAGGCTCCACCCCTCACACCATGCCCAGTGCCCTCATGCTGAGACACCGCTGCCCCACCCCCACAGCCCATGCCCTTCTGCCAGAGCCCTGCCCCACTCCCCCGTGGCGCAGTGCCCCTGCCAGGCCTCTGCCCCGCTCACCGCAGCCACAGTGCCCCCTGCCAGGCCTCATGCCCCGCTGTCCCATGCCCAGTGCCCCCTGCAGGCTCCACCCTGCTCAACACAGCCCATGCCCCTGCTGAGACCCGCTAGACCCCCGCCCCACGGCCCGGTGCCCCCGCCGAGCCCCCACACCCCTCCCACGGCCCAGTGCCCCCTGCACAGGCTCCTACCCATCTGCTCACGAGACACAAGCCCATGCCCCCTGCCGAGCCCCTGCCCCACTCCACCATGCGGCACAGTGCCCCCATTGCCAGTGCCTCTGCCACTGCTCACCCGCGGCTTCAGTGCCCCCCTGCCAGCCCCTGCCCCGCTTCCCCATGGCCCGGTGCCACCTGCCAAGGGCCATCTGCCCCGCTCCCACAGCCCAGTGCACCCTGCCAGCCCCCTCTGCCCCGCTCCCACATGGCCCAGTGCCCCCTGCCAGGCTCCTACCACTGCTCATCACAGCCCATGCACCCACTGCTGAGCCCCTGCCCCGCTCCACCCCATGGCCCATGCCCCCTAAAGTTAAAACTGCCCCGGGCAGTGACTGAGGCAGAGCACCAATTCCACTGGGCCCTCCAAGGCTGTGCAGGGTGGGGCTGGCTGCGAGCCGATGTGGCTCCCTGGTACTCCCGGCAGCACGCTGAGGCCTGCTCCCTGGGCAGCGCGTGCTCTGCCGCAGGATGGTGGGGACGAGAACACTCACCCAATTCGTGGCCCTCTGCAGGCTGAGAAGAGCCGGCGCTGGATGCGCATGCGCCTGCCCTTCGGTGAATCCCCATCTCGGTGACGCAGGAAACAGGTCGCCCAGAGTCTGGGGAAAACAGCACGTGACAGGTCTGCTCGCCCAGTGAGCTGGATGGGGGCAGTGGGTGTCCCCGGGGCAGCGCTGGGGCGGGGGAGGGGGAGCGGGGTGTGGGCACAACACAGTGCTTGGGGGCAGCGGGTGCTCCGGGGTTTAGGGGCAGTGCTGGGGGCAGCGGGGTGCACGGGGTTATAGGCATGCTGGGGGGCAGCAGGAGAATGAAGGTATGGGGCAGTGCCTAGGGGGGCAGCAAGAGCTGCCCGAGGGGGCAACAGGGCAGTGCTGGGGGGCAAGCGGGTGCCTGGGCAGTTATGGGTCATTCTGGGGGCAGTGGGTGCTCGGGGAGGTTGGCACACGGGCAGTGCTGGGGGGCAGCAGAGTGCCTAGAGCGGTGCTGAGGGTGGGGCATGGAGTGGTGCCATGGGCAATGGGGACACAGGCATGCTGGCAGGGGCAGGCAAGAGTGCCCAGGCAATGGGAGGCCACGGATGGTGCCTTACGGCAAACTGGGGGGGCCAGGCGCAGGCCGGGGGGCATGGGGTGTACCGGGGCAACGAGGCATTGCCTGGGGGCAACAGGGGGTGCCAGGGCAATAGAGGGCTCAGGGCAATGCGGGGGTCAGCAGGTGCCCAGCCAATGGGCCGGGGTGGTGTCTGAGGCAATGGGGGGGCACGGGGGCTGCCTGGTGGGACAGATGGGGTGCCGACAGGGGGCACGGGGCAGTACTACGCGGGGGCACGAAGGGGCCAGGGAATAGAGGAGCACAAGCTGGTGCTGGGGGGCAGCAGGGTGCCAAGCCAAAGAGGGCATGGGTGTGCCTGGGGCAAGGGGGCACGGAAGGCAAATGGGAGGCCAGGGGCAGTGCTAGTGGGGGCACAAGGGGGGCACCGGGGGCAAATGGGGGGCAAGGGGCAGTGCTGGCGTGGCGAGACGAGCAACGGGCAGAACGTGTGGAGGGCGGGGAACCGGGGGCCAATGAGGCAGGGGCAGTACGCTGGGGTGGACCAGGGGGCACAGGGCGGACCTTGTGGGCAGAGCGGGGGGGCCCCAGGAGGCAAATCGGGGGACGGGGCAGCGCTGAGCCGGGACGTGTGGGCCAGGGCGGGGGGGACCGGGGGCAATGGGGGGCAGGGAAGTGTGGAGGTGGGCCGGGGGGCGGGGGGAGGACCGGCAGACGTGTGGGAAGGGCCGGGGGACCAACGGGGGCAATGGGGAGGCCCAGCTGGCCCTGGGCGGTGGCCGGGGGGGAGGACATGGGCGGACCCGTGTGGGCCAGAGCAGGGGGCCCGGGGCAATGGGGGAACCCGGACGCATGCGCCTGGGGTGCCGGGGGGGGAGAGGCACGGGCGAGACCGAATGTGGGCAAGGTGGGAGGGCCCGGGGCAATGGGGGGCAGGGCAGGGTGGCCAGGGGGGGGGGAGGCAAACGGCGACGTGTGGCAGGGTGGGGGGCCCCGGGGGCAATGGGGGGCAGGCAGGGGTGGCCGGGGGGGGGAATGGCACGGGGCGGACCGTGTGGCAGGGTGGGGGCCGGGCAATGGGGGCGGGCTAGCGCTGGGGCGGGGGCCAGGGCACGCCCAGGGGGGCCCGGGTCTTCACCGCGGGCCGGTTCCAATGGCGGGTCCCAGGGGCGCAAGCGCTGCGGGGCGGGTCCTACGCTCACCGGCAAGCCCCGAGACCATGGAAGTGCCAGGGGGTTCCACCCCCCACATGGCTCAGGGCCGGGGCGGGGGCAGGTGTTGACCGAGGTGCAGCGTGGGGGAGGGGCGTTACCGGTGGGGGCACGTTCCAGAGGTGCAGTCTGGGGCGGGGGGCGCCGTTCCAGTGGGGGGCTCGTATCCAGAGGTGCAGTCTGGGGGCGAGGGGCACGCGTGGTTCCAGTGGGGGGGCTCGTTTGCAAGAGGTGCAGTCCGGGGCCGGGGGGCGCGTTCAGTGGGGGGGCTCGTTCCAAGAAAGAGTCGGGGGCGGGGCGCGTTCCAGTGGGGGGCTCAGTCAAAGAGGTGCAATCATGGGGACGGGGGCGCGTTCCAAGTGGGGGCTCCGTTCCAGAGTGCAGTATCCGGGGGCGGGTGCGCGTTCCCAGTGGGGGGGGCTCGTTCCAAGAGGTGTCCAGTCGGGACAGGGGGGCGACGCTTCCAGTGGGGGCTCGGTCCAGAGGTGCAGTCGGGGGCTGGGGGTGCGATTCCGATGGCGCGCATGAGGGGAGCAACGTTCCAGTGGCGCACTATGATCTCTCCTGGAGGGGTTTTGGCGACACATATGAGGGCAGTAAACTAGTGGTGCTACAGTGATGGGACAAGGGGTCAGCGCACAACTGTCTCAGCCATCGGAGCTGCGCCGGCCCTGATCGTCAGAGCGGTCGGCAGCCGTTCATAACGTGGCGGCCATCTTATCTATTCACTTAATTTAAGGGGTGCACGTGCCGGTAACATTTAAGAAGGATCTCTGCTCTGTTCTATTATATAACTAAACATTGCATATGAAATAAACAAGGTTTTCCAAAAAATGTTTAAGAAGCTTCAGTTAAAAAATTAAATTAAAAATGCTGTAAGAAGCTTCATTTAATAAATTAAAATGCTGCTCTTACGCTCGTCCGGTCTTTGGGTTCTTTCACTAGTCGCAGTCACTAGTAGCTGCGGCCGTGACCCACCAGACCGGCAGGGCTGAGCGCTCCCAGCTGCTTGTCCCGGGTCCTGCCCTGCCCACGTACTGGTTACCTAACCTCTCTCCTGGTTCGAGCCCACTTCTCTTCCTCTCTCTGCACTATCTGAGGTTGGGAGTGCAACTGAGCACAGGCTGGGTGAAAGTCTGGCAGATCTACACATGAGGAGGGGGCTTCAGGTTGGGACAGAAAGGTCGGGTGTGGGGGGTGCAAGTCAGGGCACAGGAGGGGTGGCGTTCAGCGATCAGGCACGAGCTGGTGTTGGTAGGCGTGCAGGGGTCAGGCAGGACTGGGGTGCAGGCTCAAAGCAGAGGAGGGGCGTGGGGGTTCGTGAGTCAGGGCAGGGCTGGGTGGTGGGGCTGGACTCTGTGGGATGCCCCAGCCCCTGCCCTCATGCTTACTGCAGGACTGGAGGGATATGCCCTCAATTCTCACCTCCTTCCCAATCCCCCACCCCTGCCTCTTTGAGCAGCGGAACACATGATGGCAGTAAACTAGTGGTGGCTACAGTGATGGGACAAGGGGTCAGACGCACACTGTCTCAGCCATCGGTCAGCTGCCCGGCCTGATTGTCAGAAGCGGCTCGGCAGCCGTTCATCGGTGTGGCCAGTCTTATCTATTCACTTAATTTAAGGGGTGCAACGTGCCGGTAACATTTTAGAAGGAGTCTCTCTCTGTTCCTATTATATAACTAACTATTGTCATTGTAAAGTAAACAGTTTCAAATGTTAAGACTTCATTTAAATTAAATTTAAAGTGCTGGAAATGCTCCTTACGCTGCCGGTCGGGGTTCTTTTCACCTAGGTCGGCAGCAGGCTGAGGGGGCTGGGCGGCGGGGACCCCAGGAACCGGGCAGTGGTGGCGGCTCAGCCAGCTGCTGGTCTGGGGTCCTGGCCCCTGCCACGATACATGGGTGATGGAGCGGTACCCTTCCTTTCTACCTGGTTCGAGGCCATTCTCTTCTCTCTCTTGCACAGTGCTGAGGGTGGAGTTTGCACTGAGCCAGGGCTGGGTGAAGGTCTGGCAGGAAGCTAAATGAGGGAGGGGCTCAGGGTTGGGACGAGGTCGGGTGTGGGGGTGCAGGGTCAGGGAGAGGTGGGGGAGGTGCTGGCGGCGGCGTTCAGGAGTCAGGCAGAGTGGGTGTGTGTGAGGGGGCAGGGTCAGGAGGGACGTGGGGTGCAGGCTACAGAGCAGAGGGAGGGCATCCGCGGGGGTGGGGTTCGCAGGAGTCGGGCAGGGGTGAGGGGAAATGTGGGGGCTGGGTTGGTAGTGTGGGCTTCCCGAGCCCCCTGTGCCTCAAGGTGGCTCACGCAGGGGACTGGAGGGGATATCGCGCCTCATTCACCTTCACTTCCCCAATGACCCCTACCCTGCTCCTTTGACGAGCGAGCCAGAGTGCTTGCGGTTCCCCTCCCTCTCCATGGGCCACAGGAGGAGAGGAGAGGGGCAGCACCAGCATGCTGGGGGGAGAGGCAGGGAGGAGGAAGCTTGGCTGCCGGGGGAGGCTGCCTTGCAGCAGCAGCCGGCAGGACCAAGCTTCTGTCCCCTGCCCCTGCAGGAGAGAGCAGGGGGCGGAGAAGAGCAAACCGGGCTGGACAGGATTTTTAAGGGCACACTGCTGCCTGCAAGGGTCCCAGTCCCCAGCCCTGCCCAGCCTGCTGCCGGCCTGGGTTTGGCAGTGGGCTGAGGTGGGCCAGCAGCCGGGACCTTGGCAGGCAGCTGCATGCCATCAAAAGTCGGTTTGCGTCCCACCTTTGGCACACGTGTCATAGGTTGCCGACCCGTGATCAGAAGTGTTGCAAGCCCAGGACACACAATCCCCGGTCTGTGCAGAGCTGTCAGAAGAGCAGAAGCAGCAGGGAACGTGACGTGTCTTGGAGGACAGATTGCTGTGGGACATAGCGAGATCCAATTCACAGAGCAGCTGCAGATTGTGGAGCTCTGCTTGTGGGCCTGCTGGCTTGTCTACGCCACAAAATTAGGTCAACTTCATTTAGGTCGACCTCCAGTCACTGCAGTAATTCAGTCGGCTGTTGGTGTCCACACGATCCTCCTGCCCTGGCTGCGTGTCCTCACCAGGAGCACTTGCACTGACTGAAGTGGGGCATTGTGGGGCACTGACAACCTAGTGTGGACACTCTGGTGCCCCCACCCACCCTGCCATTCTTGTTGCTTTGTCTCTGGCTCAGAGCAGCAGCACTCTGAGAGCTGGGGGCGCTCCTAGGGGAGCTGGGAGCCTGGGCTCCTAGTACCGGGCAGCCAGGCTCCCAGCTGGGAGCTCTGAGGGGAGCTGGGAGCCCAGATCTCAGGGCTGGGCAGCAGCCCTGGAGCTGTGAAATTGACAAGAATGCCCGTTTCACCGCTGGTAGGCTCCTTGCTGTGAAACAGCTGGGTGGAGGTGTGATGGAGTAGGGGCTGTCTGTGTGGGGAATGGGAGAGCAGGGGATGTCTTTAGGTGAGGGACAGGATTTAAGCCTGTAACCTGAGCCAGGTAAGAGGGAGGGAGTCAGCACCTTTGCCCGGGAAGGGGGACAAAGGAAGAGGCCGGGTGGAGGGAAGGAAGTTTAGTTTCGGTTTTGGGCTGGGTGGTTGAAATTCAGGGGGCTAAGGTTCCAGGACTCCAAAGGGGCTTGGTTGAGGGGTCCTGGCTGAGCCTACAAGCTCTGCTGTAACCTGTGTTCCTGTTGTCCAATAAACCTTCTGTTTTACTGGCTGGTTAAGCGTCACTGTGAGTCCCAGGAAGAGGGGTGCAGGGCTGGAACCCCCACAGGAGGGCTCCCAGCTCTGTCTCTCAGGGATGGGACAGGCGCCAGCTGCGAGCCTCAGAGGGTTCCAGTTGACAGCAGGGAGCCTGTTGCCCAGGAATGACAGCCAACAGCGGACGTAAGTAACGCGGTGTCTATACAGACGCTGCGTTGGCCTAACTACACCGACATACGCGCTCCGCCTCTTGTGAAGGTGGAGTTATGTTGGCGGAGTAGGCCACTTACTTGGGTGGAAGCAGCATTGTAGCCTAGACACTGACATCATTAGGTCAATGTAAGCTGCCTTACGTGTAGCCTGAGAAACAAACACCTGCAGTAACCCCAACACTGGCACCTGCTCCAGCTGCAAAGCAGCTGGCCCGAACACTGTCCTGGGGCAGAGACGGCCAGCGAGGGGGCAGCTCAAGCTGGGGAGGGGGCTTGGAACGTGCCCAGTGGGGGCAGTTGGCAAAAGATGTCAGAGGAGGGGGGAAGGAGAAGAATCTAGATACTGAGCTACCGGCAGAACCGGAACTGGGGGCAGAGGTGAGGTTGTCATAAACAGATAGTGGGACTTGACGGAACAGAAGTACTTTATATCTCTTTTGACTGAAAAGGGTTAATCAGTTCAGTGAGCCTGGCTGTCACTCGACCAGAGGACCAATCAGGGGACAGGACACTTTCAAATCTGGAGGGAGGGAAGTTTCTGTGTGTGCTCTTAGTTTTTGGTTGTTGTTCACTCTGGGGGCTCAGAGGGACCAGACGTGCAACCAGGTTTCTCTCCAATCTCCCTGATACAGGCTCTTATAAATTCAGAATAGTGAGTACTAGGGAGATCAGGCGAGTTAGGCTGATGTTTGTTTTCTTTATTTGCAAATGTGCATTTGGCTGGAAGGAGTTTAATTGTGTATTTTGCTGAAAGGATTTTAATTTGTACTTGTATACTTAGGCTGGGAGGGTATTCCCAGTGTCTATAGCTGAAAAACCCTGTAAAATATTCCATCTTAAATTTACAAAGATAATTTTTACTGTTTTTCTCTCCTTAATTAAAGCCTTCTTGTTAAACCTGATAGGTTTTTACTTCTGTGAAGACCCAGGGACAGGGTCTGGATCACCACGTATGGAATGAGAAAGAAAGAGGAGAGGGGAGAAGAAGGTTAAAATTCCTCTCTTGTCATAATTACTGTCATACCTCAGAGGAGAGCCTGGCAGAGAAGCAGAAAAGAGAAGGAGAGGAGAAGGTGAATTCTTCCTCTCTTAAAGAGATTCAAGAGATTTGAAATCGAAGATACAGATCATTCAGAGGGAACACAAGAGGAGAGGGCACGAGAAGCAACGTATGGGGAAAGGGTTTCTTTACACTTAGTGTAGATCCAAGGTCTGGTACTTGGGGTTTCCCGAAGCAAAGGTTGTTGGGGGACGAAGTGTACAGGCAGAATTACCTGGTTGGTGACACGCTACAGCTAGCTAAGTAATTGAGCTAGAGAGATTTCATGCTGGCACCCACTTTTGGACCAAGTTCAGGTGGATATAACCATGACGAAGGTATAAAGACAAGGAGGAAAACAGAAGCCCTGAAGTAGCAGCAAAGAGAGATAAAGATTTAGGTTGGGAAACAAAACACGAGCTGGTATGTATGCAGAGATCCTGTAGAAGAAGTAGAGGAAAATAAACATTAACTGTCTGGAGTACAGTCAAGGAAACCATGACGAAACAAATAACGGTGAAAAACTCTCACAGCTGGTTAGATGAAAGCAGAATCTGAAAAAATACTGAGAAGCCCACTCCATAGGCTTAAAACTTGCACAAGAGAATGTCCGAACAGTTTTGGAAGAATAGAGTCCACAGATGCTAATGTGAGAATAGGGCATTGTGTACACACTGTGAAGAAACAAACCAACGCGGACTCTAAAGTGCACTTAAGCATCCCCCACCCTCTGGCCTCCTGCACTCTGTCCTCAGGTAACTCACAGACTTGGTGTTTCTTGCTCTACCTGCTGCCTCTGTCCCCATGTCCCCCTCTCTCCTCAGGTGGCTGCAGAAGTTATGCCTACGAAACTCATCTGCACCCTGTCGTAGCTCTACTCAGATTTAACTTAACGTATAAACTGAGAAGCTAGCATGAAACCCCCCAATGTAATTACCAGCTTTATCTGATATCGTCCAACAATCATGCATCTGAGTGCCTGATAAACTCTCTGGCTCCCCAAACCTTTACCCTGGGGGACCAAACTCAGATGCCCAGCCCCAACAAAGGAAATAACCCACTTCCCTCTGCCTTACTTCCTCCCAATACTCCCGCCCATGGGGAACAGGAATTCCCTGCTTCAACCTTGAAACACCAAAACATGCGAGACGATTCCTTCCCCCCTCTCTCTCCCCCCCATGCTTCCTAGAAGACAGACCCGCAAGAGATCCTACCCCGTTGCCTGAACTAGAAATAAAATATCAACATCAAAAAGAAAGCTTTATATAAAAAAAAGAAAGAAAAAGACATAAGAATACTAACTCTGTATCAAATAAATAACAGGGCTATATGCTATAAGAAATATGAATAAATTCGATCAAAAAGAGATCCAATTGAAACATGCCAGCAACTCACACATGAAATATCAAAAATACATAATAACCTTTTTTCCTGTGTATCACAAACTGGAACAGAAGGGTAAAAAAACTGGAGATAAGAAAAGCCTCTTCCTCATAGCCAGAAACAAACAGGAAACGAACACACCCAAATTTCCTCTCTCATGAAAAATCACAGTTCCTCAGGTCCCCTGTATAGGAGTTTGTTCCCTCGTAACACCTTACAGGTAAAGAGAAACATTAACCCTTATCTATCTGTATAACAACGCCCCAACCCAGCTAACCCGGCCCCACAGCAGCTACCACCCCCCACCAGGATCCCCCAGCAGAATATCCCCCCCCACTGGACAGCCACTCTCCCACCTGTCCCACAACAGACAACACGCAGATCTCCCCTGTCGCCCCAGCAAATAACTCCGGGGAGACTTCCCCCTCTCCCCCCTCCAGAACTAACCCTGCCGGGAACCCGCCCCGAACAAACCTGCCTGGGAACTCCCTCCTCCCCCCCACTCACAACCTCCTGGGAACACCCACCCCGGAACTACCCGCCTGACTCCCCCTCACCCTCCCATAAGCCAACCCAATGCTGGAACCCCCCAGAAGCTAACCACCTGCCGGAGAGACTCCCCCTTCTCACCCCCAGAACTAAGCATGGCCTGGACAACCCCCCCTCCCCGAACTAACCCGCTGAACTTCCTCCTCTCCCCACACCCATCACACATCTAACCTGCCTGGAGTCCCCCACCCGCCTCACAACCCTGCTGGGGAACCCCCACCCCGCAAGCTAACCCTCGCCTGTAGCCACCGCCAGCCTCCCACTGAGCACACAGGGTCGCTCTATTTCCTGCCAGGCTGCGGCGTGACGAGAGACTCAGAGCTCGGCTTATCAGCGAGAGCTGGGCGGGACTTCCCCGTGGCCCGCCCCAGCTCACCTCCACTCCACCTCCTTCCTGAAGACTACTTAGCGCCCCCAACACTAGTCCCTACACAGCCTAGTTTGCCTAAATGGTTGCACCCGCCCTGCTTCTCCTGCACTGTCACTTCCCCTCCGTTTGTCATTTTCTCAGAGGGAGGGGCTACCTCCTCTCCCAAGGAAAAGGACAGCACCTTTGCCCTGAAGACACCCCTGTATCCCCCTATGGGGTCGAGTCCTTTCCCCGCATTTGCAGTGTCAGTGGGAAGTCATTTTGGAGTTGGAAAATCCACCGTGGAAGCCATTGTTATGCAAGTGTGCAGGGCCATTCATCATCTTCTGCTATGCAGGACTGTGATTCTTGGTACCTTGCAGGACATAACGGGTGGATCTGCAGCAGTGGGGGTCCAGAACGGCAGGGGGCGATAGGTGGCCTATCCCTATTTCAGCACCAGAGCACTGCGACACAAAGGGCTGCTTTTCTGTGTTTATATAAGTGTTGGTGGGACACTTCACCAACACCAGTGTGGGCTGGCCAGCGAAGGTGTGTGGTGCACACACCTTTAAGAACAGAAGGCTGTTCACAAAGCTACAAGCAGGGACTCCCTTGCTCCTGAAGACACAGATTGGCCACCTCAACTCCTGGCTCAGCAGGTGCAGAATGACAAGTGAATGCGACTAAAGGGACACTGGTATTGTTTACTCAAATGATTGGACCTCAGTGAAAAAAATCCCAATGGTTATAGCTGCCTGATCTGTTCTACAGCAAACCTGTGAGGCAAAGTGGGGAAAGTTGCCCCCTGGCTGGAGAGTGGAGGCGGAACAGGTCTCTGACGAGTTTGAACAGCCAGGCACAAGGGTTATTTAAAGAGCTCTGAGATGAGCTGTGTGGTTCAGGGAGGCTTTGGAAGAGCACTTCAACCATGAGAAAAAGAACAGGAGTACTTGTGGCACCTTAGAGACTAACACATTTATTTAAGCAAAAGCTTTCGTGGGCTACAGCCCAATTCATCAGATGCATGGAGTGGAAAATACAGTAGGAAGATAGATATATACACAGAGAACACGAAACTATGGGTGTTACCATACACACTCTAACAAGAGTGATCAGTTAAGATGAGCTATTACCAGCAGGAGAGAAAAAAACTGTTTGTAGTAGTAATGAAAACGGTCCATTTGCAGCAGTTGACAAGAAGTTGTGAGGAAGAGTGGGGGGAGTAGTTAAGAACTCAATAGCATTCGTCACATATAATTTTGACAGGTTTCTGCACCCATTTTTGGTTTATGTCTGGGCCCCAGTCTCATAGTTGACATGTATGCTTTGGCACAGGGATGGTACAAGTGCCAGGCTCTGGCAGGCAGCAGGGCCTGAGACCCCACCTGGCTGGCTGGAGTCACAGCATCAGAGGCCAGGACGGTCTGGGTGCCAGGCTCTGTGGAGCATGAGTAGGTAGCATCAGCAGAGCTTGGGGGCTGTTCTGGATAGTGGATGTGCCACGGCCCTTCCCAGCTCTGTCATTGCTTGGTTCTGAGCTGCCCCCTCCGCCCCCCGTACTTCATCATGCTGCATTCGCCACCCCCTGCCCAAGCTCCCTGTGTCTCCATGGCTGGTCCATAGCTCTGGAGCAGGGATGCCCCAGCATGGAGATAGGCCATCATTGCTTTCTGCCTGCTCCCCCATTTGCCTGCGAGGGGAGTGTTTCATCCCTGGGGCTGCAGGGACAGCTACCGCCCTCTGATGCGGAATGCCAGAGAGTCTCATGGGGCCACTTCCCCACTGCTCCTTCTCTTTCTGAGGGGAGTCACCAAGGCAGAGGTGCGAAGCATTATGCTGTGCATAGGCCTCAACTGCCTTGCTGCAGAGAGCACCCAGGGTGCTGGGTGCAACCAGGGGCTTGTATTTTCTGCCCAGGGCATTCACCCTTTGCTACGGTACTGAGCTCCAGAATCCAAGGGTTCAGGGAAGATCCACAAGAATGATCACAGGATTCAAAAACATGCCTTAGATCAGTGGTCCCCAAACTGGGGTGCACATGGCAAGGCCCAGGCCAGCCCCCACAGGATGCGAGGGAGCACCCCTAGCCCAGCTCTACCCCCAGCAGCAGCTCCACTGTGCCCCATACCCTGCTCTGTCCTCATTCCCTCTCTGCCCCTAGCCCAGCTCCACCTCCAGTCCCAGCTCCTCCCCCATCCCCAGTTCTGCCCCCAGCTCCGCTGCTGAGCCAACTGCAGTAATGGGGGCGGAGAGGGGGGTAAGGGAAGGTGTGACAGGGAAAGTTTGGGCATTACTGCCTTAGAGTGATAGACTCGAGGAGCTCAATTCAGCTGAACAAACAGAAGGTTGGGGGTGACTTGATTACAGTGTAAAGTACCAATATGGGGAACAAGTATTTAATACCAGGCTCTGCACTCGAGCAGAGAAAGGTGTAACATCATCCAATGGCTGGAATTGGAGGCTAGACAAATTCAGAGAGGAAATAAGATGTCAATTGTTAACTGAGAGACCCACGGGAGCAATTCACCGAGGGTCGGGGTGGGTCCTCCATCGCTGGCACTTGTTAACTCCAGGCTGGATGTGTTTCTAACTGCTCTGCTCTAGGAATGTCGTGGGGCAGGGCTCTGGCCCGTGTTATACAGGAGGTCAGACGAGATGATCATAAGAATCTCTAAGGCTCTCAGCTTTCATTTAAAAAAGGGGGATGTTTCTTGCCTGCTTGCTTGTGAAAAGAGCCTTGGAAATGTGACTCATGACAGCTGGAGTGCCTGAATCAGCAACTCCCAGAGAGGTCAGTGGCTCCATTCCCCTGGTGCCTGCTTTTAACAGGTTACTATTGTTAATTTGGCTAGTATGGGTTATAGGCTCGCTAATTCATCTGATAGAAGATGATAAGGTTCTTGTCCCAGAATCAGGCTACGCAGAGTTTGCAAAGGACCCTTGGGGGTATGACAAAAACTCTCACACTGAGACAAATGTAGCCTTAAAGACTTATTGAGATAAATGGCATACCAATCAAACAGTAATCCAATAGCAAACTAATCAGTTACAAATGCAGGAATACTGCTGTGCAGATACATGTGATGTTGTCCACTATAAAGTTTGGTTAATATACTCACACCCTTCCTTGATAACCTGGTGGTAAGAGACCCAGGCCCAGCCTCGCCTCTGGCATGCTAAGGAAGATCAGGCCCAGGTTCCTCAGTTCTCAAGAGGAAGGTGCAGAGCTTAGGAGAAGCTACAGAGCTAAGAGCTATCGAAGCCAACTTAGAGTCTGACCTAACTGACTTAAAACTTACAATTCAAACTAGCAGACAAACAAAGGAGCCTGAAACTCAGAAGCTTTGGCACTCAGCAGCTTAGCAAAACTGGAACTTCGAAGCTCAGAAACTTCCTTCCCTCTTACAGAGCTTGAGCACTCAGGCCCTCCTATGTCCAGACTTGGTTTCCTCACCCACAAAATGCTGGGGTACACTTACTCCATAGGCTGGTCTGTTTGTACCTATTGACGACACACACACATTAATGATAGTAGCTTGTTCTCACACCAGTTATTTCTGTCCTAAGGGTTATTTTGGCTCTTTCCATGTGGGGTACCTGGTAAGTTTAAAAGGATATGAACTTCGGAAGCCCCCTGTGCCAACCTGCTTCAACACATCCTTTAGCTATGTTAAAGGGCACAGCCATACATGGACTTCTGCTTTAACTCACCACTATCTATCTGGCTGAAAGCTCCAGACATGTCTGCTAACTTTGCCTCAGCTCAACATACAGGATGTGGCCTGTAGGGCCCTTGCGTTACAGCCAAACTACTTTAATAACAGCAACCTATAAATCTGTTATAAAACAAATAACCAAAAACATAAGAAAATAAGAATTCAATAAGAAAAGATCTATACAGGCAAGCAAGCAGGCTACACCCCTCCCTGGGGAGCAGACTCAGAATGCAAAAATGGACTATAAGGTGGATAGAAAGCTGGTTAGATTGTTGGACTCAACAGGTAGTGATCAACAGCTCCATGTCTAGTTGGCAGCTGGTATCAAGCGGAGTGCCCCAAAGGTCGGTCCTGGAGCCAGTTTTGTTCAATATCTTCATTAATGATCTAGAGGATGGCGTGGATTGCACCCTTAGCAAGTTTGCAGATGACACTAAACTGGGAGGAGTGGTAGATATGCTGGAGGGTTGGGATAGGATATAGAGGGACCTAGACAAATTAGAGGATTGGGCCAAAAGAAACCTGATGAGGTTCAACAAGGACAAGTGCAGGACTCTGCACTTAGGAAGGAAGAATTCCATGCACTGCTACAGGCTGGGGACCGAGTGGCTAGACAGCAGTTCTGCAGAAAAGGACCTGGGGGTTACAGTGGACGAGAAGCTGGAGATGAGTCAGCAGTGCGCCCTTGTTGCCGAGAAGGCTAACAACATTTTGGGCTGTATAAGTAGGGGCATTGCCAGCAGATCAAGGGATGTGATCATTCCCTCACTTCTGACAATTGTGTGAGGGCCTCATCTGAGAACTGTGTCCAGTTTTTGGTGCCCCACACTGAGAAGGAATGATGGAAAAATGGAAGAGTCCGCAGAAGTTGGTAACAAAAATGATCAGGGGGTGGAGCACTATTGATTATAAGGAAGGCTGAGGGAAGTGGATTGTTTAGTCTGCAGAAGAAGAATAGGGGATTTGATAGCTCCTTTACACTATCTGAAAGGGGGTTCAAAGAGATGGATCTAGGCTGTTTCGTGGACCAGATACAGAACAAGGAGTAATGTTCCAGTGCGAGTGTGGGAGGCTCTAGGTGAAGATACAGAAACACATTTCACTAGGAGGGCGGTTGAAGACTGGTAATGGGTTCCCTAGGGATGGCTGTTGGAATCTCCTTCCTTAGAGGTTTTTCAGGCCCAGCTTGACAAAGCCCTGGCTGGGATGATTTAGTTGGGGTTGGTCCTGTTTTGAGCAGGGGGTTGGGACTAGATACCTCCTGAGGTCCCTTCCAACCCTAATTATCTATGATTCTAATGGGGAGAATGTGTTAAATAAGAGAATTTACCATCATGCCCATGCCAGGAGCGGCCGTGCTGAATCAGAGCCATAGGACTGGAAGGGACCTCGAGAGGTCACTCAGTCCAATCCCCTGCACTGAGGCAGCACTGCGCATTATCAAGGCTAGTGGTTCTCAACTGGGGGTCCAAGAACTCCTGTGGGTCTACAAAGCCTTTCAGGGGGTCCACAGAACCCCGTTGCTAAAACCCAGAGCCTGAGCCCCAACACCTCCTGCAGAACTGAAGCTGGGAGCAGCAGGGCTGAATTCCAGAGCTCTCGCACTCCCCATAGGCAGAAGCCCTGAGCCCCTGGTCAGAGTTGGGGGGACACGGGGGTGTTTCCCCCCCAAACTATAGTGCAAGAGCAGGACAGTCCCGGAGCAGCTCCACCCTCTTCTCTCCCATCCCCGCCCCCTGGCCAGGTCGGAAGCCAGAGCTGGACAGTGCGGGACAGCTGCTGCTGCTCTGGCTGGTGCCACAGAGCCGGGACCCTGCTGATGCAGGGGGTTGAAGCTGCCTCTTAGCTCCCTTTGCTCTCACCAGGGGCAGCTCTAGATATTTCGCCGCCCCAAGCATGGCGTCATGCCGCGGGGGGGGGGGGTGCTCTGCTGCTCGCCGGTCCCGCAGCTCCGGTGGACCTCCCGCAGGCGTGCCGCCAAAGGCAGCCTGCCTGCTGCCCTCCCGGCAACCGGCAGAGCACCCCCTCACGGCATGCCGCCCCAAGCACATGCTTGGTGTGCTGGGGCCTGGAGCCGCCCCTGGCTCTCACAGCCAGTAAGAGCAGCCGGTGGGGCTGGGACCCAGCTCCGGGGCTGGCAGAGCCCTCGGGGAACAGGGCCCGCAGGGGAGCATCCCCGGCACAAAGCCCCTAGCTATCTCCTCCTACAAAGATCTGCCCTCTCACTGCACCTCGAGCTACCCCCCCGGCACAGAGCCCCTAGTCAGCCCCTGCCCTGACCCACCCCCCCCGGCACAGAGCCCCTAGTCACCCCCTGTCCTCACCCCGAGTTACCGCTGGCCTGTGCACAGCCCCGAGCCACCCGCTCCCATCGCAAAGCCCCTAGCTAAGTCCTCCTGCAAAGATCTGTCCCCTCACTGCACCTCGAGCTACCCCCTGGCACAGAGCCCCTAGTCACCCCCTGGTCCCACCCTG
>NC_133770.1:1080657-1098605 GCF_003597395.2 Chelonoidis abingdonii
TGCCCAAAGCCCAGTCTGGGCAGGGGAGGGGTCAGCGGTGCTGTGAACCCGGCTGGGCAGGGGAGGGGTCAGCGGTGCCCTGAGCGCTGGCTGCAGGTGCCCAAAGCCCAGTCTGGGCAGGGGAGGGGTCAGCGGTGCTGTGAACCCGGCTGGGCAGGGGAGGGGTCAGCGGTGCCATGAGCGCTGGCTGCAGATGCCCAAAGCCCAGTCTGGGCAGGGGAGGGGTCAGCGGTGCTGTGAGCGTCGTGCACAGGTGCCCGAAGCCCAGTCTGGGCAGGGAAGGGGTCAGCGGTGCCGTGAGCATGGTCTGGGCAGAGGAGGAGGCTCTACGGCAGACGGCCCTTGGCTCTGGCAGGCAAGGCCTGGGAATAAGGAGTAGGTTTTCCCCTAGGAGGGTCACCCCCTTTCAAACAACTGAGTTGGTGGGGGAGTGTTTGTCAGTGAATCCAAGCCAGGCATCTCTCTGACAGCTCCACTCTTATCTCAGCTGGCCGAGCCGGGCTGGGTGCAGGAGTCTCTGGGGGAGAGCCCTGCCCTGGCCTCTATGGGAGGCTGAGTGGGATGGCAGAACGGTCCCACAGCCTGAAATTGCTGACCCTGGGGAAGCTCCATGCAAGTCTGCAAGCTGCAAACCCATAGCTACTTACAGAGGGGACACCTGGCCTGCCCCCCTGCAGCATCTTTCTGACCCCTGTGCACTGCTTTGGAGGGGCTGGAGCCCCCGGCTTCCTTTATTTACCCTCCGTATACAGGCACAGGGTCCATCTAGGCTCCGACTTGGAGAGTAACTCTTTCTGCACCAGATTGATAGCACAGGCTGAGGATCTCAGATACTTCACACACCCTTGCCCATGAGCACCAAGATCCCCTGGGCTGAGGGGTCAGAGTTAAGGGGAGGGTAAGCGAGGGGGTAGGGCAGAGTTCAGGCTCATAGAGCTCCCAGCCTGCGGGGTGTGCTGAGCTGTCTAATCTCATCGTCAGACTTGTGCAAGCTCTTTGCTGGCAAGTGGGTGCCCTGGCCTGGCTCGGAGCTGGGCGGGGGGGAAGTGGTTCTGGGCCCAGGGCTCAAAACTGCTCTTTGTTTCTGTAAACGCCCTTTGCTGTCCATAATGAGCCGCATTAGAGAAGGCAGCAAGTGAGCAGCGCTCGCAGGTGCTGGGCGAGGAGTAGCTGGGACAACTGTGCTGCCCTTGCTGCATGTCTGGGGGCCTAGGGAGCAGTGCACCCACCCAGCTCCCCCCATCCCTGACTGGTGCTTGCCTGACTGGTGCTTCCACCAAAACTGCCGAGCTGGAAACCCAGCTCGTCTGCTGGGCAAAACCGGCCCTGCCCGGAGCACACGTGGTGATCTCCCTCCACACAGCTCACCTGTCTGGGGAGCTGTGAATTAACTGCCTGTCTCCTGGTCGCACCTTCCAGCCATCACACCTTCCCACTCCAAACCCACCTAGTGGCGTCTCCAGTGAACGTGCCTGTGACTCGGTGTCTCTGCAGATCCCTCCCCAGATGGTGCCTCCGAGATGGAGCCAATTGTTGGGAGCAGAGAAATCCCAGATGCTCCTGGGGCGGGTGAGTGACGCTGACCCAGTGCAGGTAGCAAACTGCCAGCAGACGGACACCCTGCACTAGTGCTCCAGGCCCAGCAGCATGGCTGGAGCTGGCCAGTGGGTTGCTGAGCCAGCCACGGGCCCGCCCTTTCTGCGGAGCAGGCGTCTTGGCAGTACTCAGGCTGGGCTGTTTGTGGAGTTCTGGGGCAGCCCTCAGTGCCGCGAACCCTGTGTTAGTCCTGGCCCCATGAGGGAGCTGGATGTGCCCAAGGGTCTCCACTCCCAGGACAAACCCTTGCCTGAAGGCACTGCCCAGTACGACTCCCAACACCTTCTGCTCGCTGCTGCTGCCAGAGCAGTTGGGAGGTGCCCACAGGGCTGGGCGCGGGGAGCCAAGGGGGAGAGCAGTTTGTTCCCTGCAAGGGTCCCTGCCCAGTGCCTGCAGCGGGTAGCTTGGAACTGAGGATCCCCGCAGGGTGTGCTAGGGTGTGGGGGCTCTGGCCCAACACAGGGGGTTTGGAGCCCAGCTGCTCTGGGCTCCTTCCTGATTCTGTTTCTGCAGCAGGCATTGGGGGCTGGAGCATCAGAGAGGAGCAGAGCGACACGCTAGGATCCCGGGCTGTGAAAGCAGAGAGCGCGTCCGAGAGCCTGGGCTGTGGGGAGCCCCTGGCCCCAGGGAGCGGCCATGTCAGGGATGTGCTGCTGATCTGCACTGAGTGCGGGGAGAGCTTCACGCATCACGAGGCCCTGATTGCCCACCAGCGAGACCACACCGGGCAAGGGGCTGGGCCCTTCACCTGCCCCCAGTGCCAGAAGGGCTTCAAGCACAGAGCCAGCCTGCTGGCGCACCAGCGCGTGCACACGGGTGAGCGGCCCTATACCTGTGCCCAGTGTGGGAGGGGCTTCCGCTACAAGGCCTGCCTGGTGGTGCACCAGCGTGCCCACTCCGGCCAGCGTCCCCACAAGTGCCCGCAGTGTTGCAAGGCCTTCCTGCAGCGCGGGGACCTGCATGCCCACCTGCGCATGCACACGGGCGAGCGCCCCTTTGCCTGCTCTGAGTGCAGCCTCCGCTTCCCGTCCCGCCGGAACCTCGCCTGTCACCAGCGCCAGCACCCGGACCTGGGCCCCCACCAGTGCCAGCAGTGCAGGCGCAGCTTCCGCCACAAGCGCAACTTGGTGCGACACCAGCGTGGCCATGCTGGCACCCAACCCTACCACTGCCCCGAGTGCGGGGATGGCTTCTGCTACAAACAGAGCCTGGTGGCCCACCAGCGGGAGCATGCCACTCCCCGGCCCTACCCCTGCCCCCAGTGCGGCACCAGCTTCCAGCACCAGGCCAACCTGGCTATCCACCAGCAGAGCCACGCCCCCCCGGCCACCTACACCTGCCCACAGTGCCAGCAGAGCTTCAAATACAAGGGCTACCTGCGCATGCACCAGCGGAAGCACTTGGCCCCCGAGGCCGTGGGGTGGGAGTGCCAGGCCCTGCCCAGCGGGGGGAGGCTCTTTACCTGCACCCAGTGTGGGAAAGGCTTCAAGAACAATGGCTTCCTCATCATCCACCAGCGAGCACACGCGGCCGGGGCACGGAGCGCCAGCCCCACCCCTTGGGGCACCTAGCCCCTCTGCCAGGCCTCGTGCCATAAGCAAAGGGGCAGCATTGCCAAGGGAGCTCTGAGCTTGCCGACGGGGGTGCTGGCCATGGGCACAGTGTTAGAGAGAGGGGAGGACTGGGCTGCTGAAACCCAGGGTGGCCAACTTGGGCTACTGGCCGTTATCTGACAGCACCAGCTCCGGAGTCCTGGGAGAACGGCAGCTTCGCTTCGGACTCAAAGCGCGGCTGTGGTGCTGACAGGTGAAGGGTCCAGGGTGTCTGAGCACATGGGGTTTGCGGGGCCAGGGCTGGATCTTTCTGCTGCTGGCTGCTGCCCTGTTGCCAGAGGCGTGTACCAGCCCTGCCCGGTGCCCCCAAATTCCCTTTCTGGGCCTCTCTGCCCCATTTGCCCTTCAGGGAAGAGGCTGCTGAGCCTGGATGTGGCCCCAGGGGAGAGAGGGGCTGTCTGTCGTGCCACACACGCAGCCAGGCAGAAGGGGGGCCGAAGAGCCCTGAGTGTGCTGTGGGGGCCGGAGGAAACACTGCCCTGCGAGCTCCAGAGCTGCCTGGGTCACGGCACAACCAGGCGTCCCGCAGAGAGAACCACCGCTGGCGCAGCATGACACTGCACCCCTTCAAACTGCAATAGCAACCTATCCCCCACCAACCACTCCTGGGGTGCAGTACTCCCCCACCCCAACAAGCTTCCCAGATTGGGAGGCCTCTGCACTGGCTCAGAGCCTGCCCCTATGGCCAGGGGATGGGCAGGCCCCAAGGAAAGCAGGAGGGAGCTCTTAGTGGTTGCTGGGGCCCTGTGGCCAGAGCCGAGAGTCCCAATGAGCTGGGCTCTGCTCCCACACAGGGCCGGCTGCATGGGTTGCCTTGCTGGAGCAGAGCTGTCTCAGCAAGGGTGGGAGGCAGGGCCAGCCCCCCTGTGAATCATAGAATCTCAGGGTTGGAAGAGACCTTAGGAGGTATCTAGTCCAACCTCCTGCTCAAAGCAGGACTAATTCCCAACTAAATCATCCCAGAAGGTGCTTTTGTCAGCTGGGCCTTAAAATCTTAAGGAAGGACGGTATCCACCACCTACCCCTTCGCTAGGGAACCATTCCAGTGCTTCCACACCACTCCTAGTGGAATGTGTTTCCTAAATATCAACCTAAACCTCCCCCACTGAACTTGAGCCATTGCTCCTTGTTCTGTCTCTGGTACCGGCGAACAGTCTAGCTCCCTTTCTTCTTTGACCCCGTTCAGGTTAGTTTTGAAGCAGCTATCAAATCCCCCCTCATTCTTCTCTTCTTGCGAATCAACCATCCCACTTTCTCAGTCTTCCTACATAGTCTATTGTGTCAGACCACTATCTTTTTATTTTGCTTCGCGGACTTCCCATTTCTCACATACTTCTTTAGTGATGGGGCCCACAATTGGACCCATCTTCAGCTGCGCCCTCACCAGATGCTGAAAAGAGGGGAATGATCACGTCCTGTCTGTTGGCAATGCCTACTTTACGCCAAATGCTGTCTGCCTTCTTGGCAACAAGGAACCTGTGACTCTATCAGCTTTTGTTCACCTGTAACCCGAGGGTCCTTTTCTGCAAGAATGCTGGCCTGCCAGTTAGCAGTGCATGGGCTTTTCTTCTGAAGTGCAGGAATCTGCACTTTGTCCTTAACTGAACCTCTCAGGTTTCTTTTGGCCAGTCTCTCATTTGTCTAGGTCCCTCTGTTTCCATAGTCTCTACCTCCAGCTATCTATTGCTCCTTCCCAATTTGTTCATCGCAATTGCTGAGGGTGCAGTCACTACCCTTCAGATCCTTAATGAAGATACTTGGAACAAACGGCCCCAGGAGCGGACTATGGGCACTCCGCTTGGTCCAGCTGCCACTAGACATGGAGCTCGTTGATCCACTACACGTGAGCTCAGCGATCTAGCCGCTTTCTATCCCTTATTGTCCAATTCATCAGCCATCCTTCTTTTAACTTGCTATGATACAATACTGTGGGAGATGTATCGACGCTTTGCTAACGTCAAGGAAATAATGTCCACTTGGCTTTCCCCCTATCCCGGCAGTTATCTCCTCTTGAGCTCAGGTGACAGGCAGCGTGCTCCGTGCCCCATGCTGACTGTTCCTGATCACTTTCACTCTCCTTCTAGGCCCGCATTGTTCCTTTGATGGACCTGCGCCATGATTTTTCCAGGGACTGAGGTGAGGCTGACTGGTCTGTAGTTCCCCAGATCCTCCTTCCCTTTTTTAAAGATGGGCACTACATTAGCCTTTTTCCAGTCATCCAGGACCTCCCCTAATCACCATGAGTTTTCAAAGATAATGGCCAATGGCTCTGCAATCACATCCGCCAACTCCTTTAGTACCCTTGGATGCAGCGCATCCGGCCCCATGGACTTGTGCTTGTCCAGCTTTTCTAATTAGTTGGGAACCACTTCTTTCTCCACAGAGGGCTGGTCACCTCCTCTCTATACTGTGCTGCCCAGTGCAGCAGTCTGGGAGCTGACCTTGTTTGTGAAGACAGAGGCCAGGTCTACACTACGCGTGGAAATCGATTTTAGATACGCAATTTCAGCTACGAGAATAGCGTAGCTGAAATCGAATATCTAAAATCGATTTACTCACCCGTCTTCACCGCGCGGGATCGATGTCCGCGGCTCGCCATGTCGATTCCGGAACTCTGTTGGTTTTGGTGGAGTTCCGGAATCAATATAAGCGCGCTCAGGGATCGATATATCGCGTCTAGATTAGATGCGATATATCGATCCCCGAGCAATCGATTTTAATGCGCCCATACGGCGCGTAGTCTAGACGTGGCCAGAGGCAAACAAATCATTGACCTCCCTGCTGAGGCTGGTGGCAGGGGCCGATGCTGGCTGAGAGCAGGGAGGCTCCTTCAGGAGTGTCTGGGTCAGGGGCCAGACCCCAGCTTGGCTCCACTCGACACCAGCAGCCAGAGCTGGCGGGAGATGGGCCCCTGCAGCCCTGTGTTGGGGAGGGACATGGCTGGTGTCTTTGGAGAAAAAAGGCTGAAGCGCTGCAGGCAGGGCCTGGGATCGGGCTGGTGCGTGTTCTGTGCTGCAGGCGCTGCTGAGCTCACTCACTGCTAAGGGAGCTGGCTGCCCTCTAGGGTTGCCCTCCATAACTGGGGCTCTTGGCCTCATGCGGGGCCACTGGGGTCCGGAGTGTCCCCATCCAGGGGCTGTGCTCAGGCCGCCACGCTTGCATTGTCTTTGCCTGTAACTATCAGCGTAGCAACGCTCTCGTCGGCAGCCGGCTGGGCTGCTCACAACTGGGCCGTGGAAGCTGAGTGCTGGGCTAGCAGATTTGCAGGGCCGGGGAAGGACAAAGCCACTCTGTGAATGCTCTGGGCTGCGTCCAGTGTGGTGCAGAAAGGAGGGAAGTCGTGCCCCACCCCTGTTCCACATACCTAGAGCTGTGCAGGGAGAGAAGCAGGAAACCTGGGGCTGACCAGTTACCCCAGCACAGCCTGCAATGCAATGCAGTGCACAGCACAGGGTTGGGAAGCTGCCTGCCTGGGCACAGGGACAGGAGCCAGGGATGTCCCTTTTGCTGTTCCCATGGAAAGTCAGCAAATGATAAACCTGGAGCAATTGTGGTTCACATGCGCAGTAGAGGACGGGCAGGGCCTAGAGCCAGCTCCAAGGATGGGACTGGCCCAGCATTGCACACAAACGCTGAGATGGGCAGACTCCACTTCTCCAGGGCAACATTCAGCTGCCTTACCCATGAAACCATCCTCCTCCAATCCCGCGTCTCGGTCAGTGTGCACCTTCCCCCTCCTGCAGCCCGTCCTGCCGCCACAGACTCCTGCAGAGCACGGCGGAGGTTCGTCCCCACAGCTCTGTCCATCCTGTGCACCCAGTGAGGTGGGGACCTGTGGGAAGTACAGTGTGTGATCCTAATGCTGACCCACCAGGGACCAAGGGAGGGGTGACTGGGCTCTGGCATCTCCTAATTTCAGGGCTGGACTTTCACACCCTCATGCTCTTCCGATGTATTTGTTAAATAATGTAAAATTGCCTACAGCTGCCCATCCATGGCCAGCGTATGACTGGATTGGGTGTGGAATCTTTGCACAATGTGCACTTGGGCTGTGGAACTCACTGCCACAAGGCATCGGGGAGAGCCGGCACCTAGCAGGACTTAAAAAGGGGCTGGACATTTCCCTGGGGTGTGAGAACATGGCACTCGGAGAGGAAGGGAGCTGGGAGAACTGTGCTGCTCTGGGGTTGAGCCTGCCTCTCACAGCAGGGCCAGTGCCTTCACCTTTGGCTAGTGAGGATGGGGAGGGATGCAGATCCCAGAAAAAGGCTGAAGTGACCGGGCGCAGCACAGCAAGGTCCCACAGTAAAGTCTGTCTCTTCCTGGCAGATCCAAGTCCATGTCTGGTGGAGAAAGCTCAGCACGACTGTTATATTCCTTTAGCTGCAATAAAAGCTCCTTGTCACTGTCCAGAGTTAGTGCCAAGGACCTCAGCCTGCTTAGCACAATGGCAAATGCACCACCGAAAATCCTTTTAACCCAAGATACAGAAGCAGGGAAGCTAGTTAAAGCCCTTGAAATGGGAAGTCTTGAGTCAGGCTTTCAGTATCATCCTATGTTGCCTTTTCCTGGAGCTGGAGTGAGTTTTTGAAGGGAAAAACACCCTGTTTGACAGCCTGTTGCATGGATGAGGTGCGAGAGGGAATCCTTTGGATCAATTTCTGTGGGCGATCAAGACAAGCTTTCGAGCCGTGCCAAGCTCTTCGTCTGGGCTGGAAGAGACTCTCCAAGTGTGCAGTGGAACATGCAGTGGAACAGATTGTTTAGCGTAAGGAGTTAACCCATATTCGAAGAGACTGCTGATGTGAAGTGGCCCCTTAATGCCTTTCCATGTGTAGGAGAAAAAAGGGGAGTGGTTAGTGGGTGATGTTGTAATAAGCCTGAAATCCACCCCAAACACAATGGTAACCTCATCCACTGCATCCTCCCCAACAATCAGTTTACATTGAACAGCAAACACTTTGCCCAGCCCATGGGAACAGCCCTGGGTACTGGGAAGGCTCCCAGTGTGCCACCCTCTTCACTGGCCACCTTGAGGAAGGCTTTCTGGACAAATGCAACACAAAACCAGTGATATACAGCCATGATATCTTCATCCTCTGGGCAGACGTCCTAAACACCTTCATAGATTGCCATCCCAGCCCCTACCTGGCCATTAAACTGTCTCTAGAGTGCTCTCACACCAGCATCAGCTCTTTGAACACCACGATCAGCTTTAGCAACAGAACCCTACAAACAACCATACGGAAGAAACTCACAGATCACCCACCTTCATAGATCCAGTAACCATCCCAAATACACCAAGAAATCTCTCTACAGCCAGGCACTCAGCTACCACAGAATGTGCTCCAAGGAGAAAGTCTGGGATATACACCCTAACACACTGAAGAGAAGTAGATTGCATCATGGAACAGGTGACCCAGGTTAAACGTGTAAGCTCTGAGGCTTCTGCAGTGAAAACAGCAGCCGTGAGCTAAGAAGCAGAAAGTCACATCTTCACGTTCCATGCAAATTATATTAAACGAATGTAACAGCACCCACCGATGCCAGATACAGAAATGGGGCTTAAGGTGGTTAAAGAAAACTTTGATGGTGTCCGACCAGCAAGAACTCACTTCTCAACAGGTGTGGCTGTGAAATCCCCACTTTATTATCGTTTTGTCTTTACGGTCTCCATTTCTCTATGGTTTATCCATCTGGTCTCGGTCTGGGTTTGTGATTGATTCTGTCTGTTGTATAAAGATGGAACAATGAAGGCAGTGGGGTCTGACCTGGGGAAGAAGCATTTCACCCTATGTTCGGCCTGGTTAAAGAATTGTTTCGTGCCCATAGCTGGCTAACGTACAGATAGGCAGGATGTACGTTTCACTATAAAACTTGGGGTCCCAGTTGAAATGGTGGAAGAACTCACCTCCAGGACACAGCCCAGCTCAAATGAAAGCTGCCAGAAGACCCTGCACGACCCTGTGATGCAGCAACCAACGCTCCAGACGACCTGCACCTTGCATGGCCAGTACGGGGGGAATTGGCTGTGTACGCGGGAGTGGTGCGCATTGTGTGCTCAGCATGGGCATTCTGTCTGGTAACCATTAGTTAAGGAAATTATTGTTTAAGGCACTTTCAGTGGGGAAGGGCCCAGCAGAGCCCTGAGTCCATTGAAAATGGGTGTGAGCCCATGGAGGGGTAAAGTTGGGTCCCTTACTTCCTGAATACCCACCCAAAAGAGAGGGTGGGGGGTTGAGAGCCCTAAATTGTGTAGCTAAGAGAACAACAAAAAAGCCACTCACCCACACACCTAGTTGAATTCCAATGTGGGACAATAAGTGACATATGGGGATATCTTTAAACAGTTGCAGCCCATAGTCAGTGGGGACCCCATCCTAGAAGAAATCTTTCCTGAACCCCCTCTTCTGGTCTTCAAGCAACCCCCCCAACTTCACCATCAGAAGCAAGCTCCCCACAGACTAGGACACACCAACTCAAAGTGGCACCAGACTCTGCCAGAACAAGAGATGGAAAACCTGCAGCCATATCTCCACTGTTACAATGATCAGCCCCCCCCCCCCCCCCCGACACACTTTTCAAGGTCCGTGGGTCCTACGCATGCCTAGCACAACGTGTGGTGTACCTCATCCGGTGCACTAAATGCCCCAAAACAGCTGTGTGGGTGAAACCAGACAATCACTGTGCACTTGAATGACCTCAGACAGGAAAAAGACAAAAACATCCTATCACTGTGGGGAACACATCTCACAATGCAGCCACTCGCTATCTGTCAAAGGGAACCAGCACAAGGCTTTCAACAGAGGAGCCTGGGAACTTTAAATTCATCACTTTGCGAGACACCAAAACTCTCGGACTGAACAGAGACACTGGATTTATGGCTCATTGCAACAATCTGTAACCCACTAGCCCCCTTCTGGTCCCATGATTGCAGGGGTGTTACTGGGCCACTGCTCCTCAATGGCCTCTTAGAATCTGTATTAACGCCTTCTGCTAAACAGTGGGGCACCTTGGCTCTAGCTCTGCTGCTCTGGGTATGTCTACACTGCAGTGTAAGCCCAGGACTCAGAGTCTGACTTAAGCCTCCCCCGCCTTCTTGGGGAGGGGCGGGGGGAGAGAGTGAGAGTGAGAGAGAGACACCCACCCACCCCCCAAAAAAGGCTAAACCTGAGTCAAATTGGGACTTGGGGTCAAGCCCTGTTGCTCTGTAGTTTAGCTGCAGCCCCCACTGGCCTTGTGCTCTGGAACTCTGCCAACAGCATCCTGCCGGCCCAGGGGTCGACTGTCTTCGTGCTCCCCTGTTGCAGCACAGCCAAAGGGCTGGATTGGCCCCATTTGGGGTGGGTGCTAGGAAGTCTCGGGTACGGGGGTGGACTAGGCCCCATGTAATGCAGTGTGGATGCTGGAGCCCCTCGTTGGGAGCCAGGGTTTGGCAGTGCCTAGGCTGGGGTTATGCAGGAGTGTAGCTGTTCAGTCCCCAGGCTAACAAACCCTGGAGCTGCAACCTCACGTTCTAACCCTGGACGTGCCTGGCAGTGGAGACAGACCCGCCGAGCACTTCCCAGCCCTGACGACGCGCTCTGGGCCAGCTTGTCTCTGCCCCCAGCAGACGCTGAGCCCAGGAAAGCTCTGGCCTTGCCGCTCTCATGCCCTGGGACCAACAGGGCTGAAGCTGCACCGAAAGCAGCCTTTAGCTGGTAACCGGTGGCGGGGGAGACCAGCAGTTCTGGTTTGGCTCCATAGGAAACGGCCATGGCCCTGCTGCTCTGTCGAGTAGGAAGTACAGTGAGCGAAGGGTTCGTCTGGTCCTAGGAAATGCACCTCTCCGCAGAGGCAGTGGCTGGGCTGATGGAAATTCCTCTGTCATCCTAGCCAGGCCTACCCCGGCGTAGCGTAGGTCAGCTTAGCCCCCCTTGCAGCGGGTGGGCTGTTTTCCCAAGCTCTGAGCAGCACTGGCAGGCACCCTGACTAGCCAAGGGGCGGGAGCTGTCTCTGGGCTGGTGCAAGACCAACCCTGTTTCCCACCAAACACCTGCACACGGGGGGAGGGGCGGGGAGAAAAACAGCAAACCTGGAAAATGAACGTCTGTGTCGGGTCCTGACTTGCCCCCTCCCTGCTGGGGCTAGCGTGGGCCAGCCTCTGGCTGCGCAGCCACAGCCAACTGGCAACTGGACATCCTGGAGCTGTGGGGCCAGGCCTCAAGGTATCGCCAAAGCCCACCCGCCTTGCGGAGCAGCCCTATCGCTACCCAGCCCGGCCCTTGGTAATGCCTTGGGCTTCGTGGCCATTTTCTGGTCACAGGCTCACGGCAGCACTGCAAACTATCCAGCCCTGGCCAGCTGAGCCAGCCTTGTCTAGCCAGGAGGTACCCGTTGAGGGATGGAAGGGGGCACTTGGCAGGGACAAAGCTGCGCGGTCCAGTGTGGTCAGGCTTTCGCTGCTGGCACCCGAGTGCCTCACTCCAGCCTGGTCAGGACACCACTCAGGACCAGGCCAAGGCAGCACCAGGGTGAGGCCCAGGAGCAGCAGCTGGTCATGATGCCACCCGCTCTATCCTCTTGTCTTGCAGCCAGGCTGCCATCACCAGCTTCCCCCAAAGGGAGTGAGAGCAGAACAGCCCAGCCTGCAGGTACTTCGCCTCATTCCCAGCACTGGTTCCTGGCCTCTCATGTCCCTTGTCTGCCTGGCTTGGCTGTCTCAGTTCCAGGCGGAGGCGGATGCTACACGGGCTGTGATGGAGGAAGCCTTGGTTTTGAGGCCCTGCCCGCACTGGGTGCAGGCACCTGTCTGCTCAGGCCTCTCCCTGCCCCCCGGGTGCCTCCCCGTGCAGGATGTGGCTGCCTTGTAGCAGAAGGGCTGGTGTGATGAGAGCTGGGGAAGGGCACTCGCCCATGCATGGGACTGTGGATGTCCCGGCTCGCTGTCACTGTGGCAGGGGCTCTCCCTGCTTTGCATGCACAAGACTCCCTGCTGCAGGAACTGGTGCCTGCACCAAGTACAGGTAAAGGGCACATCCTGGCCTGGCCACCTTCCCACACAGGGGGCTCAGCATGAGCTCTGGCCCTGTAAAGAGCCCAGCCAGCCCCCCTAACCCAGCAAGGCCTCTCTCATGGGAGACCAGGCTGAGGTGGCACCTGCAGGACATGCCCCCTGCTGGGCACTCCCCAGGGCCAGGAGCTGCCCTCCCTGGGGGACGCTCCCCCCCACACCCCAGCCTCTCGGCTGCTCTCTCTGCTGCCAGCCGCTGGGATCCTGGCGTGTTGCTCTGCTCTTCGGTGCTCCAGCCGAGACAAACTCCCCTGCTGGGTCAGAGCCCCCCAGTGCTCCCCGTACAGGGATAAACCTGCCAGGGGCCCCCAGCGCCTGCTCCCCGGCTGCAGGCCCCAGGCCAGAAGCCCTCAAGGGAATAAGCTGCTCCCCCCACCCCCCACCAGCCCATGGGGAATCTTGGGGAAGCTGGTGGGGCCTGTTGGGCTTGGTGTGTGCCCCCTCCCTCCCGCTGGGCTCTCACCCAGCAGCAGCGAGCAGCCAGTTAGCCAAGGGGCGGGCCCCTTACCTGCCTCCAGGCTGGGGCCCTAGGGAGAGGGGGCTGGGCCACTCATGGCTTCTCCAGGAAGCTTTTCCTGCCAGTGCCCCCATGCTGGAGGGGGAGAAGGCTCTGGCCTGACCCGGTACGGGCCTGACCCTGTATTAGGGGACAGGCTGGGCGAGGCCAAGGCTCCCCCACCCCCAGTGGTTCAGGGGAGGCATTTCCATGACGCTGGTGCTTCCTCCTGGGCCTTTGCTAGGATGACAAGGAGAGGTGGGGGGAGAATTGAGCGTCACGCCCTGGCTGGGAGTGTCCTCCCCCCTCCCGACCCTTCCCCTCAGCCCAGCCATGCACCACATTCTGCTTTGGGGCCTGCAGCTCCGGCCCTGGGGCAAATAGGTGAAATTAGCCAAACCCAGACCTGTCTTTTCTCTCCTGCTGGAGGCAGCTCCCCAGAGCAGGACCCCCACCCTTTGCAAACATCTTTGCTAATATTTGCCCCAGAGCCTGTAGGGGGGCTCCAGGCTCGCTCTGCAGTATGGCCCCCTGCGCCAACCCATTAACCCCACCTGTTCCTGTGGGGAGAACCAGCCCCAGGTTCCAGCATCTGCACCTGAGCAGGGCCCGTGCAGCACCTCCTGTGCCCATCAAGCCCCCCCAGCCCTGTTCCTGGTGTCCCAGAGTGACTGCACCCCCACCCCATGCCCAGCCCCTTGGGCACATCTGGGGTGCTGCCAAGTGATCCCTGCGCTCATCCCCAGGAAGAGGCTGTGGCAGTGGGTGAAGCCCCAGCTGCGGTGTAGGAACCCCGGCACCGGCACCACTCCAGCTGCGGTGCAGCTGCCCCGAATGCTGTCCTGGGAAAGAGATCACTGGTAAGGGGGCACCTCGAGGTGGGGAGGGACCAAGGAACGCACCCAATGGGGGCAGTTGGCAAAAGCTGTCAGAGGAGGAGGGAAGGAGAACCACCTAGATCTGCGCTAGCGGCAGAACCGGAGCCGAGGCAGAGCAGGATAAAAGCAGAGCACTGAGACACAAGAAGGCAGAAAGGAGGAAAATAGAAAAGGTTTCGGGCCAGAAGAAGCACCAGACCAGAGCTGGGTACGTGAGCAGAGACTCTTCCAGAGGGGAAATAAAACCTCCAGCCGTACTGGACCCAGAGTCAAGGGGAAAAATTGAACGGAAATATAATTAATGGAAAAAAAACAGACTGAAAAGCTGGGCTAGATGAAAACAAGAAACCCTCCCACCCAGGACCCACCGTAAGGAACAGTTAACAGGTAGCCGGTTGCAAACAAGCAAAAGGAGATGTCACCCACCACCCAACCTGTGGAACTCACTGCCGGGGGATGGCGAAGGCCAAGGCTGTAACAAGGTTCAATTCCTTATGTGTAGGTCCCTCAATGGCGATTAGCCAGGATGGGCAGGGACACAACCCCATGTTCTGAGGGGCCTCAGCCTGTTTGCCAAAAGCTGGGGCTGGACACGAGAATGGGTCAGTCCACGTTGCCCTGTTCTCTTCAAGCCCCTGGCACTGACCCGGCCAAAGGCAGGATCCTGGACTAGCAGGGCCACAGAGCTGCCCCAGTCTGGCCACTCTGATGACTAACCAGCTGCTGAAGGGGGCTCAGAAACCCGCCTTGTGGCCATGCTGGGCGGAAGAGGTGCCGTGGGGGAACATCCTCTCTGGAGCACGTCAAGCCGAGGGGCAGCAGGAGGAGTGGGATGTACAGCCGGGGCGGCAGACCTGATGCTACGGCTGGTAGTGGCGCAGTGAGCCCCGCTGCCAGGGGAGGATGAGCAGCGGGTGGGAGCTCACATAAGGCAGTGGGTAGCAGCACCGGCAGGACGTGCTGGGAACGGGCCGTGTTACCGGGTCTGGGACAATTTGGCGGATCCCAGATGAAGCTCGAAACACGTAGAATGGCCCCTGTGCCCTGCTTTGCCCCCACCCCCCAGCCCAGGCACCCTGGGCAGGCACGCAGGGTCCTGGCCCAAACCCGTGGGGGAAGGCTCGTTACCGGGAAGGGGGCAAGGAGCTGGGGGCCCAGGGAGCTCCGTAACCCATGGGACAAGACCTCAGAGCAGATGGACCTGGAGACTTCGCTGAGCCCATGAGGGCGGCTTCTCAGAGCCATGAGACCCAAGGGCTTGGCCTGGGTCCCCAACCAGCCCCACAGCCCCTGGGAACTTGGTCCCTCACCCCCCAACCCATTACTCTGCTTGCCTGGGCCCTCGCACAGCCCGAGTGGGGTGAGTCCCTCGGGAGGGGGGGGGGGTCTGAGTCACAGCCCCAGCCCCATGGCAACCTCCAGCCCCCTGGGAGCCCTCACCTGGTAGGGGGCACGTCCAGAGCCCACTCCAGGCATGGGGTGATGTGAGATGAGATCACAGGCCAATCGCCATGGTAATGAAGTGAGTCTGGTTGGTCCTGGCTCCCCCTCCCACACCCAGGCTCAGCCCCACCCCCGACAACAGCTGCGCTTGGCTTTTATCGGTGGACGGGGCACATGAAGCTGGGCACCCACCCCCTTCCTGCGGCCACAGCTGGCTCCTGCCAGGGGTCGGGGGCAGAGCCAAGACCCAGGCCCAGCCTGGGAGCGGAGCAGAGAGGGAGAACGGGAGCCCCTCCCAGGTAGAGGACAGGGTTGGAGCTGGTCCCAGCCCTGAGGCAGATCAGAATGGGGGGCTGTGGCTGGGCCCCAACACCAAGGTAGGTGCACAGATCCAGTGTCTGCGGCGGGCTCGGCACAGCTCAGGCAGGAGCCAGGTGGGTGCCAGGTTGAGTGCCTGCAGCCGCCACGGCCGGACCCGTCCCCGCTCAGGGCTGCTCCGTGGCCTGTCTGCGGACAAGCTCAGCGTACAGTCCGCCCTGCCGCAGCAGCTCTGCGTGGGTCCCAGCCTGGAGGGAGACCAGGGGATGAGGGGGGTGTCACCAGAGCCAGCCACGCCCAATAGGTGCTCTGCCCAGCCTTGGCTCCGTGCCCCCTGTACACCCCTGAATATCTGTGCCCCCTCTCCCCCCAGAACACCCGTCTCGTCCTTGCGCCCTCGTACCCCCCCAACCTTTCTATAGCCCTCCCCGGGGACCACCCCAGAACACCTGTCTCATCCCCACACCCTCGTACTCCACCTCCAGGACCCCTCTGCTGCCCCCTCCAAACACCCATCTTGTCCCCGTGCCCTCGTACCCCCCCCGACCCCTCTAGAGCCCCTCCACCACAGAACACCCTGTGCCTCCAGAACACCCATCTCATCCCCACACCTTCATAACCCCCCAAAAACAACTTGTGCCCCTCCCCCGAGAACTCCCCCCAACCGGGGACCACCCCAGAACACCCTCCCACAGAGCTGCCAATCCCCCCTGACCTCAGCCACGCAGCCACGGGCCAGAACCACGATGAGGTCAGCGCACTGGATGGTGCTGAGGCGGTGGGCGATGACTAGCACAGTGCGGCCAGCCATAGCCCGCTCTAGCGCCTCCTGCACCGCCTGCTCTGACTCCGTGTCCAGCGCACTCGTGGCCTCGTCCAGGATCAGCACCGACGGGTTCTTGAGGAGGGCCCGGGCGATGGCCACGCGCTGCTTCTGGCCCCCCGACAGCATCACGCCACGCTCGCCTGCGGGGACAGGGGCAGGGGCTCGGGGGTTGACTGATTTTAGGCCAGGGACCCTCTCCCCAGGACCCTGAGCTAGAGCAGGGCTGCCCCGCGTGGCGAAGACCCCCCCCCCCGCCATATTGCCACTCAGAGCGGGTCTGGTGGTTGCAGCCAGCAACTCGGCATCTGCAGGACAGAACTGGAGCTGCTGGTCCATGGATGGCGCCCACTTGGCTCCACAGCCGTGGGCAGCAATGGGTGAATGGGGGGCAGAGGAAGGCGCCAGGGCCCTGTGCTCACCCACGATAGTGCCATAGCCCTGGGGGAAGCTGCGGATGAAGCTGTCGGCGTTGGCCAGCTGGGCCGCGGCATAGACCTCAGCATCGGACGCGTCGGGCTTTCCAAAGCGGATGTTCTCCAGGATGGTTGTTCCAAAGAGCGCAGGCTCCTGGTGGGGGGACAGGGACGACACTGCTTCAGTACCGGGAGCTGCCTGATCCCCACTGCACCCTCCCTGCACTCCACCAGACCGTCTCACTGTCCCCCATTCCCCACCAAGCCCCGCTCCCCCTGCGCTCTGCCGCCCTCTCACCTGGCTGATGAAGCCAATGACCTGCCCCCGTAGCCATGAGGGGTCCAGGGTGCAGAGCTCACACCCGTCCAGCATGATGGCCCCCCGCGTGGGCTCATAGAAACGCTCCAGCAGCGCTGCCACCGTCGACTTCCCTGCGGGGCACGGGGATGAGGCTGCAGCACATGGGCCATGACACAGCCTGGCACACAGCACCCCCGGAACTGCCCACAGCCCAGGGAGGGGCAGGGGACAGGGCTCTGACCCAAGGTGGTGCCGAGACAGGTGCTGTTTGGGACTCCTGGGTTGTGGTCCCGGCTCTGGTAGGGCGGGGGGCCCGAGTAGACTGGGAGCCAGGATGCCTGGGTTCTATCCCAGCTCTGGGGGGGGGTGGTAGGGCTGGGAGCCAGGACCATTCCCCTGTTCCCTGTGAGACCTTGGCTCCCCTCGCCCCTCTCTGGCCTGGCTGCCCTGCGAGACCCCACCTGTGACAGACTCGGGGGGTGCTCTTGGCACTCAGGGCCCAGGGCAGTCAGAGGGTGGGGGAGGAACCTGGGCACTTCCTGTGGTACCTCCTCCCGACTCGCCCACGATGGCCACTGTCTTGCGAGGGGGCAGGGTGAGGCTGAAGTTCCGTAGCACTGGGCAGCCGGGGCGCGTGGGGTAACTGCAACAGCAAGAAGGGAGGGGTCAGGCTGGGCAGGGCACACAGGATGGCCAAGTGCTGGGCAAGGGCGGAGCAGGACAGCCCTTGGGAGAAGCTGTACAATTGGGAATGAGGGACACTGGCAGAGCTGGGGGGCAGGGCTGGCCTAGGCTAGCAGGGGCTGTGGGTCAGGAGTGGGGGGGCACTGGCAGAGCTGGGGGGCAGGGCTGGGTTAGCAGGGGCAGCGGGTCAAGAGTTGGGGGGCACCGGCAGAGCTGGGAGGGGACAGGGCTGGGCTAGCAGGGGCTGCAGTTCGGGAGTGAGGGATGCCGGTGGCACTGGGGACAGAGGCTGCAGGTCAGGAGTGGGGGGCACTGGCAGGGCTGGGCT
>NC_133770.1:1098630-1104060 GCF_003597395.2 Chelonoidis abingdonii
CAGCGTGGGGATGGTCATTGCCTGGTGGATTCTCTGCAGCTTGAGCTTCAAACCACAATTTTTGAGGACTTCAATAACTTTCAGTCATGGGTTACGGAATGTTATAGAAGTGGATGGGTAGGTTTTGTGGCCCCTTTGTGGCAGGAGTCACGACTAGATGGATCATATGGTCCTCTGACCTATGAGTCCTGAGTCTACTCCGACCACAGCTGCTGCCCAGCCGTGCCATGCCCCCCAACTCCTGACACCGCAGTTGCTCCCCCCCGCCCCCCGCTGCCCAGCTGCATCCGCTCGCTTACTTGCCTCGGCCCCTCTCCGCGCCCTGCCCCTCAGCGCCCTGGCACCTCACTCCAAACTGCAGCCTTGCTAGCCCAGCCTGTCCTCCCAGCTCTGCGTGCCCCCACTTGACGCCGCTGCCCTGCTAACGCCACTTTCAGTGTCAACTCTGACACCGCTGCCCTGCTAGCCCAGCCTGCAGTTGCCCCCATCCGACCAATACAGCCCCTGCTAGCCTACCAGCCCTACCCCGCTGTGGCCAGTGTCCCCACTTCGACCAGCAGCCCTGCTAAGAACTAGCCCAGCCTTCCATCCAGCTCTGACAGTGCCCCCACTCCTGACCCCGCGTCTGTCCCCTTCCCCTCCAGTCGCCAGCATCCTCACATCCCGAACCGCTGCCCTGCAACCCAGCCTGCCCCCCAGCTCTGCAGTGCTCTCCCGACCACAGCCCTGCAGCCCAGCCCTGCAGTGCCCCCAGCTTCTAGACTGCAGCTCTGTCCCAGTGCACCGGCATCCCTCATCACCGAACTGCAGGCCCTGCTACGACCCCTGTCCCTAGCTCTGCGGTGCCCCCCAATCTTGGACCCGCTGCCCTCTAACCCAGCCCTGGTCACGTGCCCCTAATCTTGAACCCGCTGCCCCTGCAGCCCAGCCTGCAGTGCCCCTCCGACGCACGCCCCTGCTAGCCTATGCCCACCCTACCACCCAAGCTGTGCCAGTGTCCCCCTCTCGACACAGCCCTGCTGAGACTAGCCAGCCTTCCCCAGCTCTGACACGTGCCCCCACTCCTGACCCACTGGCTCTGTCCCTCTCCCCCCCTCCAGTGCGCCAGCATCCTCACTCCCGAACGCTCGCCTCTGCCTAAGCCAGCCTCCCCCAGCTTCTGCCAGTGCCCCTCACTCTGACCCACAGCCCCTGCTAGCCAGCCCTGCCAGTGCCCCTCATCCGCCCTGACTCAGCCGTCTTCCCAGTGGCACCGGGCATCCCTCACCCCGAACTGCAGCCCTGCTAGCCCGCCCGTCCCCTTCCAGTCTCCGTGCCCCAACTCTGACACGGTGCCCCTGCTAACCCAGCCTGTCAGTGTCTCACTCTTGACCGCTTGCCCCTGCTAGCCAGCCTGCGCAGTGCCCCAACTCCCGACCCACAGCCCTCTAGCCTAGCCCAGCCACCCCAGCTGTGCCAGTGTCCCCCTCTCGCCCACGGCCCTGCTGACTAGCCCCAGCCCTGCCCAGCTCTGACAGTGTCCCCCTCCTGACCCACTGCCTCGTCCCTTCTCCCCCCCCCCCCCAGTGCCGCCGCATCCCTTCATCCCTGAACCGCAGCCCCTGCTAGCCCAGCCCTTGTCCCCTCCCAGCTTGCGGCTGCCCCCAACTCTTGACCGCTGCCCCTGCTAACCCCAGCCTGCCCAGCTCGCCAGTGCCCCCACTCCTGACCCACAGCCTGCTCAGCCTAGGCCAGCCCCTGCCCCCAGCTCTGCCAGTGTCCCTCATTCCAATTGTACAGCTTCTCCAGGCTGTGCATTGCTCCGCCCTTGCCCGCACTTGGCCATCCTGTTGCCCTGCCCAACCTACCCCTCCCTTCTATGCTGTTGCAGTTCCCCACGCGCCCCGGCTGCCCAGTGCTCACGGAACTTCAGCCTTCACCATCCGCCCTGCAAGCGTGCCATCGTGGCGAGTCGGGAGATGGTACACAGGAAACGTGCCCAGGTTCCTCCCCACCTCTGACTCCCTGCCTGATGCCAATGAGCACCCCCAGTCTGTCATCAGGTGGGGTCTCGCAGGGCAGCCAGGCAAGAGGAGGGGCGAAGGGGGAGCCAGCGGTCTCACAGGGAAGGGGAAAGTCCTGGCTCCCAACCCTACCACCCCCCCAGAGCTGGGATAGAGACCCAGGCATCCTGGCCCAGTCTACTCGGGCCCCCGCCCTACCAGAGCCGGACGACAACCCAGGATCCCAAACATGCACCTGTCTTCGGCACCACCTTGGGTCAGAGCCCTGTCCCTGCCCCTCCCTGGCCTGTGGGCAGTCCGGGGGTGCTGTGGTGCCATGGCTGTTCTGCCATGTGTGCAGCCTATGCCCGTGCCCTCTGGCAGGGAAGTCGACGTGCAGCGCTGCTGGAAGGTTTCTATTGAGCCCACGCGGGGGGCCATCATGCTGGGCGGTGTGAGCTCTGCACCCTGGACGCTCCGCATGGCTACGGGGCAGGTCATTGGCTTCATCAGCCAGGTTGAGGAGGGCGGCAGAGCGCAGGGGGAGCGGGGCTTGGTGGGGAATGGGCAGTGGACGGTCGGTGGAGTGCAGGGAGGGTGCAGTGGGATCAGGCGAGCATCCCGGTCTGAGCAGTGTTCCCTGTCCCCCACCAGGAGCCGCGCTCTTTGGAACAACCATCCTGGAAACATCGCCTGTTGAAAGCCGACGCGTCGATGCTGAGTCTACTGCCGCGGCCCAGCTGGCCAACGCGACACTTCATCCGCAGCTTCCCCCAGGGCTATGGCACTATCGGGGTGAGCACAGCTGCCGCCTGTCCCGCCCTCCACGCCCCTCCCTTCCTCTGCCCCCCATTCACCATTGCTGCCCACGCTGTGGAGCCAAGTAGGCGCCATCCATGACCAGCAGCTCCATTCTGTCCTGTAATGCGAGTTGCTGCTGCAACCACCAGACCGCTCTGAGTGGAAATGGCGGGGGGGGGGTCCTTCGCCACGCGGGGGCAGCCCTGCTCTTAGCTCCAGGGTCCTGGAGGGTCCTGGCTAAATCGTCCAACCCCGCAGCCCTGCCCCTGTCCCCGCGGGCTTGGACATGCGAGCGGGCCGAATGCATGTCGGTGGGCGCAACGCTGCGCCCGGGCCCTCCTAAGAACCCGTCGTGGCTGATCCTGGACGAGGCACGAGGGCGGCTGGACACGGAGTAGAGCAGCGGTGCAGAGCGCTAGAGCGGGCTATGGGCTGGCCGCACTGTGCTAGTTCACGCCCCACACGCCTCAGCACCATCCAGTGCGCTGACCTATCGTGGTTTGGCCCGTGGCTGCCGTGGCTGAGGTCAGGGGGGATTGGCAGCTTCTGTGGAGGGTTTCTGGGGTGGTCCCCGGTTGGGGGAGTTCTCGGGGGAAGGGGCACAAAGTTGTTTTTTGGGGGTTTAATGAAGGTGTGGGAATGAGATGGTGTTCTGCAGAGGAAGGCGAAAAACCTCCAGGGCCTCTGCCAATCCGCCCTGGAGGAAAATTCCTTCCCGACCCCAAATATGGCGATCAGCTAAACCCTGAGCATGTGGGCAAGACTCACCAGCTAGCACCCAAGAAAGAATTCTCTGCAGTAACTCAGTTCCCATCCCATCCAACATCCCCTCACAGACCAGTGAGCAGACTTATCTGCTGATAATCCAAGATCAATTGCCCAAATTAAATTATCCCAGGGCTGGGCTGGGCTAGCAGGGGCTGTGGGTCGGAAGTGGGGGACACTGGCAGGGCTGGGCTAGCAGGGCTGCGGGTCAGGAGCGGGGGGCACCAGCAGAGCTGCAGGAAGGGCTGGGCTAGGCTAGCAGGGGCTGTGGGTCGGGAGTGGGGGACACTGCAGGGCTGGGCTAGCAGGGGCTGTGGGTCGGGAGTAGGGGCACTGGCAGAGCTGCGGGAAGGGCGGTACCAAGGGTGAGGACGACAGGCCCCCAGTGGCGCAGACCACAGCCCCCCCCCCGGGCTGCCCTCACCTGAAGCAGACGTCCCGGAAGCAGATGTGGCCGAGCAGGGAGTGGCTGGGGATCTGGTCCCCCCCAGACAGGGACACGGTGGGCTCCAGGGTCATGAACTCAAAGACACGGGCTCCAGCGCTGAGGCCTCGCACGACCTGCGGGGACAGCAATGGGGTGGAACTGCCCGATGCCCTGGTCACCCTGTCATTGGGGCAGCCCTGAGCACGGCCCCGTTTGCGTCACCCCCATGGGCACATGGCACTGTGTGCTGGAAGGGCCCTGGGCAGTGGGGTCCTGGCCCTTCTCCCTTGACCACCTGACAGTCTGGGGCCAGGACAGGGGTGCAACAGGAACCCCCGTCACCACCGTTGTGCCTCAGGGGTCTCTGCCTCAGTTCACAAGGTGCAGCAGCTAGGCCAGAGCAGGGTGTACAGATAAAGAACCACCAGCTGCACCTTCAACCAGCCAGACAGCCCGGTGCTTGTCCCAGCGCCCTCTGCCCAGCAGCCATCCCGGGCCAAGATCCCAGAAGCTGCAAGCAAGCCCTGGGAACCGGCTGCTGGGATGGATCACCCCGGCCTTGGCAGGCTGCATCGTGGGGCTAGCCCCACAGGAGCGGGGCAGTGCCAAGGGGGGGCCGAGCCAGATGGACAGCCCTTGCCCCACCTACCTGTCCAAACAGAACGGAGATGTTGGCCATGGACCTGCCGAGACAAGGGGAGAGGCCTCTGCTCAGCACTGGGCAGGGGACGGAGAATCAGAGAACTGGCAGGAACCTTGAGGGGTCTCTACTCCTGTCCCCTGCACTCACGCCAGGGCTAAGGATTATCCAGACCGTCCCTGACAGGGGTTTGTCCAACCTGCTCCCTCCAGTGACGGAGACTCCACAACCTCCGTAGGCAATTTATTCCAGTGCTTAACCACCCTGACAGGTAGGGAGTTTTTCCTAATGTCCAACCTAAACCTCCCTTGCTGCAATTTAAGCCCATTGCTTCTTGTCCTGTCCTCAGAGATTAAGAACATTTTTTCTCCCTCCTCCTTTTATGTACTTGAAAACCGTTCTCATGTCCCCTCTCAGTCTTCTCTGCTCCAGACCAAACAGACCCAGTTTTATCAATCTTCCCTCACAGGTCAAGTTTTCTAGACCTTTCATCATATTTGCTCCTCTTCTCTGGACTTCCTCCAATTCGTCTACATCTTTCCTGAAATGTGGCACCCACAACTGGACACAACACTCCTGTTGAGGCCGTAACAGCGCAGAGCAGAGCGGAAGAATCACTTCTTGTGTCTTGCTTACAACACTCCTGCTAATACAGCCCAGAAGGATGTTTGCTTTTTTTGCAACAGTGTTACACTGTTGACTCACATTTAGCTGGTGATCCACTATGACCCCCAGACGCCTTCCCGCAGAACTTCTTCCTAGGCAGTCATTGCCCATTGTGTGTGTGCAACCGATTGTTCCTTCCTAAGGGGAGC
>NC_133770.1:1104085-1113088 GCF_003597395.2 Chelonoidis abingdonii
CCGGCCGACTCCGCCAGCCCGATTGGGGTGAGTCTCGGAGGGGGGGGGGTTGAGTCCAGCCCCGCCCCAGAACTCAAGCCCCGCGGAGCCTACCTGGTAGGGGACGTCCGAGCCCATAGGCATGGGGTGGGTGTGACGAATGAGTAAGGCATCGCCCATGGTAATGAAGTGGGTCTGGTTGGTCTGGCTCACCCTACCCACCCGGTTCGCCCACCCCGAACAACAGCTGCGCTTGGCTTTTATTCGGTGGATGGGGCACATGAAGTGGGCACCCACCCCTTCTGCGGCCACAGGCTGGCTCTGCAGGGGTCGGGGGCGAGCAAGGACCCAGGCCCAGCTGGAGCGGAGAAGAGAGGGGACGGGCGGCCCCTCCAGTAGGGACAGGGTTGGAGCTGTCAGCTGGCAGATCGAATGGGGGCTGTGGTGGCCCCAACACCAAGGTAGGTGCACGAATCCAAGTGTCTGCGGCGGGCTCGGCACAGCTCACAGGAGCCAGTGGGTGCCAGGTTGGGTGCATGCAGCCGCCGGCCGGACCCGGTTCCCGTCAGGGACTTCGTGGCTGTCTTGCGGACAAGCTCAGCGTACAGTTCGCCCTGCCGCAGCAGGCTCTGCAGTGGCGGTCCCGCTGGAGGGAGCAGGGGATGAGAGCGGTGTCACCAGAGCAGTCCGCGCCAATAGGTGACTCTGCCCTGCCCAAGCTTGGCCGTGCCCCCCCTTGTAACCCACCCCCTTGAAATAATTGTGCCTACTCCCCGACCACCCGTTACTCGTCCTTCGCCCCTCGTACCCCGCAACTTTCTACGCCCTCCCCGGGACACCCCCGAAACTTCCATCCCACCCTCGTATCCCCTCCAGGACCCTCTGCTGCCCCTCCAAACACATTTGTCCCGTGCCCTGTTACCCCCCGACCCTCTAGAGCCCTCCACACAGAAACACCTGTGCTCAGAACACCATCTATCCCACACCTTCATATACCCCCAACTTATGTGCCCTCCCCCGAGAACTCCCCACCGGGGGACACCGAACACTCACACAGAGCTGCATCCCCTGACCTCAGACGCGCCACGGGCCAAACCACATGAGGTCAGCGCATGGATGGTTGCTGGGCGGGGGCGATGACTAGACACAGTGCGGCAGCCATAAGGCTCTGCGCCTCCTGCCCGCCTGCTCTGGACTCCGTGTCAGGCACTCGTTGGCTCGTCAGGGATCAGCACCGAGGGGTTCTGAAGGAGGGGCCGGGCGTGGCACCGCGCCTGCTTTGGCCCCCGAAGCATCACGGCCCGCTCGCTGCGGGGACAGGGGCAGGGCTCTGGGGTTGACTGATTTTTAGGCGGCCTCCCAGGCCCTGAGCTAGGCAGGGCTGCCCGCGTGGCGAGACCCCCCCGCCATAGTTGCACTCAGGCGGGGTTCGGTGGTTGAAGCCAGCAAACTCCGCATCTACAGGACAGACTGGAGCTGTGTCATGGATGGCGCCATTGCTCCACAGCCGTGGCAGAATGGCGTGAATGGGGGCAAGAGAAGGCGCCGGGCCTGTGCCTCACCACGTAGTGCATAGCCCTGGGAAGTGCGATGAGCTGTCTGGCGTTGGCCAGCTGGGCGCGCATAGACTCGCATCGGACGCGTCGGGCTTTCCAAGCGGATGTTCTCAGCAAAAAGATGGTTGTTCCAAGAGCGCGGTCTGGTGGGGGACGGACGACACTGCTTCCGTAGGGAGCTGCTGATCCCACTGCCCCTCCCTGCATCCCAGCGTCTCACTGTCCCCATTCTCCCACACCCGCTCCCCTGCGCTCTGCGCCCTTCCTGGCTGTGAGCCAATGACCTGGCCCCCGTGCTGGGAGTCCAGAGGCTGCAGAGCTATCACCCGTCAGCATGATGCCCCCGCGTGGGCGTATCAGCAACGCATCAGCAGCGTGCACCGTCGACTTCCTGCGCGGCACGGGGATGAGGCTGCAGACATGGGCATGACACAGCCTGCACCAGACCACGGAATGCCACAGCCAGAGAGGGAGGGCAGGGCTCGACCCAAAGGTGGTGCCGCGAAGGTTGCTTTTTGGACTTCCTGGGTTGTGGTCCGGTTGTTAAGGCGGGGGGCCCGGTCGACTGGGAGCCAGGATGCTGGTTCTCTCAGTCTGGGGGGTGTCATAGGTGGCGAGGCCATGACCATTCCCCTGTTCCCTGGTGCGACTTGGCTCCCATCGCCTCTTTGGCCTGGCTAGCCTGCGAGACCCACCTGTACGTCGGGGGGTGCTTCTGGCACTCAGGGCCCGTGGCAGGTCAGAGGCGTGGGGAGGAACCTGGGCACTTCTGTGGTACTCCTCCGACTCGCCACGTGGCCACTGATCTTGCGAGGAGGGCAGGGTGAGGCTGAAGTTCCGTAGCAGCTGGCACGCCGGGGCGCGTAGGGGTACTGCACCAGCAAGAAGGGCAGGGGTAGGCTGAGGCCAGGGCACAAGGAGGCAAGTGCTGGGGCAGGGGGGACAGGCAGCCTAGGAGAGCTGTACAATTGGGAATAGAGGGACACTGGCGAGCTGGGGGGCAGGGTGCCTAGGTAGAGGGGCTGTGGGTTAGGCAGTGGGGGGCACTGCGGGGGACAGAGCTGGGGGGCGCGCTGGTTAGCAGGGCAGGAGGTCAAGGTTGGGGAGCCCGGCAAGAGCTGGGAGGGACAGGCTGAGGTAGCAGGGGCTGCGGTTCAGGATGAGGTGCCGGCGGCAACTGGGGGGGGGCTGTGGGGGAGCAAGGGACGAGCAGTGGGTCAGTGAGTGGGACCTTCGAGTGGGCGAGGCTGGTTCTAGTCAGCAGGGGTGTGGGTCGAGAGGTGGGGGACCTGCACAGCTGGGGCTAGGCTGGGCTAGGCTAGGCGGGGCTGTGGGTCGGGAGTGGTCCCCGGCACTGCAGGGGCTGGTCAGGGGCAGCGGCAAGAGTTGGAGCACTGACGGGTGGGTTAGCAGGGCGCGGGTCAAGCGTTGGGGCACCGCAGAGCTGGGACGGGGCGGGTGTAGCAGGGGCGCGTTCGGTGGGGTGCCCGGTGCACTGGGACAGAGGCTGCAGTCAGGAGTGGGGGGCACTGCCGGGCCTCTGGGCTAGCAGGGCTGTGGTCAGTAGTGAGAGGCGGCATGGCGAGCTAGGGGGGCGGGCTGGGTTGCAGAGGCAGCGGTCGGAGTGAGGGTGCTGGCGGGCACTGGGGGGGGAAGGGGACAGAGGCAGTGCTACGGGTGGGGGGCACTGTCAGGGCTGGGGGAAGGGCTGGGCTAGTCTGCAGGGCTGTGGTCGGGTGGGGGACATGCCAGCTGGGGTAGGCTGGGCAGGCTACCAGGGGCATGTGGGTCGGGCAGTGGGGGGCACTGGCAGGGTGGCTAGCAGGGCGCGGTAAGAGTTGGACCTGACAGGGCTGGGGTTTAGCAAGGGGGCGGGGTCAGAGTTGGGGGCGGCAGACGCCTGGGGGGGACGGGCTTGGCTCGCAGGGGCCTGCGTTCGGAGTGAGGGATGCCGTGTGGCCATGGGACCCAGAGGCCTGCCAGGTCAGGGTGGGGGGCCACTGGAGGGTTGGGCTAGCAGGGGCCTGTGCAGGTTCCGGCGTGAGGGCACTGGCCAGGCTGGGGGGCCCAGGGCTGGGGTTTAGCAGGGGCAGCCGGTTCGGAGTGGGGCTCATTATATTTTCTTTCTTATGTTCCTTCTCTTCTTCTTCTCTATTTCCTTTTTTCTAGTTCTTATTCTTTCTTTCTCTGGACTGGCTCGTTCTTACCTCAGTCGTGCAATCCTTATTGGTGCACGTGACTTTCTTCTTGTCTGCTCGCGTTGTCCTGTTATCAGTTGGGATGCTGCTTGGAAATGACGCGACAATCCTCATTTTTGTGGTTGGGGAGGTGCTTCACACCCAGCTGGGTGATCCCAACTCAAGAAGTACTTTTGCTGGGATCCTCTTCTCTTTTTGTTCTACAAAGAATCCTTCTTTACACTTATTCCAGACAACAATTGAACCTTCTCTCTTAACAATCGTCTTGGAGACACTTTCTGCTGTTGCCTAAGTACGTTGTTTGGCATTTTGGCATGTTCCTCGGGTGGTTGAATAAGGGCTTTCCCAGTGCTGTCTCAATGGTTGATGGATACTGCCGGCTTGGCTGGCCGACTGGGGGGGAGGGACAGGGCAGTGGGTCAGGAGTGGGGGCACTGTATAGAGCTGGGGCGAAGGCGGTAGGGCTGCTCTAGACATTCGGGCTGCTCTTCGCGGTGTTGGCCTTGGCGCCGTGCACCTTGCACCAGGGTGGGTGGGTAGGGCTGGTCTAGGCCCCTGCGAGGGGCGCTGTGAGTTGTGACCTCATCCCAGCAGTGTTCACCTTGGAACTGATAACACCTGGCTCCTACCCCCAAGGGCGCCTAACACCCCCTACTAGCATCAAAAAAAAGCTACCTAGCTACCCTCAGTCCCTGCGTCCTCCTCCCGCTCGTCCCGCACAGGGCTCGTCCACGGTCCTTACCCTATCGATACCGGAGGGGCCACTTTGGCAGGGTGCGGGCTAGCAGGAGACAGCGGGTCCAGAGTTGGGGAACCCTCCACCCCGCCCCCACCCGCGCCCCTGGGCGCCCTCATACGCGATCCCGGAGCAGGGCTGGTTAGCAGGGGGCCGCGGGCAAGAGTTGGGGGGCACCGGCAGAGCTGGGAGGGGGACACGGTGGGGCTAGCAGGGCTGCGTTTGCAGCTGAGGTGTGCCGGTCGGCTGTGGGGGGCGGGGGGGGTGGGACGGTGCGGGGGTTCAGGAGTGGGCACTGGCCACGGTGGGGCTAGCCGCGGGCTGGGTTTCGGGAGAGGGGCTCAGATCATAGGTCAGAGGGACCATATGTATCAGTTATGTCCTGACCTCTGCACACAAGGAGCCGACCTACCCATCACTTCTATAATCCCGTACCTTATGACTGGAGTTACTTAGAGTTCCTCAAATTGTGGTTTGAGACTCCGCTTGCGAGAATCCACAGCAGTGCCATGGCCCCTACGCTGCCAGAGCGAAGTTCGAAAACCATTCGGCCCTGCCATCCGCCCTGGAGGAAAATTCCTTCCCGCCCAATATGGGCGATAGCTGCCCCCTGAGCATGTGGAAGACTCACACCAGCCGCCACCCAGAGAATTCCTCTGCAGCTACTGCAGTTTCCATCCCTCCAACACATCCCCTTACCCAGACCAGTGAGCAGATTATTTGCTGATCACTCCACGATTCATATGCCCAATTATATATCCCAGGTGGGGGCCTAGCAGGGGCTGTGGTGCGGGCTGGGGACTTGCCAGGGCTGGGCTAGGCAGGGTGCGGGTGAGGCGCGGGGGCACCAGCAGGAGCTGCAGGGGCGCTGGGCTAGCGCTAGCAGGGGCTTGTGCCCGTCGCGTGCGGTCCCCACCCGCCGCCAGCAGGAATTGCAGCGGCTGGGCTAGCAGGGCTGTGTGTCGGGAGTAGGGGCATGGCGAGTGCGGAAGTGCGGTACCAAGGGTGAGCGAGAAGGCCCAGTGGCGGCCGACACAGCCCCGGGCTGCCCTCAGCCTGACGCCGACGTCCCGGAAGCAGATTGTGGCCGAGCAGGAGTGGCTGGGGATCTGGTTTCCCCCCCGACGGGGCGGGGCTCCAGGGTCCTGAACTTCAAGCCCGGGGCTTCCGGCGCTGAGGCCTCGCACGACCTGCCGGGGAAGCGTGGGGTGGAAAGCTGCCCATCCCTGTTTCACCCTGTCATTGGGGCAGCCCTGAGCACGGCCCCGTTTGCGTCACCCCCCATGGGACATGGCACTGTTGTGCCTGGAGGGCCCTGCGGCAGTGGGTCTGGACCTTTCTCCCTTGACCACCTGACAGTTCTGGGGCCAGGCAGGGGTGCAACAGGAACCCCCGTCACCACCGTTGGCTCGGGGTCTCTGCCTCCAGTTCCACACAGGTGCAGCAGCTGCAGATGCAGGGTTACGATCAAAGACCACCAGCTGACCCTTCAACCAGCAGACAGCCGGCTGCTGTCCCAGCACGCCCTCCTGCCCCCAGCAGACATCCGCGGTCAAGCTCCGAAGCGCAAGCCACGCCTGGGAACGGCTGCTGGGATGGTACATCCTCCGGCCTTTGGCCAGGCTGCATCGTTGGGGCTTAGCCACAGGAGCGGGGCGCTTGCCAAGGGGGGCGCCCGATGGCAGCCCTTGGCCCACTACCTGTCAAACAGAATGGGATGTTGGCCATGGACTGCCGAGACAAGGGGAGACGGCCTTAGGTCGCCTGGGGCGGGACCGGGATTTGAGAACTGCAGGGAACATTGAGGGGCTCATACTCTGTCCCTGCAACTCACGCCAGGCCTAGGATATCCAGACCGTCACTGCGGGGTTTGTCCACTGTCCCCAGTGACGGAGACTCCCACATCCGTAGGCATTTACTTTTCCAGTGCTTAACCACCCTGACAGGGTAGGGGTTTTTCCTAATTCAACTACTCCTTCGCTGCATTTAGCTTGTTCTTGTCCCTGTCTCGAGATAAGTACATCTTTTTCTCCCTCTCCTTTTATGTCTTGAAAACGTTACTTGTCCTCTCGCTTCTCTGCTCAGACACAGACCAGTATTTATCATTTCCTCACAGGTCAAGTTTTCTTTTTTTTTTTTATGACCTTTCATCATAATTTGTCCTCGTTCTCTGGATTTCCTCCATTCGTCTACATCTTTCTGAATCATGTGCCCAAACTGAACATACTCACCCACAACTGGACACAACACTCCCGTTGAGGCCGTAACAGCGCAGAGCAGAGCGGAAGAATCACTTCTTGTGTCTTGCTTACAACACTCCTGCTAATACAGCCCAGAAGGATGTTTGCTTTTTTTGCAACAGTGTTACACTGTTGACTCACATTTAGCTGGTGATCCACTATGACCCCCAGACGCCTTCCCGCAGAACTTCTTCCTAGGCAGTCATTGCCCATTGTGTGTGGGCAACCGATTGTTCCTTCCTAAGGGGAGCTCTTTGCATTTGTCCTGATTGAATTTCATCCTGTTTACTTCAGACCATTTCTCCAGTTTGTCCAGATCATTTTCAAAATCAACCCTTATCCTGGAAAGTACTTGCAGCCCCTCCCAGCTTGGTATCGTCTGCACACTTTACAAGTGCACTTTGTGCCCTGAGCTAAATCTGTGACGCTGTTGAACAGAACCAGCCCCAGAACCAATCCCTGCGGGACCCCACTCATTCTGCCCTTCCAGCCTGACTGTGAACCAATAACTACTCTCATGGTGAGTCCCACCCCGCAGACCCCACACTGGGGGTGCAATGCACATGACCTTTGTTCTCTGACCTTTGCACTGTCTGCGAAGCCACCATGAAGGACATGAGGTCTCCAGGCGAGAGCTCTTCCCCAGCCATGAGGGAGCCCCCCACAAAGATGGTGCCCAGCACGATACCTGCAGGGGCAGAGAGTGGCACGGTGACATGAGGGCCCCTGGCCCTGCCACAGGGAGCGGGACACAGGAGGAGCCTGCAGCCCCCCTCAGACGAACGGGCTGGCATGGTGCCCTCATGTCAAGGGATGCCGAAGTATATCCCTAACCACCTGGAAAGGCAGCCACCTCCAGGGTGGAGCGTAGCAGCTGGCGCCTGGCTGGGTGCAAAGTGGCGGGCTGAGCCAGGCCAGGGGCTCACGGAGGGCAGCTGGCTCTGTGTGGTGTGGGCGGGAACTCTCCACATCCCAGTGAGTCTGTCCCTAGGGCCTGGGGGTGGAGCTCTCCCTGCGCCACAGGAGTCAGGGCAAGGCGGAGACATACCTATCTCAGAGCTGGAAGGGACCCCGAAACGTCACTGAGTCCAGCCCCCGCCTTCACTAGCAGGACCAAGTACTGATTTTGCCCCAGATCCCTACGTGGCCCCCTCAAGGGCTGAACTCACACCCCTGGGTTTAGCAGGCCAATGCTCAAACCACTGAGCTATCTCTCCCCCCACTAAGGCTGCCAAGACTGGCTGGAGGCCCCCACAGAGACTCACTGACTGCAGATTAACCTGGAGCCAACTGCTCCCCCAGCTCTCTGCAGTGAGCAGAGCCGAGCCCCTAGCCAGAGCAGTGCTGGGGGGAGAGGGGGTGTCACAGCCATGGGGCTCATGGGAGGTCATGGGCGGCCTACAGTAGCATGGCTGACAGGAGCCCTGTGGGTGGCCAGTCCAGACTGTATCTCCAGGCTACTGAGGGCTTGTTCCAGGCGACTGAAGAACCTGCTCTGGGGGAAAAAGGCTCCTGGTGCTGGGGCCGATCCTGGCTGGGTGAGTCGGTCCCTGCAGAGCGCACGAGGCTTCCCCAGCTCAGAGGGACTCGCTGGTAGAGTTCGCGGGGAGAAGGGAGAGGGCTGGAGCCCCCTGGCTCTGTCAGGGGAGGGGAGCCGTGTGGCCCACTCTTGTGAATGGCCGGGACCTGGGGGTCTGGTGCACTGCATGGGGCGCTTCCGGGGACTTGTTACAGCAGGGCCCAGCCACGCGCCGTCCACTCACAGTTCAGCACCACATTGGACAGCCCTTGGAAGGCAGCAATGCCCACACCCAGCTTCTCGTTCAGCTGGCTCGACCGATCCACCTCATGGCAGTACAGGCTGCAAGACAGGGGAGAGGTGGCATCCCGCAACGGGTGGGGCTAGCAGCTGCAAGGCCTTCCTTACAGCACCTCCCTGCACAGCGCCCCCTGGTGCCTACGGGAACCAGCCATGGTGTGGGGGTGGCACCTCCCCGCACAGCACCCCCTGGTGCCCACGGGAACCAGCCATGGTGTGGGGTTGGCACCTCCCCGCACAGCACCCCCTAATGCCCACGGGAACCAGCCAGGGCCTGGGGGTGGCACCTCCCCACACAGCGCCCCCTAATGCCCACGGGTACCAGCCAGGGCCTGGGGGTGGCACCTCCCCACACAGCTCCGCCACAGACCCCCCTGATGCCCCAGGAACAGCCTGGTGTGGGGAGTGGCTCTCCGCACGCGCCCTGGTGCCGGGGCATGCCGGGGAGGGGCCAGGAGTGGCCTGATGGGAAGGC
>NC_133770.1:1116141-1118634 GCF_003597395.2 Chelonoidis abingdonii
ACCAGCCAGGGCCTGGGGGTGGCACCTCCCCACACAGCGCCCCCTAATGCCCACGGGTACCAGCCAGGGCCTGGGGGTGGCACCTCCCCACACAGCGCCCCCTAATGCCCACGGGTACCAGCCAGGGCCTGGGGGTGGCACCTCTCCGCACAGCACCCCCTAATGCCCACAGGAACCAGCCATGGTGTGGGGGTGGCACCTCTCCGCACAGCGCCCCCTGGTGCCAGGCTGGAGGCCAGGAAGTGGGCCTAGATGGGAAGGAGCGAGGTACAAGGTCCCAGCTTTGGGGTCTGGGCAGCAGGGAGCATGTGTGCATGGGGCTGGCAGGAGTGGGACAGGGTGGGGACAAAGCCGTTGTCTGGTACTTACGCCACCTCTGTGTCCTCCATGGCAAAGGCCCGCACGGTCCGCACGTTTCCCAGCGCCTCGTCTGCCACCCCTGTGGCCTTGGCCACCTGCAGAGAGACAGTCACAGGCCACCTTGTTCTGCGAGCACTGCCTGCCCAGCTGGCTGATAGGGCAGGAGGTGCCATGGCCAGGGCACCTGCCACCTCGATGCTCCCTCTGTACGGGGGACCCACAAACGCACAGCCACTGTTTGCGCTTGGTGGGGGTGGGGGCTGTGTGTTACCTGCTCCGGGGCCTGGCAGGGGTCTGTGTGTGTGTGTGTGTGTGACCTGCTCCAGGGTCTGGCAGGGGTCTCTGTGTGTGTGTGTGACCTGCTCCGGGGCCTGGCGGGGGTGTGGGGGGGCATGTGTGTTACCTGCTCCGGGGCCTGGTGTGGGGGTGTGGGGTGTGTGTGTGTGACACCTGCTCCGAGGCCTGGTGAGGGTGGGGTGACGTTGCACTCCATGTTTTACGGAAATATGCTTATGAGCAGCAGTATGATGTAACTGGAATCTGCTTTATGGAAAAGGTCTGCTAAGGTGTCATTACAAAGGTTATAACCTGCTGAATATATTCCTCCTATTTGTGTGTATGTAGAGGATTGGACCAGATACCTCCCGAGGTCTCTTCCAACCCTAATCGTCTGTTCGTCTCTGATTCCTGTATCTGAAGCATAACACTGGGGTGCTATTGTAATTATGCCAAGTGTGGGCCACTGATGGTGGTTTAGACTCTTGATGGCTCCCACTGACTAGGACAGCTGGTTGTAGCTGGTTTATTTACCTGCAAGCCTCCCTGTGTATGTGTGGGCCAGCCCGTCGGTAATGAAAAATAAGGCCTCACAGGACGTCACCATGTCACATGATACTGGAATCCATCTTAAATCTGGTACTTTTCCATCTAGAAGGACGGGTGGGGACCCAGAGAGACAAAGGATTCCTGCCTTGGGCCAAAGCTATTAAGGGGGTGTTCTCACGACTGGCAGCCCCCTGTTTCCAGCTAAGATGTTTGCTGGAACTAACAAGGACTGTACCAGGGGACAGGATTCGGCCCAGACGAGAAAGGAGCCTAGCCTGTGAAAGCAGCTCATTGGAACATCTCGGAGGGTGAGATTTACCTGTAATCAGTTTCTTAATCAGATCTATAAGGGTTAGAGTTGCGTGTTTTGTTTTATTTTGCTTGGTAATTCACTTTGTTCTGTCTGTTATTACTTGAGACCATTTAAATCCTACTTGTTATGCTTAATACAATCACTTTTGTTTATTAAACCCAGAGTAAGTGATTAATACCTGGGGGAGCAAACAGCTGTGCACGTCTCTCTGTGTGATACAGTGTTATAGAGGGCAGACAATTTATGAGCTTACCCTGGATAAGCTTCATGCAGAGTAACACGGATTTATTTGGGGTTTAGATCCCATTGGGAGCTGGATGCTGCACACAAGTAACTTGCTGAGCTGTTTTCAGTTAAGCCTGCAGCTTTGGGGACGTGGCCCAGACCCTGAGTCTGTGCTGCAGCAGGCTGGCGTGTCTGGCTCAACAAGGCAGAGTTCTGGAGTGCCGAGCTGGCAGGGAAAACGGGCTGAGAGGTAACTTCAGCACATCAAGTGACAGTCCCAAGGGGACCTCTGTGACTGAACCCGTCACAATGAGTTTTACCTGTTCCTGGGCCTGGCGGGACAAGCTGCGCAGGATGGAGCCAATCAGGGCGCCGGCGCCCACCAGGCTGGGCATCACCACCAGCAGGAGCCCGGTAAGCTTGGGCGAGAGCAGGTAGAGTGAGGTGAAGCAGCCCACAGTCTGCGTGACGCTGCGCAGGCCCTGGAGGCAGAGATCCAGTCAGCAGGCCCTCAGGCCCTCCCCAGCAGTGCCGGGAGAGGCCAAGGGTGGGGCTCACGTGGGCACTCAGCACCCAGGGTGGCTGGGAGAGGACGGGGTTGCCCGGGGGGGGATGGACACACCCAGGGCTGCTCCCATAGGCCTCACCTGGGAGATGACGAGTTTGAAGGAGGATTTGAACTCCTGGATGTCGGTCGTGAGCCGATTCACCAGCTGCCCCGTCCGGTTGGCATCAAAGAACGCCATGTCCTGCCTGTTGGGGGGGGAGGG
>NC_133770.1:1119613-1129240 GCF_003597395.2 Chelonoidis abingdonii
TGTCACCAGCTGCCCCGTCCGGTTTGGCATCAAAGAACGCCATGTCCTGCTGTTGGGGGGGGGGGGGAGAAGGGGCTGGGGGGGCGGTGGCTTGCGGCAGAACTGCTGCCTCCAACCCTCCCGCTATCCACCACCAACCCCTCACCCTCCTAACCCACCCCACACCCTCCCAAGCAACGTCATCTCCTCCAGCCCCTGGCTTCCCACTCCCCCCCCCCGCAGCACTGCCCCAGCCCTTCCAGCGCCCACTCTTGCCTTTTCCCTTGCAGGCATCTTCCACCTTTCCTCCCCACATCCCATCCAAGCAGGAGGATTTACTCGCAGCAGGGATGGATCAGGGTTTACGCATCTGCCGGCCCTTGCTCCCGACCCGTTGCCAGCAGCCACTGATGTAGGCTTGAAGGTTCAGCAGCTGTGGGATGAGAAAATGGCATTAGCGGGTCAGCCAGCACTCTTGCCAACAACGCCTGCGAGAGCCCCACCACTGCAGATCTGGGGTGACAAGCAGCCTCCTGGGGTCTCATCCAAGTCGCACAGGAGGGCTCGGCGACCAGCAGCAGCTTTCACGATGCCTTTCACATAGGTGGGGTGCATGGCAGTGTAAACCCGCCTGATGTAGCCCCTGCGCGGGCTAGCGTGCAGAGCCCTGCTGGGGAGCTGATCTTTCCACAGGAACCTCGCTCTGGCCTATCTAGTGGGAGTGGGACGTTAAACACAGGTCCCGGCAGGGCTCTCCTTGGATATTTCCGTCGTTACATTACTATAAACTCCTTCTCGGAATCTTCTTCAGTCTCTGTCCTCAACAATCCTCCTGTGGCACGAGAGTTCCCACAAGTCCAATCGCAACATTTGTCGGGACTGTATTTCCTTGGATCATTGGAATTGTCCACCAATTACAGTCTCATCGGACTGGCCTTCGTTCCTTGTGCTTACGAATCAGGGAGCACAGCCTAGGCACGATCCACACTGATCTAGGCCGTCATTACTTTTATAGATCTCACACCTGCCTTTCTCTGTTAGGTAATTCGAACTCCACATATTGTACAGCTATTTCCAGGCCTTGGGGTCATCTTGTGGCCTTTGTGTGAATGTCCTAACTAGCTCTGCCTTTAATTCCTGTCTGTGGACAGGATGCGCGCCGGTGCTGCACCATGGGATCCGGATGAGGCTGCGCTATATGGCTTATTAATAAAAGGCGGTTTTGACTTCCTCACTTATTCACCACCTAGTCCTTAGGCATCCCAGCATCAAGACTCCAGGCTATCTTTGACCACAGCTGTGCACGAATTGCAGAGATACTCACATGAACGTAGTGGCGTGACACAGGGGGTGGGGCGTGATAGCCTGCAGTGGGTTTGATCAGTCCTGCTAAACCTTAGGGTCTGTTGAGTTCAATCCTTGAGGGGGCCACTTAGGGAACTGTGGCACCAATTGGGTCCTGCTATGAAGGCATGGGGCTGGACTCCATACCCTTCCATTCTAGGAGATGGGTATATCTCAAACTATTTTATTATACTTTTATTTATTTTATCCCTTTACCTGGGCTTGACACAGTTAATGTCGAGCACTGTCAAGCCGTGGACAAGCCATTCATTATTTTCCACTCCAATGCGCATATACTTGCTTTTATCACAGTGAACTCTCACTTGCCTGTCATTGCAGCCTTTCACCCCAGCTGGGCTTGGATCTTGAGTTTCCCACCGCTCTCTCTGGGCCTGACTCACCTAAATAACTTATCAGTGCAATGCTGCTCCTTCCCTGCTTACACTCCTTTCCAGTACCACTGATAAATTCATTAAACACAGGACTAGCCTGGAGCTTCAGGGCCCCGCTGTTAGGCCTTAAGAGAACTTAAAGACGGCCATACTGGTCGACCAAGGGTCCATCTAGCTCGTATCTGTTCAACAGTGGCCATGCAGGTGCCCCAGAGGGAGTGAACCTAAGCCACATGATCAAGTGATCTCTATCCTGCTGTCCATTCACCACTCTGGACAAACAAGGCGTAGGACCACCATCCTACCCATTCTGTGGCTATAGCCATTTGGACTTAACCACATGAATTTTATCCAGTTATCTTTTAACGTGTTATGGTCCCAGCCTTCAAACATCGTAGGAAAGGAGTTCACAGGTTGACTGTGCATGTGTGAAGAAGAATTTCCTTTATTTGTTTTAAACCTGCTGCTATTAATTTCATTTGGTGAACCCCTAGTTCTTTGTTTATGGAACAGTTAAATACTTTTCCTTATCCATTTCTCAACAATCACTCAAGATATTTATAGACTCTGTCATATCCCCTTAGATCTCCTCTTTTCCAAGCTGAAAGAGGGCTGCTCTTTACCTTTCCTCATACAGGACCCTCTCCAACCCCTAATGATTTTAGTTTGCCATTTTTCTGAATCTTTTCTAGTGCTAGAATATCTTTTTTGAGGTGAGGGTACCATATCTGTACAACAGTACTTCGAGATGTGTGACATACCATTGGATTTATATAAGGGCAATAATATATTCTCAGTCTTTTCTCTTCCCCTTTTTAAAGATTCCTACATCCGTGTTTGCTTTTTTGACCACCTCTGCACACTGCTGGGACAATCTTTCAGAGAACTATACACACAATGACACAAGATTTTTCCTGACTCGCGTGTAGCTAAATTTTAGTACCACCCATCATATTGTATGATATATTCGGGTTACTTTTTTCCAATGTGCATTCTTTTACATTTATCCAATTAAATTTATGCTTTGTTGCCAAATCACTCCGTTTCGTGAGATCTTTTTGAAGTTCTTTCACATCTGCTATTGGTTCTTAACTTCTTGAGTAGTTTAGTATCATTTCAAACTTTTGGCCACCTAACTGTTTACTTTCTTCCAGATCATTTATGAATAATTGAAACAGGATTTATTCCTAAGCACTGACCCTTTGGGAACACACTCGTTTACCCCTCTCCTTCGAGAATTTTTCCATTTTAATTCCTACCCTTATGTTCGCCTGTCTTTTAACACAGTTCTCAATCCATGAAAGACCATTCCCTTGTCCCCATGACGCCTTAATTTAATAGGAGCTTTTGGTGAGGGAACTTTGTCAAGGCTTTCTGGAAATCTACAGTACACTATGTCCACTGGATCCCATATGTCCACGTTTTGTGACCCCTTAGAGAAACATCTAATTAGTGTTAGTAGACCGATTTTTCTTTTGCAGAAACCATATTTAACTAATGACCTCAACAGCTTTATGTTTTTCTATGTGTTTGGACTGTTTATTCTTATTATTGTTCCGACTAATTTGCCCCCCTGTCAACATTAGACTTTACCGGTCTGTAATTGCCGAGATCACTTCTACAGCCCTTTATTACATATTGGCAGTTACATTAGCTAACTTTTTCAGTCACTGGGTTCTGAAAGCAATTTAACGGACAGGTTACAAAATCTTAGGCTGTTAGCTTTGCAATTCACAATTTGAGTTCTTTCAGAACTCTTGGGTGAATGCCATCTGGTCCCAGTGGCTTGGTAATGCTTGAGTTTATTCATTAATCTACAAAAACTCCTCTGTGACCTTCATCTGTGGACAGCTTCCGCAGTTTGTCACTCCAAAGCAGCTCAGGTTTGGGATCTCCTTACCATCCTCAGCCGTGAAGCCTGAGCAAAGAACCATTGTTTCTCCGCAATGACTTCTACCGCTCTTTAAGCGCTCCTTGTGTACTCGATCATCCATGGCCCCACTTGCTTGTTTAAAGCCTTGTGATCTTTAGTCCTGCCTGCGCTTATCTGTGCCGTCAAGCCTCGATCCAGGACGCACTGTTCCCTCTCACCCCAGGTGATTCGCTTCTTTAAGCCACTTTTGTTGGGGGACCTTGGAAAAGGACTTTGAAAGTCCTAATCTTATGGTCGTGGCTCAACAGATGAGTGAGACGTAATTTTCACTATGGCAAAAAGGACGCTGGTTAGACCCTCGAAACAGTTTTCCAGGTCTTTTAACGATGTTCGTTTAATGATCTATTTTCACCAGTTTGCAGGTACGCTGTAAGGCTGACTGGTTAATTTCCTCAGATCACCCAGGGTCTTTTCGATTTGGGTACGGCACTGGCCCTCGGGCGTCTCTGGACAGCGCTGCATGTCTCTGAGAGAGACAGAGGCAGGTGGGGGTGTGTCGAAAGCCCAACAGCATCCAAGCCCCCCAGCATCACGCTTGCCATGAGTGATTAGAGCAGGCAGGCGCCAGGGAGGCCGGGCGCAAACCTCACGCAGGTCGCTCCCCACGCTCGCGATGCTGGCTCTTGCACGAGCCACCACGTTCACAGCTCCCCCAGGAGCACGGGATCGGTACGTTGAGGCAGGCCGCGCCCAAGGCAACTGCGAGAGAGGACAGGAGTCCCCGGCATTGCGCGGCCCGGCGGCCGGACTGGGTACCGGGGCGGTGGGTCTCCAGCCCAGCCCCAGCCCCGCCCAGGCCCAGCCAGCCCAGCCCAGGCGGAGCGTTGCGGCAGGGAAGCGCTTACCACGATCGCTGCGACAGGGCAGCAGCCGCGGGCGAAGCGAATTCCAGAACTCGGCCCAGGCGAAGTCGGTGCTCCGCGGGGGGCGGCGGGGGCGTGGGGGGGCTCGCCCACTCCTGGTCAAACAGGCCTGCTCCGCGGGCGAGGGCGGCCACCGCGCTCAGCACCGGGGCCCCCGCGTTCCAGCAGCGCGGCCGCGGCCCGGCGCCCGGGCCCGCGGCGGCAGCACGAGGTGGCCGCGCGGCGAGCGGCACGGGGGCCCGGAGCACGGCAGGGACTCGGGCGACCGGTCTGCGCCACCGTGGAGGAGACGGCGGGGTGAGGGGCCGGGGCCGGGGACCCGTGCCAGGACACCCACGGGGGGGTGTCGCGGGACCGCACGGGTCCCTGTCGCCCGGGTCTCGCTCCCCAGCGGGGGGCGGGGAGCAGCTCCCTGGGCCGGTCCGCCGGGAGGGAACCCAGGCGTCCGGAGTGACCGGTTTACCGCCGCGGGGCGCAGCGCGGAGCAAGCCCTAAGCAGGAGCATGACGGCACCGGCCGGCGGCCCACAAATGCACGCGCACGGGCTGGTACGACGGGCCGTCACCCGGCGACGCGAAGAGCGCGAGATTTCAGCAGGCCCCGCCCTCCTTCGGAGCGACCCAGGCCGAGCCCCGCCCACCTTCTGACCCCGCCTCGGTTGACCCCGGGCCCCGCTGAGCCTGCACCCCGGACCCAGCCCGCGCCCCCCCTGAGCTGACCCGTCCCAGCCCCGCCCCTCCCCGCATATCCCGCCCTCCGAGCCCCGCCCCTCCCGGAATGACCCCGCCCCCAATCAGAGCCCCGCCCCTCCCCGGACTGGAGTCAGACTGGCTCCATGGCCCCAACTCTGCACCCTGCGGAAGCAGCTGGCTCCTCGCCCCCAGAGCGGTGGCGGCCTGGGCCTCCCTCTGCCCGGCTTCCTGCTCCGGGGCCTTGGTGCAGCAGGCGGCGTTGGCCAGCGCTGTGCCCCGTGGGCATCAGACCCCAAACCGGCTGGGCTGGCAGAGTCTGAATGTGGGGCTCTGCCCTCCAGGGGGGTGCGGGAGGCCACCCTGAGACGGGGCCGCCCCCCAGTCGCTGCCGCATTCTGGGAAATGACAAACTACAATTACCAAAACTAAATGCTTTATTGAGGGGCTCCAGAGGGCAGGGAAGCAGCAGCAATGAGGCAAAGGGCCTTGCCCCCCACCCCCATGGGCTGAGGAGCCAGGGGCCAGTCAGGGGGCAGAGTCCAGCAGGCTCCGTGCCTGCGCCGAGAAGGACTGAGAGCGGATCCGTGAGGCCACCTCCTGCGTGCGGAATGTCAGGCCGAAGATGTCCTCGTGGTAGCGGTTCTGGTCCTGGAGAGAAACCCGCTGTGAGGGAGCGCTGGACAGGGCAGCAACGCAGGGCAGCGAGAGCGTTATCCAGGGAGCCCTGCAAGTCCAGCCTGCCCTCAGTCCCGACCCACGCCCCTATCCCAGCCCTGGGTCCCCTGCTGCGGCACCCCCTCAGTCACAACCTGCAGCCCTAATCCCAGCCTGGATCCCCAAAACACCCAGCTGATGCCAGTGACCCCTCACTCCCCCTACAGCTCCCTGTTAGGCCCCAGCCCAGGCTCCCTTCGGCCCATGCCGTCAGCTGGAGCTGGCTACCCCCCCATACCGGAGTTCGCTGATTAAGTCTCCGGCCTCAGCCAGCGTCATGCCTCCCTCTTCCCCCTGTCCCCCAGCTCTGCCGGCACCCCTCAGTCCCACCCCACAGCCCCTATCCCAGCCCTGGGGTCCCCCACCTTTGCTGACACCCCTCAGTCCTGACCCACGCCCCATCCCAGCCCTGGGGTCCCCTGCCCCCCAAATCTGCCGGCATGCCTCAGTCCTGATCCACAGCCTCTGTCCCAGCCCTGGGGTCCCCCAGCTCTGCCAGCACCCCTCAGTCCCGACCCACAGCCTCTATCCTAGCCCTGGGGCCCCCCAGCTCTGCCGGCACCCCTCAGTCCCAACCCACAGCCCCTACCCAGCCCTTGGGTCCCCTGCTCCCCAGCTCTGCTGGCACAGCTCAGTCCCACCCCTCAGCCTCTGTCCCAGCCCTGGGGTCCCCCAGCTCTGCCAGCACCCCTGAATCCCAACCCACAGCCCCATCCTAGCCCTGGGGTCCCCCAGCTCTGCTGGCACCTCTCAGTCCCGACCTGCAGCCTCTATCCTAGCCCTGGGGTCCCCCAGCTCTGCTGGCACCTCTCAGTCCTGACCTGCAGCCTCTATCCCAGCCCTGGGGTCCCCCTGACCTCCAGCTCTGCCGGCACCCCCCTCAGTCCCAACCTGCAGCCCCTATCCCAGCCCTGGAATCCCCAAAACCCCAGCTGTGCCAGTGCCCCTCACTCCCAACCTACAGCTCCCTGTTAGCCCAGCCCAGGCTCCCCGAGTCCCCATGCCGTCAGCTGGAGCTGCTCCCCCACCCCATACCCGGAGTTCGCTGATTAAGTCTCCGGCCTCAGCCAGCGTCATGCCTCCCTCCTGGGCCAGGATCTGCTGCACCGTCTGCAGGACACCGGTGGCCATGGTGACGTCCCCACAGACGTAGAGGTGGCCTCCGCGCTGGCACAGCACCTGGTACACGTCGTCTGCCAGCTGCGTCCGCAGGATGTCCTGCACGTAGGCCTGGGGCAGGGCAGAGCGTCAGTGTTAGCCGCCCTGGCCCACCCCAGCCAGCCCCCTGGATGCAGCCCCCGTTACCTTGGGGACGTCGGGGTCCCTGGAGAAGGCTGTCAGCACCCGGCTCAGCGCCCCTTTCTGCTGGGCCTCCAGCGCCTCCTGCTGGTAGAGGTGGTCAAGGCGGGCACAGCGGCAGCCAAACACCAGGATCATCTCGCCCACTCGGAGGCCTGGAGGACAGGGGCAGGGTTAGGGGCAGTGCTGGCCCCCCAGCCCCGGGAACCTGCCTCTGCCCTGGCCCTGCTGAGACCCCTCCTGGACACACATGGCCCTCCCAGTGCCCCTCGGGAAGGTGCACCAGGTCCCCCCCGACCAAGATCCCTAGGGACCCCCAGCCCTCCAACCCAATCCAGGTGTGTGGAGGCACGCAGCCCCCCAACCCCAGGCCTGGCCCCGAGACTCCCAACCTTCCCATGCCATGAGCCCTAGGGACCCCTAGACCCCCTGCCCAATCCAGGTCCCCCAGCTCCCACACAGCCCCCCAGCCGTGCCCCCGAGCCCGTCTGACCTTCTGTCTCCATGTCGTGCAGCCGCTGCTGCCAGAACCCCCGGAAGGGGGCGATGCCGGTGCCTGGACCCACCAGGATGCAGGGGGCGCTGGGGTCCTGCGGGAGCCGGAAGGACGGGGCCCTGTGTGGGGAGTGATGGTGTCTGGCCGTGGCACTGGGTGGGACACCCAACTCCGCCCACAGCCAGTGCACTGCAGGGGCCTCGGGGCAGGGGCCACGGCAACAGAAAGGGTTAATGGGAAGGGGAAGGGTCCCCAGACTAGGGGTGGAGCAGGGCATGCCGGGAGCTGCAGGGCCTAAGGGGTAAATGGGGCTCAGAGGGGAGCAGGGCATGCCGGGAGCTGCAGGGCCTGTGGGGTAAATGGGGCTCAGAGGGGAGCAGGGCATGCCGGGAGCTGTAGGGCCTGGAGGGAGCATGCGGGTAGGGTCCTGGCCCCCCTTACCCTCTGATGAAGGTGGGCACCATGTCCCCCTCCTGAAGCTGGGCCAGCCAGGTGGAACAGACGCCGAAGTGCAGGGGCCCCTGGCCGTCTGTGGGACACAGGGGAAGAGGGGCAGGGTGCTCAGAAGCCTCATGGGGATGGCACCTGCCCCCCATACCCTCTCTCCTTCTACCCAGTGCCCTCCCCATGTCTCCTCAGATACCCTCCCCCATCCTCCCTCATCTCATGCTCCTCCCCTCCCAGCTCCAGCTCCCCGGGGCAGGGGGGAAGAGTCAGGCTGCTCACCCCCACAGCCAGGGCAACCCCACAGCGAGGTATCACTCACTCTGGCTGTGCGGGGTGTTGCTCACTCTTGCCGGGGTCACCCCCTGGCTGTGTGGGCCTGCTCCCTTGGCTGAGGGGGAAGGCGGTGTAATATTCAAGGCATAACTATGATGTATTTTCATGAGAGATCAGTGAAACGGTTCTGATTTTCTGAATGTGATTATCCTAGTTGTGTGATTGTAGCACTTTTGTATCTGAAGTTAGGAATATTGACTCTGTATCTGTATGAGAAATGTGTTAACACCCGGGGCATGCCCACTGGTAGGCAGACTGCAGTCAATCTAGATCAGTGACTCTCAAACTTTTGTCCTGATGACCCCTTCCACACAGCAAGCCTCTGAGTGTGACCTTCCTTATAAATTAAAAACATTTGTTTATATATTTAACACCATTATAAATGCTGGAGGCAAAGCAGGGTTTGGGGTGGAGGCTGACAGCTCGTGACCCCCCATGTGATAACCTCGTGACCCCCTGAGGGGTCCCAACCCCCAGTTTGAGAACCCCTGCGCTAGATGGCTGGCTGGGAAAGGCCATTAAAGAAAACTATAGGCCTTAGAAGAAGTTTATTTCCCACCTGGGAGCCTTCCTGAGGCTGCTCTAAACAGCCTCTGACTTATGGCTACTAGAACTACAGGATCATGTGACTGAGTCACCTGGTACGGGACTCCATCTTGGGATGTCAGTGCTTTTCCATTGACTGGCGCAGGAACCAGACTTTGAAACAGGGTTCCGGCCCTGTGCAGAAGCTACATAAGGGGAGTGACATAATTGGGGTTCTTTGTCACTGACTCCCTGCCCAAAGAGACTCCGGGAAACACCTGAGGTACAAGGACTGAACTGGGGGGAAGGGCTGGACCCAGGCGAGAGGGATTTGTAGCCTGTGCATGGAACACCTGGGGATTCCGAGCTGTGAGCAAGTGCAGTTTGCCCCCAATCTGCCTGTATCATCTCTTAGGGTGAGAATCTGCTACTCATATCCAGTCTATCTAGCATATTAAGCTTAAGAACGGCCATACGGTCAGACCAAGGTCCATGTAGCCCAGTATCCTCTCTGACGGTGGCCAATGCCAGGTGCCCCAGAGGGAATGAACAGAACAGGGAATCATCAAGTGATCCATCCCCTGTTGCCCATTCCCAGCTTCTGGCAAAC
>NC_133770.1:1132258-1134669 GCF_003597395.2 Chelonoidis abingdonii
ATGGCTATTAGCCAGGAAGGGTAAAGAATGGTGTCCCTGGCCTCTGTTCATCAGAGGGTGGAGATGGATGGCAGGAGAGAGATCATTTGATCATTGTCTGTTAGGTTTACTCCCTCTGGGGCACCTTGCATTGGCCACTGTCGGTAGACAGAAACTGGGCTAGATGGACCTTTGGTCTGACCCAGTAAGGCCGTTCTTATGTTCTTATGGCCTTGTCGTCCTTGAGTGCTCCTTTAGCATCTTGATCATCCAGTGGCCCCACTGGTTGTTCAGCAGGCTTCCTGCTTCTGATGTATTTAAAAAAAAATTACTATTACTTTTTGAGTCTTTAACTAGCTGTTTTTCAAATTCTTTTTTGGCCTTCTTAATTATATTTCTACACTTCATTTGCCAGTGTTTATGCTCCTTTCTATTTTCCTCACTAGGATTTAACTTCCACTTTTTTAAAAATGCCTTGTTGCCTCTCACAGCTTCTTTCACTTTGTTGTTTAACCATGGTGGCTCTTTTTAGTTCTCTTACAATGTTTTTTAAATTGAGGTATACATTCAAGCTGAGTCTCTATTATGATGTGTTTAAAAAGTTTCCATGCAGCTTGCAGGGATTTCACTTGTCGGCGCTGTACCCTTTAATTTCTGTTTAACAAACCTCCTCATTTTTGTGTAGTTCCCCTTTCTGAAATTAAATGCTACAGTGTTGGGCTGCTGTGATGTTTTTCCTGGCACAGGGATGTTAAATTTAGTTATATTATGGTCACTATTACCAAGGGGTACAGCTACTTCACCTCTTGGACCAGATCCTGTGCTCCATTTAGGACTACATCAAGAATTGTCTCTCCTCTGGTGGGTTCCAGGACTGGCTGCTCCAAGAAGCAGTCATTTAAGGTGTCAAGAAACTTTATCTCTGCATCCTGCCCTGAGGTGACATGGTCAGTCAATATGGGGATAACTGCAATCCCCCATTATTGTTATTGAGTTTTTATTTTAACAGCCTCTCTAATCTCCCTGAGCATTTCACAATCACTATCACCATCCTGGTCAGGTGGTCAGTAATATATCCCTACCGCTGTATTCTTCTTATTAGAGCATGGAATTACTATCCTAGAGATTCTATGGTACAGTTTGGTTCATTGACGATTTTTCCTTCTTTTGATTCTACGTTTTCTTTCATGTGTAGTGCCACCCCCGCACCAGCATGGCCTGTTCTATGCTTCTGATATATTTTGTATCTTGGTATTACTGTGTCCCATTGATTATCCTTGTTCCACCAGGTTTCTGCTTAGATTGTGTTTTTGTTTGTTTGCTAGGTAACCTGCTTTGATCTCTTTGCTATCCCTTATAATCACTTAAAATCTATCTTTTGTAGTTAATAAACTTGTTTTTGTTTTGTTTAAAACTAGTGTGTAGAAATCATAACTTGGGGCAGAAAGCTGTGTATATTCCTCTCCACATTGACTTTCGTGAGCTTACGCTGTACAGATCTCTGGGCAGCGCAAGACGATATAATTGTGGGTTTACACTCAGGAGGCAGGTCCGTGCCTTAGTAACTGGGAGGTGCCTTAGCTGTGCCTTCCCATGCAGGGGCTGGTTAAAGAACCGCTGTGTATATAACTGCAGCTGGTTGTGTCTCTCCCTGTATGTGTTCCAGAGCCTGGCACAGGGCTTGGCAGGCTGGTCACAGCAATACAGTGCAAAGGGAGCCAAGACTGGTGGGTCGGGGGACTCAGTGGTACCCCAGTTCCAGGGGACATGCCGGGGGGAAGCTGTCACAGGGGGTTGCTCACCATAGGTGGGGGGGAAGAGGGGGTCGCTCACCCTGGCTGGCAGGAAGGGGAGGTCACTCACCCTGGCTGCGGTAGGCCAGCACGGCCACGGTGAGGTGGATCTGGCCGGGGTGGGCGCTGGGCGCGGAGCTGACCGAGTAGTAACGTGGCTGCAGCAGGGGCAGCTGGGTGAGCAGCAGGGAGGCGGGCAACGCCAGCGAGGGGAACTGCTCCAGCACCTGGCCCAGCGTGGGGCACCGGAACCACTTCCACTCCTCGTATTGCTGGGCATCCTGCAATGGCAGCCAGCTGGGACCCACCGAGCCCCCCACAGCCCCTCTCCTGAGCCTCAAACACAGCCAGCTGGAACCCACTGTGCCCCCCAAGCTCTCCCTCCCCCGAGCCCCAACCACAGTCAGGCTGGGACCCACTGACCCCCCCAAGCTCTCCCTCCCCCGAGCCCCAACCACAGCCGGCTGGAACCCACTGTGCCTCCCAAGCTCTCCCTCCCCCGAGCCCCAACCACAGCCAGGCTGGGACCCACTGAGCCCCCCAAGCTCTCCCTCCCCCGAGCCCCGACCACAGCCGGCTGGAACCCACTGTGCCCCCCAAGCTCTCCCTCCCCCGAGCCCCAACCACAGCCAGGCTGGG
>NC_133770.1:1138093-1150674 GCF_003597395.2 Chelonoidis abingdonii
GACATGTCCCCGACAGCCGCGCTGGCGTGCACAGCGCTAGGTCGGCCCTGGGTCTCCCCCAGCCTTGACCCCGCGCTCACTCGGTGAGTTACGCCGGCGGGACAGAGCCGCTCCGCAGAGACCTTCCAGCAGTGCCGAGCCAGGCCCTCACACTCTGATCCCTTCACCCCTGAAGCATGGCTGGGAGACACTAACCAGACGAGCTCCCTTCCCGAAGTCCGGCACCGGCAGGTCCCCAGCCCCTCAATCGCTTTCTGCGCCGACCCCCCCCCCCAAATTTATCAACCTCCCTCTAGACAGCTGGCACCAGAGCCAGGCCAAGGGAAAAGCACCTCCCTGCCCGGGCCCTGCAGCCAGCATCGCACGGGCCTTTGTGACTGCACCGTCGCACGGGGGGTCATGCCCTGCTGGTGATCGCCCACCCCCAAGCTAGCACTCCCTGCAGGGTGCGGGGGGGACTGGCTGGCAGGTACCTGTCAGTGTGTCCGGGGGGTTGGCATGGATGCTCAGCTGGTATTTCTGGCGCTTCCAGTTTCGCCAGGTGGTGAAAATCTCCCTGGCGGCCTCCTCGGCATCGTCCCCAACGCAGAAGGTGTCGCAGGCGGCCTGTGGGGGCGTGGGGGATCACTGGGAGCCCAGATCTCTGATGTCACAACCCTCAGGCCCTGCTGCGGGGGGCCCAGAACCCCAATACCACCCCTGGGGGCAGCTGGCTGCCAGTGGGACCTGAGCCGAGTGCGCAGCAAGGGGGTGCTTTTCCTTCTATGGGGGGGGAGGAGACCCCAGTACTCTCACCCACCCCCCACCCCTCCTGGTCCTGTGCCACCCTCATCTCGTGTTCTCGTCCATCCTCCCTGTGCAAGGAAAAGGCCCAGATAGAGACCGTCGAATTGTGGAAGTCAACGAATGGCTACGCAGGTGGTGTCAGAGAGAAGGCTTTGGATTCTTCGACCATGGGATGGTGTTCCAGGAAGGAGGAGTGCTAGGCAGAGACGGGCTCCACCTAACGAAGAGAGGGGAGAGCATCTTCGCAAGCAGGCTGGCTAACCTAGTGAGGAGGGCTTTAAACTAGATTCATCGGGGGAAGGAGACTAAAGCCCTGAGGTAAGTGGGGAAATGGGATACTGGGAGGAAGCACGAGCAGGAGAGTGCAAGAGGGGAGGACTCCTGTCTTGGACCGAGAAAGCGGGACAATCAGCGAGTCATCTTAAGTGCCTAGACACAAATGCAAGAAGCCTGGGAAACAAGCAGAGAGAACTGGAAGTCCTGGCACAGTCAAGGAACTATGATGTGACTGGAATAACAGAGACTTGGTGGGATAACTCACATGACTCGAGTACTGTCATGGATGGATATAAACTGTTCAGGAAGGACAGGCAGGGCAGAAAAGGTGGGAGAGTTGCATTGTATGTAAGAGAGTAGGCAGTACTGACTGCTTCAGTGCTCCAGGTATGAAACTGTCAGAAAAACCTGAAGTCTCCGTGGATAAGTTTAGAAGTGTGAGCAACAAGGGTGATGTCGTGGTGGGAAGTCTGCTATAAGACCACCAGACCAGGGGGATGGAGGTGGAACCAGGCTTTCTTCCGGCAATAGCAGAAAGTTTACCAGCTCGCGAGGCCTGGTTTCATGGGAGACTTCCAAATCACCTGATATCTGTGGGAGAGCAATACAGCGGTGCACGACAATCCAGAAGTTTTTGGAAAGTGTAAGGGACAATTTCCTGGTCCAAGTGCTGGAGGAACCAACTAGGGGCAAGAAGCTCTTCTGACCTCTGCTCACTAAACAAGAGAAGAGTTTAGCAGAGGAAGCCAAGTGGTGGAACCTGGGGCGCAGACCATGAGATGGTCGATGTTCAAGGATCCTGACACAAGGAAGAAAGGAGAGCCACAGAATACGGACCCTGACTTCTGACTCCTCAGGGAGCTGAATGGGCAAGATCCGCTCGGTACGAAAAAAATGAGGGGAAAAGAAAGTCCAGGAAGCTGCTCTATTTTAAAGAAATCCTTATGAGGTTGCAAGAACAAACCATCTCCGATGTGTAGAAAGAAAGGTAAATATGGCAGGGACCAGCTTCGGCTTAACAGGTGAAATCCTTGCTGATCCTTAAATAGCAAAAAAGAGCTTAACAAGCAAGATGGAACATTGGACAAATGACCAAGGGAGGAAGTAAAATCAATTGCTCCGAGAGCTGCGGAGGTGAAATCAGGAGAAGGCCAAACTCACCAACTTGGAGCTTGAGCTGGCAAGAGATGTTAAGATGTAACAAGAAGGGTTCTTCAATATTGTTAGCTCAACAAATAGAAAGTCAATCAGGAAACGCTGCTGGCCTCCCACTGAATGTGGGAGGCAACCTCAGTGACAGGAGGATGTGGAAAAGCTAGTACTCCCAAATGCTTTTTTTGCCTCCTGTCTTCCCACAACCAGGTCAGCTCCCAGATTGCTGGCACTGGGCTGCACACATGGGGAGGAGTGAACCAGCTGTTGCACAGGGTGCTGGTGCAAAAGCATCTAATTAGCCCCTGCGTCGCCCAGCCCCAATCATGGGAAATAGCATTGGGGCTGGGGAGAAATCTGGTGCTGGCCTCTAGACACTGGCTGCCTTCTGTGAAAGCCTGAGGGTTGAAGGGCTCTCAAGGCTGCTGCAGCCAGAATACAGGCACGGCCAGAGGAAGGTCAGTCCTCAAGGGGCTGAGGGCAAAATCTGTGCGGAAGAGGGAAGAACAGTAAGCGTGGTGTGGAAGGAAGAACTATCTGGTAATACGATGAAAAGGATAAGAATCCGGGAGGCGCCTGCTGCGGCCAGAGGGTCGCAGCTGACGTCGGAGAGAGCGAGGACATGGAGCGAGCATGCCCACTGTGCGACTCCGCGCGCCCGCTGCTGGAGAAAGACGCGCAAGTGCGGAGCTAGAGGAACCTGTTGGGCCACTCGGGGCTCAGCAGTCAGCAATGGCAGACACCACGAGGTGTGGGCGGGGAGTGACAATTAGACCCCAGAACAGAGCGGCCTGGAGCGCCGAGCACACATCACTCCCGGGCCCCGTGCTGCCCCTGCGTGCCGGTGGGGCTGTCACGCACCTGCTCTCGTCGTAGGTGCGCCTATATGGAGTTGCGGAATGTGATTGCAGAGGGACAAATGTGGGGGCCCATGAGCGAGATCAACTGGGTACCAGCCGTAGACAATCAGTGGCCGAATGCTCGGGGAGGGAGGTCTCGGGGATTGATCGTGCGCCAAGCCTGGTAAAGAGGCGCTGAGGCTGTCGAGAGATCAGCTGCGCTAATACGGATCTTCCACGTCAACGACGTGAGTATCCTGGTTAGCGACGGGATCCGCTTGGGGGAACGCTATCAGGCACAGCAGCGTGTCGAGACGGGTCTCAGGCGGACTGTCCGATGACGCCTCTGCACTCGTCACCGAAGCAGCTCGGATGCTAAGGGTGGGAGATCCCATGGATGTATGAACTTTGTCTCCCAGTTAATCGTCGAGGGGATTCCACAGTTCTTGGTGGCGGAGAAGGGGGCGCAGAAGGGGACGTCATGCTTGACTAACGACACGCGTCTAAGTGTTGGTTTTTTTATGAAGGAGATGAAGGCCTTGTGTTGCTCTCTTTGAAAGATACGGTTATTAGTAAGGTGAGGGTCACCGATTGATAACAAGAGCAGTAGCTCGTGGCTTTATTCCTTGAACGTAATAAGAGAATAAGCGCTTTTGGATCACCTGTGCTCATCTCATATGACCAGATGTGAAATGATTGTCTTAATTGGGAGAGACTGTTAGAGTTTAATGGGGCTGTGAGGTCAGTATGGTTGGGCAATGCTATGATAAAGGAAAAGGCTGGAGGATGTTTACGAAGCTAGAGACCTAGAACTATGTATGGCGTGTTGCCACGCCTTGGGTCTATATGTAATTAGCTGCTTCAATAGCTTATTCGCTATCTTTACCTAGACTTTGCGCAGCTAGTGTTAGATCTGACGCAAGCGGTAGTTAACGTTCGAGGCGCCTACGGAGAAGATGAGTCTTGCTTGCCTAGCGAATTGAACTCTCTGAGACATTATTTGTTTCTTACCAATGCACTTACATTCATCACATTGATGTTTTTAAAGTGGAGTGGTTATGCGCTCTCGTCGGTTCACTCAGTCATTCTAAGCACTTGCAGATGACTTTAGAGTATGAGGTAGTGAGTAGTGGTGATATGCATTGGTGCCTTCTTTGGAGATAGGAGGGATGGTGTATGAGATACCATTAGAGGGGAGCATTAGACATGAAAGCCTTTCATAGAATCCGGCCAGAGAGACATCTAAATTTATGTTATGAATGTTTAATTATTTGGTGGAAGTAGCTAAAAAACTTCGTAGGCTTTTTATTTGGCAGCCCAACGATATATGTAGATAACATCTTTTCTAGATAGAGCACTATGTGACAATATGATTATGAGCAGACAAGGTGAGGTCATAGAGATATCCTGCCTTAAGGACAGAGTAAAGAAACAAACATCATTGCCAACATCTACAGCACCGCCTATGGGACTGATCAGCCATGTTCTTTTGGAGATGAGGCTCCACTTAGGCACAGTTCCCTTGTCTGTACGTGACATATGCGCTGGTTGAAATCCGGGTTGTATACCACTAAGCGCATCAGACCCGTAGACATCTTTGAGATATATTCCTTTATTGAGATACTTTGTAACAGTAGGTTTGTCTCCGAGTCCTTTAACTTGAATCAGGAACATGGCCTCTCATAAAGAGTATTTCATTGCTTCTTAGTAGGGACTTGTTATATAAAACAGAAGTGAGATAGGGGGCGCAGTTTCGAACATAACAGAACTTCGATATGGGCTATTCGTGTTTATTGTCTTAGGTCGACATCTCTCTTACTTCAGAAATACAATTAGAAATTCGTGCGAGCTTCGAAGTCATCGACTCTGATATCATGTACATTGGAGTATGGGCTTATGATTTGTATTGAGGGAATTCAGTCTCTAAATTTGTATCATCCTCTACTCCCCACTACATTTAAGCAGGAGATGTGAGATCTCGGAATGAATTTCATATGGACCACTAGCTGGCACCTGTGGTCATGTACTACAGTAGATTTGAGAGCCTGTACCTCTGCTGTGAGCATCTTCTTGAAGATATATCTATGGAGAAGGATATGTATGACTAGACGGCCTAGTGCGGTTATGTTACATGTCAAGAGTAATACGATCCCGTAGAATGAGGGGACTTTTATCTTATATAGTCTGATGATGATTCACTAACACTAGAGCAGTGGCGAGAGTTTTTCGGGGAGGAGATAGAGTAAGTTGCTACTAATGAGAAATTCACGTTCGCGGCTCACTTTACAGTATGACGTAAACACGTGGAAGCTAACTTTGGTTTCTACAGGTATGCGCTTAGTGGGGAGGTCAGTTGGATATTAGGACAGTATTTCACTAGGAGTGGAAACGAAGCATGGAATTGGGGTTACAGGAGGGTTTGGTTAATGGATAATTAACACTCTGAGCTAGGTTTTCGAGGCCGGGCGTTGGCATGGTCTGGCCTTGGGGCCTGTAATTTAAGCGTATGAGGAACTGGTCTCTTTTCGAAGGGGGTTGGAAAACTAGAACCTCGTTTATCTGAGAGTCAAGCCCTTATACAAAGATCACCATGAGAATAATTTCTTAGCTAGATGCTGATTCAGAATCAGGAAATCCTTATTCTGCTCACGCGCAGTCAGATTATCATGCCTGTGATCTCACTGGAGGCACAGATCTGCTTCATTTCTCATTCCTCACCTTCTCCATCAAACACTTGTGTGGCTATCCATTGCTGAGGAGTCATCTTCTAGCATCTTCGAAACTTACTTCTATTATTCTATTATCCTTCCATTGCCGCTGGTGAAATAGCCTAGGAGAGAGTGAGTTGAGGCTGGGAGTGCTGGGATTGAGCTTTTCTGTTTTCTGTGATTCTTTGTCTAGGCATTGGTGGATGGGGAGTTGTAGTAAATGATTTTACTTTGAGAGTACTGAGCTTGTACTGACAAGGAGGGAGGTGGCAGGTGACACTTTGCCAGGGACTGGACAGGAGGAGGACTGGGGGGAGGAGAGACGTAGAGGGGTTTTGTTTTTCTAGTTTGGTCTGGTGGGAATGCAGGGACGGCTGGGGTCTAGCTTGCAGAGGGACTGACTGAGGTCTGTTGTACTCAGCTCTGCTTGGATGTGTTCTGTCGATAGTGGCTGGCTGAGGTTGGCGATCGCGGAGAGAGGGTGCAGGGCTGAATTCAACTCGTGAACTGGTGGCAGTGGCGGGATCTACTGCCTGGGGAAACGGCGCTTCTGCCGGTAGTGACTGAGGAGCGTAGGGGGATTGACGGGGACAGCGTGCTGAGAGTCAGTGAGGGGACGGTTCAGGGTGTATTACTGGAGTGTGTGCGGAAGACCTTTCGTAGGTCGGGATTGGTTAGCCGTCGGGGCAGGGTCTTGAGCTCGTGGCAGAGGGTGGTGACTTAGCAGGCTGGTGACTGGGTCTGGTACGCGTTTGGGAGAGGGCGAGCATGGGGTGTTTAATTTTAGGGCTTCATGGCCTAGGTTATTATATGTCTGATATGTAGTAGCGTTGCAAGTTTTGTTGAGGCAAGTGAGCTGTGTCGTCAGAGTTTGAAAGCAGGCAGGGCGCGTCTGCACGGGGAGACTGTCTGATTCCGCAGTCCTGATGTGGACACGATGACGCATTTGAAGTAGCAGAGCAGGAGAACCGCGCGCAATGACTGATTGTCTCTGCAGGCCAAGCGCTTGGGCGCACCATGCATGGAGATTATGTCTGTCACAGTGCTGAGTGTGAGCTGGCTGAGGCTTACGCGACTGCTTTTTAGGCCTCATCTTGGTGAGTAAGGGGCAGGAAATGAGGGATACTGCGCGAGAGGGACATGAGCGGCAGCACGAGGATTCTTCTTCTTCTGGGGGAAAGTGTCATCAGCTGAGCATGTAGATGTATGGCTGGACTTGAGTACGAGAGAGTTAGGGTCGCGTGACAGAGCTGGAGTTGAGGCAGCAGGCGATGGAGGCACGAGCAGACGGCAACGGCAGCAATGCTGGAGAGATCAGGAGCGGAGCATGACTGGAGTTGGCAGGGGGCGTTGAGAGGAGCATTGGCGCTGGCCTGGCCGGTGAGTTGGGGGGCGAAAACAGGCACAGGGGTACTATGAGTCGGGGCCTGAGCGTTGTGTTGTCAGCCTTGCTATCGAACTAACTCTGAGGGACCCTGTAACAGCATAAGGGGGACGTGCTGATGACTTCTGAGCTTGAGGACGGCTGCGAGCTGCCGAGGAGCTGCGACAGGCTCGGGTTGTCACACGTTCGGGACAGGATGGATTGTCGCTGATGAGCGGAGAGGTGACTAGACTTTCGGCTGTACCAGTTTGGGCTGATCTGAGATGTATGGGATAGGTTCGGCATTTCTCTGAGCTAGCGTCTGCATGGAGGGATCGCCACAGTGGGCAATGGGAGACGAGAGGGGACATGGTTAACATGCTGGGCACTGAGACTGTAATGAGCGGTGTCATCTTCGCTGAGGCTGTGGTTTGAGGGACAGCAGAACATGAGTGCAGGGCGCTGGCTGTGAGTTTGTGAGAGCTGGTCGAGGGGGCGCGGGCAGTATCAGGAGTTAAGAGGGCAGATTGATGCAGAGAGAGGTCTCTGGGCGTCTCTCAGGACACATGGGATGTCCGAGTGTGGGCGTTCTCTCTCTCTTACGAAGCCGCCTGACGCGGGGTCCTATGCCAGTGACCTGGGGAGTATTCGGCCTCTCGGGACACGCGTCCGATCGGTTGGCACTTTCCCTTCACCTGGATGTCCATCAGTCACAGTCCTGCGGAGCAGCATCCACTGCCGGCAGCTTGGCGTTGGCTCCTTTCAATCTGGTGCAGCATGAGGCGTCAGCCTGGAGCGTGGTCACGTGTACACGGTGAAGGTGTCGAGCCCAAGAGGATCTGGCCTCTACTTCTTAGCCCCACATGGCCCGGCATTCCTTCTCGATTCGCATATGCGTAGTTTCTGCTCCCGGGGTACGCAGCTTCTGCTCCAGATACACAAGATGGGTGTCTCTCTTTTTCCATCTCCTGCCTTACCCGCCACAGTCCCGTGAGTCTGAGGTGCGTGACATATAATAAACTTTGACACATGGTTTCCCGCCACTGGGGGCTGACATCACACGAGCCTCCCACACTACGAGCGCTTCTTCGCTCGACGAGGCTCCTGGCCACTGCACACACTCGAGGGAATGCGTGTGCAGTATATCATGCACTACTCGAGTTGTTGTGAGCGACTCTCCCTTCCGTGCACCAGCATCCGTGATTTTGAGTGGGAGCGAACTAGGGATAGGGACACAGTGGGGCATACGAACCAGCTTGATAGCGCATTACGTCGACCTCATCCGAATAGGCCTGGCACCTGGCATTTTTTTGCTTTAACTTCGGCGTGGTGCATCACTCCTGGTCTCACACCTGACACCTCCCCTTTGCGCTGGTTCTAGGCTTTCAGGCAGCCGCTCCCCTCCCTCCGATGGCCCGACAGATACTTCAGACTCCCACCTTGCACCCTTCTCGCCTTTACGGTTCCTGAGCCGCCGGCAGTCGGTCAGACTTGTGATAACCTGGGCACGTCGGTCCTACAGGTTGGCTGAGACGCCAGATGTCGTCGATATACGCCACGGCAACCTCCCTCCCACTCAGTAGCGCATCAAGCGGGCGCTGGACGCGGGTGAATAGTGGTGTTTCAACATAAGGTTCGAGTGGATAGGTCCATTCAGCTACCCTTGACGGCTACACAAGGGTCACAGGAGGCCAGAAGACGTCATCCGCCGCCCAGAGGGTGATCACAAGGCTGATATTGCACGACCCTCGGGCAATATGCGTAAGCGTCGCAGCTCACGGACCATTGCCCCAGGTATTCGCACCACCTTGAGTAGCTCCATGGTGTGAGGGTCACCCTAGGCCCTCCCAGCTTGTCTAGCGCTCATCAGGCTGGGATAGGCATCAGCACTACGGTCTGGCATAGTGGAGCCACTTTTAGTCACAGAGTTTAGTCCACAGATATCCTTTGTATTCGATAAGCATCCCACCTCACACTTAATGGGCTAGACACACGCATCACTTGGCGCGGCCACGCACTGGCCGCACACAAACTGGCGGGCTCTTCACCCCCGAGGCTCAGTGCAACTAATCCCTGACGCTCTCTTATTTCCGCATGAGGTCCTGGGCAGTTGTTTAGTCCAGTCTTGATCACTCGGAAGGGGACATGTTCTTAGATAAGGGAGGATGTGCCAGTCTCCAGCGTGGACAGTCAATTAGTGCGTCCACGGCTGGTTTGAACAGCTGTCGGTACCGATGAGACGCACCCTCTTGATCTCCGATAGCTGGGGACCATGGCTCGCTGAATGCAGTGAAGTGAGAGGATACGCGACGAATATCATCTCAGAGGGGGACCAGCTTTCACTTAGTGTTCACTTCAGTGGACTCGCATCCTAGCTAGGGTCTCAGTACTGACCTGCTACCTCACCTCCAATTGTCTTCACGGCGCTGAGCACCCTTCGGATCATCACCCATCTAAGTGAGGTGGGTCTTCTCATGTCTCAACATGGATACATCACGGTCTGTGCCCGGTTTTGCATCTCCACCACATCAGATTTTATCTCATTCAGTTTGCTTGATACCTTGAGGCCTCCCTATGGCTGGCCTTGAGTTTGTTTTCCCTCACGTGGGATGAGACGTATACTTGGTCCCGGTGGCCAAGGCGGGGCCGCGCCGTGCAAGTCATACCATACCTTCTGCTTCTCTGCCCACGGGCAGATTCTCCCTGGCCAGACGCATAGCATCGAGCCACCAAGATCTTAACCCACATCCCTCCAAGGAAGAAAGTGTGATACACCAGTTCGATCATCATTCCGACTCATGAGACTCTCCCTCGGGAGTCAGGCCTTCCTCCTCCTCATTTGTTTCTCTCCTCGTCCAGGGCCCTTACCCGCCTTCCATATCTCGTTCGAAGTGCAAACCCGGTAGATTCACTGGGGAGTACTCCTCGTATCGCCCCATCGAGCCGGTCTGCAGGTCAGTATTGTCGTCCTGCGGTGCGCTGGTTCCTAATCTGTTTTTAGCATCCTCCTTCAGCGTCTCGTTTGCAGTCCTTTTCTGCCATCGCACCTTAGTTGGACTGGGGGTGATACCGCTGAGGCTCACAGTTGATAGCCGAATCCAACATTTCTTCCCCCCAGCACCGAAAGCTAGGGTCGCATTCTATACAGTTGGACCTGAGTCCCTTCTATAGGAGAAACTTCCATGAGGGACTCTCACCCTACACTCGGCTGAAATCGGTCCAGCCGCGCATATGTCACGGTGTCTGGCCTTGCTCGATATAGGAGGACAAGTGTCACCCGCCTCCGGGGTCAGCGGTGTGGAGTTACGACATACCTATGTACCCTCACACTATAACTTACACACGATATATAGGCTTTAGCTTCTCTTGTTCCACCAACCGCACACCCGTGGTGTCTCAGCCTCTGCCTGAGAGTGTCCTATGTCCCTTTAAGCCCCTTCAGCTGGAAGGTTTTTTTATGCTGGTCAGTGCCTCCCCGTGCTTTCCCCAATTGTCCTGGCCTTCCCACTTCCTGAGCACGAAGGTTCCACGCATTGGCCATTGGTTATATTTGTAATTCAGTATTTTCAATTATGCTTTGCCAGTTCCTTTGAAAACATGAATGTTTAAAGTCGCTCTATTTCCTTGATCTTTCTAGAGTAACCATAAAAAACAATGTGCCTCAAATGGTCTTAATTTCAGCAAGTTGGAACGTTCTTGTTGTCTGCGTGTGTGCCCATATGGGTTATCATAGCCTATTCCGGCAGTAAGTTCTATGTAGCAGCTGTGCCTGGTGCTTTCAGGCCATTCCTGGGTGATCTTCAGTCGAGCTGAGGGCTGTCATGGAGGACGAAAGAAGGCTTAGTTGCGCACCACTACTAGCACACGCTGTTGCTCCGAGCACCTTACCTCCTTCCTGGGGCAGCCATTCTCCGTCCCGGCAATCCCTATCTCCACCAACACCGGACGTCTCTCACCGACTTAAGCCATCTGGATCCTCGCTCCCTTCCGGTCTTGATATACCAGACACTGGGCCAGGTTCGAGCCCATCCTCTCTGGAGGCCTTCCGCGAGAGGAGCGAGGCATCATTTCCTGTCACTCGGCCTGGACCCTTCAGACAGACTGGACCAGGGATGGCAGGGCCACCATGCTGCTCTCACATTGAGGGCTGGGTCTGAGACGCTCACGTAAAGCCTACTCTGAGTAGAGATATGTACTGAGCCATTTCAACGCCCTTGCCGGATCCTTCACTCTTTAAAATTTATACAGGAAAAATTTAATTCACGGAATTTAGAACATTACTGACTTTAACGACAAAATTATAAGGCAATATAATTGTCAAACCCTAGGCGGAGGAAAAGTCGATTCTGCATCTGCCCGGACCGGCTCGCACTGCACCTCGGCAGAACAGCATTCTAGTGGCAGGTATAAAAGTAATCATACCTTATATTTATTTTGTTAAAAACGTAATATGTTTAAACTGAAGAGTTTACACCGGGAACTGAAAAATCGCTTTTAGAACATGAATACCAAACTTCAGTTGGTTAGGTGCTTCCTATTGGTTGACTCACGGGCCCAGTCATCTCATTTTGGCGAGGGTGAACTATTTGGTTGCTCTGGCGACTCACTGATTAGACTACGGGTCGTGCCCACGGGCCCCACGGCACATGCCTCTGGCCGCAGCTCTCCCGGACCAGCCCTCATTGTCCCACCAGTCTGTGGGGCACATGTGGGTGTACCCCCATGTCCTTGGGCCTCCTTGCGCCCCTGGTCAGGTGTATCCCTCCCCGGCTGCCACCTTGAAGTTGGTTGGGTCATTCACCCTTGCGCACACACAACGCAGTCAATCTGGGTTCAGGGTTCGCAAGGATGGAGGGTGTCAGTGGGCACCGTCATCGCCTAAATCTGAGGACATGCACTGGACACCACTAAGCTCGGAGCCGCGGGCCACGCGGTCACTACCCATTTTCCTTGCCGCAGTGTTCCCAGTACATTCGCCATGTGACTTCCTTTCCACCGGCTCCTCCGATCGGGGTACCTCAGCGTGGACACCTGACGGCACGCTCAGTCACGGAGTGGGCAGACCCCTAGCGCGCCCTATCATTCTCTGCAGACTCGGTATACACAATACGTAACGACCAGCCTCAGGTATTCATGCCGCACAGAGCCTCAGGGGAGCATCGCAGTCCCCAGGGAGCTGATGTGGGGCCTCTCCCTCGCTTCGCAGTGTGGTACGCCGTCCAGTCCCTCCCTTTTCTCGCGATGCTGCCCCTTGTCCAACTGGGGTCTCACTACAAGTTATACATGACCGGCTGTGGCACTTAGGCCTGCTTCAAGTCCCCGTTGGCGTCTGGGCAATATATTACTGGGCTTTATGTATTTTATTTGATATTTTTTCCATGAGGACGGCCAGATATGTGGCCCATCTGGCCTTGATAGAGCCGCTCTACAGTCAGTGGTCCTATTAGGTCAGCCATG
>NC_133770.1:1150699-1165797 GCF_003597395.2 Chelonoidis abingdonii
AGAATCCGCCCGTTGCGCGCACTTTTCAGCATTGGTGAGGCCTCAATCTGAAGTATTGGTCCAGTTTGGCCACACACACGTCAAGTCAAGTGGTTATATGGAGAATTGGAAAGATCCAGCGAGAGGGCAACAAAATGACTTAGGGGGCTGGAGACATACTTATGAGAGAGGCTGAGGACTGGGTTACTTAGTCTGCCATGAATGAGAAAATGAGGGGGGATTTAATACTGCCTTTCAAACTACTCAAGGGGGTTCCAAAGAGGATGGATCTTAGACTGTTCTCAGTGGTCCAGATATGACGAAACAAGGAGCAATTGGTTCAAGTTGCACGTGGGGCGAGCTCTAGGTTGGATATTAGGAAAACAGTATTTTCATAGGAGGGTGGAGAAGCACTGAATGGCGTACGAGGGAGTGGGAATCTCCTTCCTTAGAGGTTTTTCAGGCCCGGCTTGACAAAGCCCTGGCTGGGTTGATTTAGTTGGGCTTGGTCCTGCTTTGAGCAGGGGGTTGGACTAGACACCTCCTGAGGTCCCTTCCAACCCTGATATTCTGTGATCTCCCGGAACCCGAATCCCCCACTCCAGAGCCTGCCCTTTCCCTCTCCATGCACCCCAACTCCCCCTGTGCACCCCAACTCCCCCTGCACCCCAACTCCCTCTGCACCTCTAATCCCCCTCTGCCCAGCTGTGATGCAGTAGGGAGCGAGGCGGATTGGCCTGGGAATGTTGTCTAGTTTTACTGGGATTGTCTGCATTGGGGATGGGATAGTAGGGAATGATTTTACTTGAGAGTTACCTGAGCTTGTAACCTGAGCCAGGAGGGAGGTGGGGCCAGGTGACACCTTTGCCAGGGAAACTGGACAAAAGGAGGGAAGGAGCTGGGGGAAGAGGAAGAGACACGGCTAGAGGGGGTTTTGTTTTTCAGTTTTGGTCTGGGTGGGGAAATGCAGGGAACCCCAAGGCTGGGGTCTAAGCTACCTGCCCCCCAGAGGGACCTGACTGAGGGGTCCTGGTTGTACCTACAAGCTCTGCTTGGGACTGTGTTCCTGTCGTCAGTGGCTGGCTGAGAGTCATGGCGAATCGCAGGAAGAGAGGTGCAGGGCCCTGATTCCCCCACACTCCGTGACAACTGGTGGCAGTGGCGGGATCTACTGCACCCCATGGACGGCGCTTCCTGCGGTAAGTGACTGAGGAGCAGTAAAACAAAGGGGGGTTGACGGGGACCAGGCGTGCTGAAGAGTCAGTGAGGGACGGTTTCAGGGGTGATTAACCCCTGGGAGTGTGTGCCCAGAGAGAAGGACTTTGCAGTAAAAGGGTCCCCCGGGGGATTGCAGTTAGCAGTCCCAGGGGCAGAGGAGTCTGCAGCTCGACCCTGGCAGAGAGGTGGTGACCTCAAGAAGGGCTGGTGCACTAGGGGTCCCCCTGGAAACCGTGGGGAGCAGCGAGCACCCCGGTGTATGAGTGGCCAGCAGGAAGATGTATGCCAAGTGGCGCAAGTGTGACCTGCTGGAGCTGTGCAAGCAGAGGGGGCTGCACACGGGGAGACTCACCAAAGACCAGCTGATTGCCCAGCTGGAGGAGGGAGATCGCGCGAATGAACTGATCCCTGTCTCTGAGGCAAGCAGCCTGGCAGATGCAGCGCAGGCACCAGTGTCTGTCCCTGCTGGGAGTGGTGAGCTGGCGCCTGAGGGCTTCCCAAGACCCCCCTTCCTAGGCCTAGGGGAAGGGCAGGGAGGAGCCCAGCGAATACTGAGGGGACCATGAGCCCCCCGGCCAGCAGGGGATCCTCCCGTGGAGCTCCTCATCGCTGGAGTTGAGATGGCTGGACTTGAAGAAGGAGATAAGGCTGAAAGAGCTGGAGTTGAGGCAGCAGGAACTGATGGAGGAACGAGCAGAACGGGAAAACCAGAGGCAGAATGAACTGGAGGAGAAAGAGAGACAGAGGCAGCATGAACTGGAGTTGGCCAAGCTGAGGAGCAGTGAGTTAGCCCCTCCGCATATTATTGTGAGTCGGTTGACTGTCAATGGAAGGCATGTGCTCACACCAGAAGGCATAGCGCAGGCAGCTCGTAAGCCTTTTGATAAGTTGCATGCTGGAAACCTCCAGTAGTGACAGAGAGGGCAATCAGACTGGGGATGTTCCTTGGTAAATGCTCTTGAGTAACCATTAGTGCATGACGCATCTGACTAACCAGGTCTCTAGACCACGTGCGGAGCAAGCGCTATTCAGGTTTCACAACCTATCCCTATCTTAGCTGGACCACACTGGCACCTAGGAGCATTATAGATAAAAGCCACATATACTCTGCTCGAACCGAGCGACAGATGATCTCGCTATCTTTGCATCAGAGAGCCTGCTACATACGAGTTATCCTGGTCTGACTTCGAGATGATGTGCATGCGAGGACACCAGGTTATCCCAGTTCACTATCTTAGACATCACGTAGCAGCTAGCCGCTGCTCATCGACACTGCGAGGATCGACAGCACAGTGGTCCCAGGAGATGATGGGAACTCACGACAGCCGCGGACCATGGTATACATACGCGCTGCTATGTGGCAGCTGTAGAGCGGTAGCCATGCTTTTCCAGCTCCGAGACTAGAAGCCTCTAGCTTCGGTTGAGGGACCCTATAAGCACTGAATTCCCATGACAATGCTGCGGTACTTTATATGTAGGACTTGACTGAAAGGATTATCTTGTGTACGAAGGTGGTAGGGTATATTTGGAGGAGACGGAGCGGGTTGACGCAACCGTGATCGTCATTGCACCATCGTTAATTCAGGTGCATTAACATGCGAAAAGACTGCTGTATTTAAACAATAGGCTGTACGCACTTCTGTAGCAGAAACCATCAGAATGATCGCATTCGTATCTACATGGCGAGTCACAGGGATGACGAGTCAGACTCACTTGCCCCATCGCAGGGGTAACATGATGTAGACCAGATGTGTCTTGATAGGGGCGTCAACAATTCGAACGACTCTCACTCCTTCCCAGCACTTGATCTCCTAGAGACTGATCGCAAGGGAAGTTCTCACACTCTGTCATCACTGAGAACAAGCTCCTTTATAGGTTCTCAGGGATTCACCAGCGAGGCTCACCGCTTCTAGATCTTAATGTTGGCACGTGTCCATCAATATAGAGACCAGTCCGATGATCCTGCACAGCACTCTGCACGACAGCTTTCTATCACTTCAGGCTATCTTAGAGCCAGGATGTGCGTCGCACTGCTCACTTCCCCTATAAGCGGATAGCAGAGTGCCTAGAGCTACCGAGAGGCACAGAGGTGCGTCACACCTGGAGCTACCGGTCGCACACTGTTCCGCACACACCACAAAGGACTGAGTATTCAGCGCCTGAGTCTATTATAGGGCTGCGACACACTGCTCGCGCAGGTGCATGTGCAGAGGCTTTTCTCTTGTATCATGGCACCTGGCGCTGTATCGCGTTATGTGTCTGCCTTGCTCCGGGGTCATTACAGTGCTCTCCTTGCTCACGGTACCCCCGATGGAGTTCCTCTCCCCCTTTTCCATCCATCCTGTTACAACCGCCCCCAGTCCCGTGTCTGAAGTGTCCGGTGAACAACAGTCCACAGTAGTGTTGGAGGGAGGGTCAAATGTGTTTGTTACGGCACATGATGACTTGGGGGCCAACTAAAACCAAGGGAAGCTCGCTTCAGGTGCGTCCCACACACCCAACGAGCGACCCGTGCCGACGCACTAACTTGGGACCTACGTTCCAACGGCACCTCCTGTTGGGCGAGGGTTGCTCTGTCTTGGAGCGCATGGCAGCAGCACAGCTACGAGTGATGGGGCGGCTAGGATGGTCTCTGAAGCAGCGGCAGCACGATGACACGCCTGAAGTAGTACTACCGCTTAGTCCTCCCTCGAGAAGTGTGCTAGGACTGGGTAGTCCTTGCGAATCACTCTGGGGGCAGGCCGATCCTCTGATGCTACCTCCCGGAGCTGGTGCTGGCTTGAAAGGCAATCCACGCGCGCTACTCCATCCGGTCGCCAGAGGATAACAGATCAGTTCGGACATCCTCGCGCGCATCCGCGTGCACCATCTCTCAGCCTTTACGGTGAGGACCGCTAGCCCTCCCTGAGGACATGGTGGTGTACACCATACGACATTGCGGACGCTAGTCACCATCGGACCACGTGGTCTCCTCGGCCTGAGCGCGCGCACGCACCGCTCACCAGGTCCTTGGCTAACCGCAGATGTCCGTCCAAATATACCGCCAAAACCAAACCTCTCCATCCCACTCAAGTAGCTGATCCCACGAGGCGCTGGAAGTGTGGCTGCTGCTCCTTGAGGCTCAAAGGGCAGGGTCAGAAACTCATAGAGCCACGAGGGGTGATAAAGGCTGATTTTCAGCTGGGCATCTGCGTCCAGCAGCCTTGCAGTAGATCCTTGGTAAAGATGCCATGGTGTGAGGTACTTAGCACACCTCCCAGCTGTCTAGAAGCTCATCAGGCCTGGATAGCCATCGATACGGTGATGGCAATTGAGCTTTCGATAGTCCACACAGAACCGGATCGACGCATCCCTTTTGGGCGACCAGCACCACTGGCGAGGCCCAAGGCCGGAACATGGCGGATCACCCAACAGCCAGCATGTCCTGACTCTCTTTCAGTCCTGGGCAGTTTACCAGTGATCCGAAAAGGGGAAGCATCTTATAGGAGATTGTTGACCAGTCTCCAGCGGTGGACAGTCAAATTAGTTGCGATCCAGGCTGGTTGGAAACACTGTCGGTAACAGATGCAGCACCCCTCTGATCAGCATGCTGGGCATGGTCAGCTTGATCAGTGAGGAATCCGCCTCGCAGGGGGAACAGCTGTTTGTCCTAGGGAATAGATCCACTAAAGGGGTCTCTCCCCGCTCCCTCCCAATGTCCAACAATGGCCAACACCACATTCACCCATCATAGTATTTTCATATTTCACATGGTCACCCACGGATGATGTCCCGGTTTTGACTCTCCACCACATAGTTATCTCATTCAGTTGCTTGATAACCTTGCAAGGCCCTTCCCAGGTGCCTGGAGTTTGTTTTTCCTCACGGGATGAGAACCATGACTGTCCCCGGTGGCAAAGGCTGTTGGGGCCCGCGACGCGTGCAGTCATACCAGAACCTTCTGCTTCCTCTGGCCTCGGGCCAGATTCTCCCTGGCCAGGCCCATGAGCTCGGCCAGTACCTTTCCCGGAAGGTCAGGAAATAAACTCCCACACCACTGACTCTCCCTCGGAGCGCCCTTCTCCTCCATTTCTCATTAGGTCAGGGGCCCCCATTACCCGCCTTCCATATAATAGTTCGAAAGGTGAACCCGGTAGATTCATGGGTACCTCCCTGTACGCAACCAGCAGGTAGGTAAAGTACTGTCCAGTCCCTGCGGTGCTGGTTCATAAATGTTTTTAGCATCAATATTAGGTCCCGTTGACCTTTCACCAAGCCTGTTGGACTGGGGGTGATACGCTGAGGCCCAGTTTGTGCCGGAACCCCACATTTCTCCCACCAAGCACCGGAGGGCAGGGCCGACATGACAGTTGGACCCTGGTCGACCATTAAGACTTCCTTGGGGAACCCCACCCGGCTGAAAAATGGTCAGCAGCGCATATGCCCACGGTGGTCTTGCTTTCGATAGAGGACCAAGGTCACCGCCTCGGGTAGCGAGTTGGAAATCCACCACACCAGGATGTATTTTCTTCCCCGACCGGGTCGCCTGCTGAGAAGGTCCCACTATGTTCCATGGCCACCATTCTGGACAGGTTCTCTAATATGGGTAAATGGCCTCAACAGCTGCTTTCCCCTTGTCCTGGGCCTTACCACCCTCTGGCAGGGGGTCACAGGATTGGCAGTACTGTCGGACATGGGTAAAGACCCCAGGCGCAGTAAGTTCTGTAGCCAGCCTCTGCCTGGTGCACCGGATTCCCTGGTGTCCGCGAGGGGATGTCATGGGCCAGGTACAGCAGCTTGTGGCGAAACTTCTGAGGAACCCCAGCTGACTACCTGAATCCCCAGGACTCTACTTCCCTGGGGGAGCCCATTCTCGGTACATGGAACCACTCCACCAGGAACCTCTCCTTGCAACCTCTCCTCATGGTCTGTACCGCACTGAGGTTAGCCCGGTCCCTGGGCTTCCGCAAGGAGGGATCTTTCTGCAACTCGGCCTGGAACTCAGCAGCTGGGACAGGGATCGGGACCTGCTGCCTCTCACTGGCTGGGTCTGAGGCCTCAGCCTCTCTGAGCTGTGTCCCTGGGCATTCCCTCCCCACCAGGTTAGGGTCCTGTGCCTCGGGCAGAGTACCTTCCCCATTATCAGGGTGCAGTGCCCTGTGCCAACTCTGACTACGGGTCATGACCAGGGCACCCCAGGCATTGCTTGGCCAGACCTCCAGGTCCCCCCCATTAACACCTCTGTGGGCACATGTGGGTGTACCCCCATGTCCTTGGGGCCCTCCTTGGCCCCCCACTTCAGGTGTACCCTCACCACAGGCACCTTGAATGGGGTCCCACCCACCCCCATCAGGGTCAGGTAGGTGTCGGGCACCATCCGTTCTGAGGCCACCATCTCGGGCCGGGCCAGCGTCACTTTTTTGCCCGTGTCCCAGTATCCAGTGACCTTCCTCCCATCTACCTCCAGGGGAACAAGGCACTCTCTCCGGAGGGGCAACCCCACGCCCACCTTGTAAACCAAAAACCCAGAGCCTGGAGCATCCAGCCCCCCAGAGGAGCTGATGTGGGGCCCTCCTCCCTCCTTCGCAGGTGGTACGCAGCCAGTCTCCCTTTCCTGCGAATGCTGCCCCTTGTCCAACTGGGTCTCTACCAAGTTAACCCGGTGTGGGGTCGGCCTGCTCAGTCTGTCCTTGAGTCTGGGGCACTGGGACTGTATGTGGCCCCTCTGGCCACATTGATAGCAGCTCATGTCCCGTTGGTCCCGTCGAACTGGTCGGTTGTCCCTGGGCCAGGATGCACTTATCAAAGCTCCGCACAGTCCTGAGCTCCCCCTTGCTCACCGCAGCCAGGGGCCTGCTGGCCCTCAGCCTTGCCAGTTCCAGCTCATGATGACGCTGTCTCTCTTTCTCCTCCAGTTCCCGCTGTCTTTGTCTCTCCTCATGTTCTCTCTGTCTCTCATGATCCTCCAGCTCTCTCAGTTTTAGCTCTCTCTCCCATTCCAGCCGCTTCCGCTCCATGGATGCCGAGCGTTGCCGGGATGATCCCCTGCTGGCCGGGGGGGTCACGGTGCCCTCAGTAGCCGCTGGGCTCCTCCCTGCCCTTCCCCTAGGCATAGGAAGTGGGGGTCTCGGGAAGCCCTCAGCCGCCGGCTGACCACTCCCAACGGGGACAGACACTGGTGCCTGTGCTGCATCTGCCAGGCTGCTTCCCTCAGAGACAGGGATCAGTTCATTCAAGCAGTCTCCCTCCTCCAGGTGGGCAATCAGCTGGTCTTTGGTCAGTCTCCCACTGCGCAGCCCCCTCTGCTTGCACCGTTCCACCAGGTCGCACTTGCGCCGCTTGGTATACATCTTCCTGCTGGCCACTCACAGGCCGGGGTGCTCGCCGCTCCCCACGGTTTCCAGGGGGACCCCTAGTGCACCAGCCCTTCTTGAGGTCACCACCTATCTGCCAGGGTCGAGCTGCAGACTCCTCCGCCCCTGGGACGGCTCGCTGCAATCCCCTGGGGGGACCCCTGTTACTGCAAAGTCCTTCTCACTGGGCACACACTCCCAGGATTAATCAACCCCTTCTTTTACTGCTCCCCAGTTAACTTACTGCAGGAAGTGCCATCCATCGGGGATAGCAGTATACTCCCGCCGCTGCCCCCCAGTTGTCACGGAAGCTGTGGGGAGTCCGGCCCTGCACCCCTCTCCTCGGACCCACAGTGACTTCAGCCAGCCAGTAAAACAGAAGTTTATAGGGACAACAGGAATAGCAAGGTTACAGCAGAGCTGGAGGCCTGAACAGAGATCACTCAATAACGAGTCTTCTGGGGTGTTTCAAGAGGTCTTTGGATCTGCCGGCTTAGGATTCCCTGAATTATCAACCATCCGGCCAAAACCAAAACTCAACTCAACCTCCTAACACTGCCCCCTCCCTTTGTCCAGCTTCCGCGACAAAGGTGCGAAGTGACGTTATTGATATAAAATGGGACCATACGAACATGGTTAGCAACACATGGTCTGTCATTAGTGGCACCAAAATCCTATGAGAAAGGAGGTTCAAAAGGTGTCTAAGACCAGGTTACGGGTACTGGTTTATGATTGCGCTGTCGGCAATTCTCGTCGTATCATTGTGACGTTTGAAGGTTAAGATATTGGCTGTATGGACTGTCTGTATTTTAAAATTGGTTGCTGCAGTTCTGGGTTGACACCAGACAAGTTGTGTCAGCTCTCAGCTTAGCCTGCTTGATGGCCCATTACGGTACCATCACATACACAATTGACCCATTGAGAGGAGGTGATACGCCTTGTGTATCTCAGCAGCGGTGTGCAGGGAACTGGCCCATGTTGACTGCAGAACTCCATTTTTGCTGTAACCCTTTCCACAGTAGGAACAAAGGAGTGGGTTCTTACACCTGGAAAGTCCTATATAAGGCGAAGCCTCATCTCCATTTTGGTCTTCAGTCCCTGCTTCTTACCTCTGGCAGGGACTTGTGCTACAAATCTGAAGCTCTACACAACGGGACTGAATGACCCATCCCAGCTGGGATGTACTTCCAGAGACTTGATTTGAACCTTGCAGTCTTACTCCATCACTGCTACGAAGCCTGAACCTAAGGGACATCTGGCCATGCACCTGTATGTAATTGGACTTCCAGTTTAACCAATTATCTAGCTACTCACCTCTGCCTATTTCCTTTTAATGAAATAAACCTTTAGATTTTAAGATTCTTAAGGATTGGCAACAGCCTGATTTGGTGAGGTAAGATGCTGATGTGTACCCCGGGGGGGAGGGGATACCCTTACAAACCTCCCTACTAAATACATCCCCTGAGTCCTGAAGCCACGATCTGAGATTCCACCTCGTGATGTCACCCTGTCCAACCCGGCCTGTTGCTCCCTTCATGCTATGGTGTAACCCATTAGTGAGCGATGTCCCTCACTGCTCCCCTACTATACTTTGACCCACACCGTACACCCGCATTGGGCGACATATACAGAACTGTTATTGTACTATATGCTAACCCATAACCAAATACCAGCGTCCCCCCATACACTCTGTATCGTTGCCCCCGATGACTAATGACTGACATGCCCAAACTCTGTGTGTTCATCCTTATTAAATATTCTTCTAATAAACCAATAATTGAAAATGGGTCTGGGCTTGGTCCTTTGGGATCGACAGCAACCTTTCCCTTTTACATGGGGTGTTTGGTTTTCACTAACAATTCATCCCCCAGGAGGGTGGACATGGTGGGTGCATTACTGGGGAGACTGGAGTGTCTAAGGAAACATTGGCTTGTGTGACTTGGGTTAGCCAGTTGGGGTGGAAACTGAAGTCATTTTATGTCTGGCTTGGTTTGGTTTGCCTTAAGCGGTGGGAAACCCCAGCCTAGGGCTGTAAGCTGCCCAGTCTTGAGCAATTGTCCTGATTTGCACTCTCAGATTGGGTCCCGCCAGAACCACATCGCATCACAGATGGCTGACCCACCTCCCTGACTCCTGGCTCAGGTTACAAGGCTTGGATCCTGTCCCCTCACCTAAAGTCCTCCCTGAGCTTCCCATCTTCCCCCCACACGACAGTCCTACTCATTCACAATGGAGAACTCCCTCCCAAGGGGATAGGCATCAGGGCCCAAGCCGACAGGCTCGGGCCGGACCAATGGGACATGACCTGCTATGCGCTTTGGCCGAGAGGCCACATAAGACCCAGTGGCCCCAGGCTCGGGTACCAGAGAGCGACTTACCCACAGAGGTTCACTGGGTAGAGACCAAGCCGGGACGTCGGAGCAGGGTTCCAGGCAAGGGGGAGCTGACAGCTTCCACAGGCTCAGGGAGAGAGGAGGGCCCCAGGCGGCTTCTCTGAGGGGCCTGGGATGTTCCAGGATCAACGTTCTCCAGTTTACAGAGTGGGATGGGGTTAGTCCTCGGAGGCGAGTAGTGCCTGTTCCCTAGAGGTGGATGGAGGAAAGTCATGGATTCTGGACACAGGCGCTGAGGTGATGCGGGCCAGGAGGCCACGGTGGGTGGCTCCGATCAGGTGATGCCAACACCTTCTGACCTGATGGGGGTGGGCAGGAACCAGTTCAAGGTGACGATGGCGAGGGGTACATCTTCAAATGGGGGGCCAAGGGGCCCAAGGACGTTGGGCGTGCCACCATCATTTCCTCATGAGGAGTTGATCAGGTGGGGAACACAGGACTGGTCAGCAACCCCAAGAATGACCTTAGTCGGTGACCATAGCAGACCGCAAGGGCACTACGCCTTGACCTCAGGGAGGAGTTCCACCGGAGGCACAGAACCCTACCCTTGGTGGGGAGGAAGCAACCCAAGGATTAGGCTCAGGGGTGCTGCAGCTTCCAACCACCAGCGAGAGGGAGACAGGTTCCCATCCCTTCCCCACACCAAGTTTCCAGGCTGAGTGCAGAAACATCCCTCCTTGTGGAACGCTAGGCCTGGTCGACCTTCAGTGCGGTAACAGCCATGGAAGGTTGCCAGGGAGATGTGTTCCTGTTTGGGAGAAGGCGGTTTCCTGTACGAGAATGGCTCCACCCAGGGGAGTAGAGTCATGGAGGCATCAGGAGGCAGTGTGGTTCCCCAGAAGTAATCACCAAGCTATTGTACCTGAGGCACCATGACATCCCTCTCCAGGGCACGGGGGAGGCCAACGCAGGCAGAGGCTGCTACAGAACTTTTACTGGCCTGGGGTCTTTACCTATGTCCGACAGTACTGCCAATCCTGTGACCCCTGCCAGAGGGTGGGGAAGGCCCGGGACAAGGGGAAAGTGGCTTTGAGACCTTTGCCCATCATAGAGGAGCCTTTCCAGAAGTTGGCTATGGACATAGCGGGACCTCTCAGCAAGGCGACCCAGTCGGGGAAGAAATACATTCTGATAGTGGTAGATTTCACCACCTGCTAGCCCGAGGCAGTGCCCTTAGCTTCCATTGAAGCAGACACAGTGGCAGACGCACTGCTGACCATCTTCAGCCAAGTGGGGTTCCCCAAGGAAGTCTTGACAGACCAAGTGTCCAACTTCATGTCGGGCCTGCTCCAGTGCTTGTGGGAGAAGTGGGCCTCAGCATATCACCCCTAGTCCAATGGGCTGGTGGAGATGTTCAATGGGACGCTAAAGATGAGGCTGAAAACCTTCATGAACCAGCACCTGCAGGACTGGGACAAGTACTTACCTCACCTGCGTTCGCGTACAGGGAGGTACCCCAGGAGTCTACTGGGTTTTTGCAGGGAGAGGGGTGCAGGGCACTGACTCCCCCCAATCTGTGACACCAGCCTCTCCCCCTCTGCCCTTCCAGCCTCATTCCCCCTGCACCCAGTTCCAGCCCCTGCCCCTCCCGCCCCGCTCACCTGAAAGACGCGTTTGGCCCAGGTGCGGAAGGCCTCCTCCTGGGCACACAGCTCGTCACCCTCCCCCATGGCCAGGATGCGCTCGCCTCCCAGCTCCTCCAGCCGCGTGTCCACGGCGTGGGCGAAGGCACAGAAGTGGGGGTAGGCCCGGGAGCCCAGCCCGAAGACTGAGAACCTGGGGGGAACAGGAGACAGCAGCTGAGTCCCTGGCGGGGTTTTGCCCCACCCCCAGCTCCAGCCCCACCAAGAGGGGGACCCCAGGGCCGAGTGGGAACATACAGGTCACCCAGTCACTTCCCACCAGCCCCAGGGGACATGTTGCAGAAGAGAGGGAGCCCAGGGCTGGGCTAGCTGGGGCTGCGGGTCGGGAGTGAGGGGCACTGGCAGGCCTGGGGGGCAGGGCTGGGATCGCAGATAGACCAGGGTACCCTCCTCCTCTAAGAGGCATTGGCAAAGGGGGTGCTGGCTGGGGCTGCCTCTGCCCCCTAGGACAGCAGGGGCGCCATGGCTCTTGGGGAGGCACTGAGAGTGGGGGGAGGGGTCAGAATGCCCCCTGGCCCAAGTGTGACTTTTCCACTCCCATCCCCCACCTGCTGCCCTCATCCAGGGGGCACTTCCTGGCCCTCGCTGGCTTCCCCAAGTGTCAAAGGGAATTTTCGATAACATTTTTACAAAGCATCTGTGTGCCTCAGTTTCCCCTGCACTTTTCATTGCTCTCCAGTGGGGGCAGAAGGGTTAATTCTGTGCTTGGAGCTGAGCTGGGGACACGGGTGGAGGGGACCAAAGGGGGAGTTGGGTGATATCTGTATGACACCTGCATGTGCCTCATTTTCCCTCTGCACCTTGCACTGTCACTGAAGGGTTGAGTCTCCCGGGGAACCAGCGCAGGTGGCAGCGCGGGCTCCCAAGAGGGGGGTTGGAGCGAAGAGGGTCATGCACCGACTGAAACCGACCCCAGCCCCATAGCACGTCCCACAAGACAGAGACGCCAAGGACCGAACCAGCCGTGCCTGGCAGCAGGAAACCTCTGGAAGATGGGTGGTGGGACGGAGCCGGAGCCGGGGCCGGGGCTGGTGCTGCTCGGCTGGCCCAGCGGGTACTGGCCTGCGGCTGGACTCCTGCCTCGCTGCACTGACCTCGGCCCGTCAGACTGGCCAGGTGACTAATCGACGGGTCCTGGTTGGCACAGGCGGCCCGCGTGGCAGTGAACGCGCCCGAGAACACTGCCCCTGGTAGGGCCCAGCACGGCCTCCCACAGGCCTTGCTGCTGGGAGCATGGGGAGACGGGGCGTTGGGGTGAAGGCCCTGCCTTGGAGTGTGGGTCCCTGGGCCCTGGGGGTCCCTGGGCCCGGCCTGCTAAGGGGTCCCACCCTGGAGCCTGCTGACGGGCCAGGCACAGCCTGGACCCTGGAGCTCTGTGACAAGGGGCGAGTCCGTCTCTCCCCCACACCCAACAGACAAGGGAATGCAGCCAGAGCCAGGCACTAAAAGGGGCAGAGCTGGGCCAGATCCCAGGTGTCCCGGTGCCCCTAGCCATGTGCTGCCCCTACCGGAGCGTGCCCAGGGCCCCGGCACTGTCCGTGTTGCTCGACTCCTTCCGCTTCTTCTTCCACGAGGCCACAAGTCCGTCGCTCTGCGAGACGCTGTTGAACCGCACCTTGTAGCTCCTAGGAGGGGATGCGCAGTGAGCCCAGGCTGGGCAGGGCCCCCCCTTTCCTGCCCCAGGGTGGGGGCTGGGATTGGGACCTCTCCCTTCTGGGGGCACCAGCTCCGATCCAACCCCTGGGTGGGGGCCTTTCCCCTCTCGGGGGTGCTGGTGCAGTGGGTGCATGTCCCAAGCATTCCCCAGTCCAAGGTTCGGAACGTGCCACCTGCAGCCTTGCTCCGGGTGCAGTGACCCCGGCCAGCCCAGGGACCTCACTAACCCACAGCCCTGGGCACAGGGGTCCTCAGTGCTGGCCCAGAGCTGCCCCACACCCGGGGAATCACTCACTTTTGTTGCTCGGGCTGCGTGGAGCTGACATAGGGGCAGGACATCTCCATCAGCGCCTTGGCAAAGCTCTGCCGGGACAGAGTGGTCAGGGGCTTCGGCGGGCACTGCTTGGCCCCCTAGCACTGCTCCCCCAGGCACCCCCTGGTCCTCTAGCGCTGCTCCCCTAGGCACCCCCCCGGCCCTCTAGCACTGTTCCCCCAGTCACCCCCCGGCCCTCTAGCGCTGCTCCCCCAGGCACTGATCCCCAGGCACTCCTCGGCCCCCTAGCACTGCCTGCCAACCCCAGGCACCAATCCCGGACACCCTCGGCCCTCCTAGCGCTGCCTGAAACCCCCGGGCATCGACCCCCAGGCACCCCCCAACCCTCTAGCACTGCTTCCCCAGACACTCCCCAGCCCCCTAACGCTCTCCCCCGAGCACCGACCCCCAGGAACCCCCTGACCCTCTAGCGCTGCCTGCCACCCCCAGCCCCCTAGTGCTGCTCCCCTGGGCACCAATCCCCAGGCACCCCTCAGCCCCGTAGCACTGCCTGCCACCCCCAGGCACCTCCCGTCCCTCTAGTGCTGCTCCCCCGGACCCCGTCCAGCCCCCTAGTACTGCTTCCCCAGGCACCCCTCAGCCCCCTAGCGCTGCTCCCCCGGGCACCCACCCTCCATCTTGAGCACCTCCCTGGCCCTCTAATACCAGCTCCCCACCCAACAACGATCCGTAAGTGCTGCCCCAAGACTTTGTCCCCCGGGGTCCCCCCTCACCTCCCCACTCTCTGGCGGGTCGCCGTTGCCGAAGGTGCTGGTCACGACCAATACCAGGGTCTCATGCTCCAGGCTGACGATGTCGTACTCGTCCATGCAGAGCACCTGAGGGGGTGACACTGAGGGGTCAGTGGGGCACAGCTGTGCCCATCTCCTGTGCAGGGCAGGCAGGCCGCACGCTCCAGGCTAGGGGGAGGGATTCCTCTGTCCCCACTCACACTGAGCCAGTGGAACTCCCTGCCACAGGGTCTCACTAAGGCCAAGAGCTCAGGCATGGTCAGAGCGTCAGACGTTGCTCTGGATAATGAGATCGTCCAGAGTCCCCCAGGGGCATCCGGCTGGGCTGCCTGCGACAGCGCTGGGCCGGCCTCCGCTCTGGGCCTGGGGTGTCTCCCTCTGGGCAGGGTCTCTTGGAGCTGCTGGGCCAGGCCCTGCTGGGGGTCCAGGAAGCCTCACCTGGACTGGTTATTTCATCACTGACCAATAGGTCTCCCCACCTCCTCCGGAGCTGCCGGGCCACGGGGGCTACGGGGGCCATGAGGCGGAGCCACTGGCAGTGCCTGCGTTCCAGAGCAGGGTGGAACCCAGGCGTCCTGGTTCCCCGCCCCTTCCCCCTCTGTACCACCAGAGTCTGCCCGCTTCCACCCCCCAGAGCTGGGAAGAGAATGCAGGAACCCTGGGAGACCAAATGTTGCAGGTTCCCCCCCATCTGAAAAGCATTTGGGGAGATGGGGAACCCAGCAAGAGGCCAACAATGTCCCAGCCACAGCCAGACCCCCACCCCCTTCAGCCTCCTGCCCACCTGCTCCCAGCTTCCCCCAGCCCCCCAC
>NC_133770.1:1167376-1181000 GCF_003597395.2 Chelonoidis abingdonii
GCCCTGCTGCTCCTGCCACACCCGGACACGCCTATCCACGCCCTGCTGCTCCTGCCACACCCCGACACGCCTATCCGTGCCCTGCTGCTCCTGCCACGCCCAGACATGCCTATCCGTGCCCTGCTGCTCCTGCCACACCCGGACACGCCTATCTGCGCCCTGCTGCTCCTGCCACACCCGGACGCGCTTATCCGCGCCCTGCTGCTCCTGCCACACCCGGACGCGCTTATCTGCGCCCTGCTGCTCCTGCCACACCCAGACACGCCTATGCACGCCCTGCTGCTCCTGCCACACCCAGACACGCCTATCCACGCCCTGCTGCTCCTGCCACACCCAGACATGCATCTCCATACCCTGCCAGTCCTGCCACGCCCAGACACGGCTCTCCATGCCCTGCTGCTCCTGCCACGTCTGGACACGTCTTCACACCTTGCTAGTCCTGCCACATCCAGACACGTCTATCTGCACCCGGCTGCTCCTGCCACGCCCAGCCACAAATCTGCACACCCTGCCAGTCCTGCCACACCCAGACACACCTATCCATGCCTATCCACGCCCTGCTGCTCCTGCCACATCCAGACACGTCTATCTGCACCCTGCTGTTCCTGCCACGCCCAGCCACGAATCTCCACACCCTGCCAGTCCTGCCACGCCCAGACACGACTATCCACGCCCTGCTGCTCCTGCCACATCCGGAAACGCCTATCCATGCCTTGCTGCTCCTGCCACACCTGGACACACGTCTTCACACCTTGCTAGTCCTGCCACATCCAGACACTCCTATCCACACCCTGCTGCTTCTGCCACACCTGGACATGCATCTCCACACCCTGCCAGTCCTGCCACGCCTATCCACACCCTGCTGCTCCGCCACGCCTGGACTTGCATCTCCACACCCTGCCAGTCTTGCCACGCCTATCCATGCCCTGCTGCTCCTGCCATGCCTGGACATGCATCTCCATACCCTGCCAATCCTGCCACGCCCAGACATGGCTATCCATGCCCTGCTGCTCCTGCCACACCCGGACATGCCTATCCATGCCCTGCTGCTCCTGCCATGCCCAGATATGCCTATCCACGCCCTGCTGCTCCTGTCACGCCCGGACACGCCTATGCACGCCCTGCTGCTCCTGCCACGCCTGGACACATGTCTTCACACTTTGCTAGTCCCGCCATGTCCAGACCCACATATCCATGCCCCGCTGCTCCTGTCACACCTGGACATGTGTCTTCACACCTTGCCAGTCCTGCCACATCCAGACACGCCTATGCCCGCCTTGCTGCTCCTGCCACACCTGGACACACGTCTTCACACCCTGCTAGTCCTGCCATGCCTGGACATGCCTATCCATGCCCTGCTACTCCTGCCACACCTGGACATGCGTCTTCACACTTTGCCAGTCCTGCCATGCCCAGACACGTCTATCCATGCCCTGCTGCTCCTGCCATGCCTGGACATGCCTATCCATGCCCTACTGCTCCTGCCACGTCTGGACATGTGTCTCCATGCCTTACTGGTCCTGCCACACCCAGACATGCCTATCTGTGCCCTGCTGCTCCTGCCATGCCCAGACATACCTCTCCGCATCCTGCTTGTCCTGCCACGCCCAGACATGCCTATCTACGGCCCTGAGGGGGGCACGGGATGGGGGCAGGGGCAGTGCGAGGTCCCAGGACCGAGAAGGGGAGTTCTGAGGGGATGGGCTCTGCCCTTTCTTAGGGCCCTCACTCCCCCACCCCACCCCCTGCTCATGGTCCCCCCACCCCTGCCCGCTCATAGTGCCCTTACCCTCCCTACCCACTACCCCCCACCCCCCCTGCTCCTCCCACCCCACCCTCTCTCCACTTCCCCACCCCGGGCCAGCCTGCAGCCCTTACTTGGCCACTTCTTTGAGGTTTTCTTCCTGGTGACCACTGTCCCTTTGAGGTGTTTAACCTTCCTGCGTCCGCTCAAAGGAACCAGACAGGTTCAGCCCCGCCGGCAAGTAGTCGGGGCGGGAGCGGGCCATGCAGGCCCACCCAGGCGCTGGACTGGGCAGCCTCGCTGCACAGGAGTGGACAGTGGCTGGCTGGCAGCACCCCTGGGAGGTGCTGCGGGAGCCTGCTGGGCTGGGCCTGTTGGTGCCTGGGAAGGAGAGGGTGTCCCATTGGATTGGCATGGGGACTTGGAGGGTGTGGTCCTGGGGGTGGGGCAGTCCCTGGGGGGAGGGACGATCCAGGCAGGGCCGGTTTAACTCTCCTGTGGGTCCCGGGCTATTCAATTTTGTGGGGCCCCCGTATACAAGTCTTTAACACTGTACTGAACCTGCCTGTTCATTAACATAAAGCCATTCTGTGGTTACATTTCAGCCTTAAAACCTGTAGAATACAGGTAGTAGCTCCTTCTTACCTTAGAAACAACGCTTACTCACTTCCTGTAGCTATTGTTCTTCGAGATGTGTTCGTCATGTCCATTCCAATCAGCTGTGTGTGCCGCGGGCATGCCAGCCGCAAGATTCCCCCCCAAGCAGCAACCGTTAGTCGGCCTGGGCGCCCCCTCGAGTCACGCCTTCATGGCATCCAAAATAGGGTCCTGCCGACCCTCCACCCCTTCAGCCCCTTCTTGCCGGCTGCTCCGACAGAGGGGTGGGAGGGTGGGTATTGGAATAGACGTGAACAACACATCTGGAAGAACAACAGTTACGAGAAGGTGAGTAATTGGCTTTTTCCACCACTCACTCTCGAGTGCTTGTTCATGTCAATTCCAATCATGTGAGTTACAAGCCCACGTTCAGGAGGTGGAGTCAGAGTCATCCACTGATTGGAGCACGGCTCATCCAAAGGCGGCATCATCTCTGGCCTGCTGCGTAATCGCACAGCGCGTGGTAAAAGTGTGGATGGGGGACCACGTCGCCACTCTGCAGATTTCCTGAGTGGGAACTGTCACGGAGTCCGCACAAAGCCAGGCAGAACTCTGGGGAGCCTCCTCTTCCTCGGAGCAGACTTGTTCAGGGCAAGAAGCTCCCACGGCTTCACCTCCTGGGTCTGACCTTGGAGCATCCAGCATCCTCTGCCCCTCCGTGCGCTTCCCACAGCGAGTCCGCCCCAGCGGGGTCCTGGGGAAGCCACAGGGTCCTGCACCCCCACTTTGCAGTCAGACGTGACTCTCAGCCAGCCAGTAACAGAGAGGTTTATTAGCTAACAGGAACAGAGTCTAAAACAGAGCTTGTAGGTACAGAGAATGGGACCCCACAGCCGGGTCCATTCTGGGGGGCAGTGAGCAAGACCTCCCACGTCTGCACTTCACTCCTCATCCCCAGCTAGCCCCAAACTGACTCACCCTCCAGCCCTTCCTTTCTGGGCTTTGTCTCTTTCCTGGGCCAGGAGGTCACCTGATTCCTTTGTTCTCCCACATCTTTAGGATCCCCTTTCAGGGGGGGAAGGGCCCCGGCCATTAGTTGCCAGGAGACAGAGTGTCAGCCATTTATTAGCACTGGCCCACCACCTAGGGACTTAAGAAATGCATAGGGGAAACTGAGGCACCCACACAGTATTCAGAGGAAACATTAAGAACAGTCCCACTTCGTCACATCTGTCATTAACAACAGTCCCACTTCGTCACACAAACCTGAGCCAGGAATGCTGTTGATGGTGGAGTGTTCACTGATTGGGGGTGCAAGCACCCCTGCAAGGTTGTAGCACTCGCAGATGCAGGCTGTAATCCATGACGAAATGCATTGTGATGACATGGGTAGGCCTTTCCAGCTAGTGTTCTGCCACCACCACGAACAGCTGGACCAATTTTCTGCTTCGTTTTCTCAGTGTAGAAAGCTAGTACGCTGTGGACATCTAGTGAGTGGAGTCTCTGCTCCCTGCTGCTAGAATGTGGCTTAGGGTAGAACACCAGGAGAAAGCTGTCCTGGTTAATGTGAAACTGTGATACCACCTTTGGGAGGTAAAACAGGAGGAGATCTGAGCTGCACCTTATCCTTATAGAACATAGTATAAGGGGGCTCTGAGGTTAGGGCCTTGAGTTCAGACATCCTCCTGGCCAAGGTTATCGCCACCCTGTAAGAGAGGTACAGCAGGGAGCACATCGCCAAAGGCTCAAAGGGCGATCCCGTGAGTCTAGACAGGACCAGGCTGAGGTCCCAGATCAGGACATGCTGACGGATGTTAGGGTATAGCCTGCCGAGCCCTTTTAAGAACAGGCTGACCATCAGGTTAGCAAACACAGACAGGCCCTCCTCGCCCAGGTGAAAGGCCAAAATGGCAGCTAAGTGCACCCTTATTGATGATAACGAAAGCCCCTGCTGCTTCAGATGTAGGAGGTAGTCCAAAATAAGATGCACTGAAGCTAGTGTTGGGCACAAATGATGCTGCGCTGACCAGATTGAAAATCTTACCCACTTGGCGAGGTATGTGTCTCTCGTAGAGGGTTTTCTGCTGCCAAGGAGGACCTGTCAAACTTGGTCTGAAGAGGAAAGCTCCATTGGGTTCAACCATGGAACTTCCACACTGTGAGGTGAAGCAACTCGAGGTTCGGATGTTGAAGATGACCATGATCTTGTGTTAGAAGGTCCGGGAAGAGCGGCAGGGTGATCGGGGCTTCCACGGAGATGTCTAGGAGAGATGTGTACAAGTGCTGACGGGGCCAAGCTGGTGGTATCAATATGACCTGGGTGCATTCCCTCTGGATCTTGAGGAGCAGTATTGGCAGAAAGGCGTATAGGAGACAACATCCCCAATGGAGGAGGAACGCGTCCGCGCTGGAGCCCGGGCTGTGATTTTGGAAGGAGCAGAACTGCTGGCACTTCATTGTATCACGTGACGAATAGGTCTATCTGGGGAAATCCCCACCTCTGGAAGACTGAAATTGTGACGGCCAGGTGGAGGGACCACTCATGGCCATGAAACAACCTGCTGAGATGGTCCTCCAGCGCGTTCTGTATCCTGGGGAGGTATGATGCTTGCAGGTGTATTAAACGTTCTACACAGAAGTCTCACAGCATGAGGGATTCCTGGCAGAGGGGCGAGGAGTGTGCACCCCGTTTGTTGATATAGAACAGGGGTTGGCAACCTTTCAGCAATGCTGTGCTGAGCCTTCATTTAGTCACTCTGATTTAAGGTTTCACGTGCCAGTCATACATTTTAACATTTTTAGAAGGTCTCTCTCTATCAGTCTATAATATATAAACTAAACTATTGTTGTGTGTAAAGTAAATAAGGTTTTTAAAATGTTTAAGAAGCTTCATTTAAAATGCAGACCCCCCCGAGAGCAGTGACCATGACCCAGGCAGTGTGAGTGCCACTGAAAAATCAGCTTGCGTGCTGCCTTCAGCACACGTGCCATAGGTTGCCTACCCCTGATATAGAACATTGCTGTGGTTTTGTCCATCATGACTGACACATATTGTCCCTTTAAGTGTGCTCGGAAAGTCTGGCACATCAGGTGCACCACTCTGAGCTCTCTGACATTGATGTGGAGAGCCAGATCTGCCTGAGACCAGAGACCTTGAGTCCTGCGGTCTCCCAGATGTGCTCCCCAGCCCAAGTCTGATGCGTCCATCACTAGTGACAGAAACAGCTGCGGAGCGGCGAAGGGGACCAGTGAGCACACCTCCTGAGGGTCAAGCCACTGCAGGAGGGGTCGAGGACCAGGTGAGGCAGGGTCACAGTCCTGTCCAGGCTGCCCCTGGCCGGGCGGTACACTGATACAAGCCATCACTGAAGAGGTCGAAGCCCGAGCCTGGCATGCTGTACCATGTTGGTACAGGCAGCCATGTGTCTGAGAAGCTTCAGGCAGTTTCTTGCTGTAGTGGTGGGAAACTGTCTGAGGCCTCTAATGATATTGGTCAGGGCCTGAAACCTCGCTTGCGGCAGGTATGCCCTGGCCTGGGTCAAGTCCAATATTGCCCCGATAAATTCTATCCTCTGGACCAGGGACGGAGTCGATTTTGCTTCGTTTAGAAGGAGACCCAGGCTGTCACAGGTGGCCTTGATGAATTTGACTTGAGCTTCCACTTGGGTCCTGGAGTGGCCCTTGATCAGCCAGTTGTTGAGGTACGGGAACACCTGTACCTGGTGTCTGCACAGGAATGCAGCAACGACTGCCACGCACTTGGTGAAGGCTCGAGGTGCTGCTGACAGGCCGAACAGGAGAACTGTAATTTGGTAGTGGGTGTTGTTCACCAGAAAGCTGAGGTACTTCCTGTGGGGCTGGGTGACCGCAATATGAAAGTACACGTCCTTCAAGTTGAGGGTGGCATACCAGTCTGCTGGATCCAGTGAGCGGATGATGGAGGCCAATAAGACCATACGGAACTTGAGTTTCTTCTGGACCTGCAGGAATTCAACAGGATCATGGACGGGCCTGAGGCCACCTTCGGCTTTCAGTATTAGGAAATACTGGGAATAGAAGCCCTTGCCTCTGTACTCCTGAGAACCTCCTCCACTGCCCCTAGTGAAAGGAGCGACAGCACCTCCTGGATAAGGAACTGCTCATGAGAAGCGTCCCTGAAGAGGGATAGGGAAGGGCTATGGAAGGGTGGGAGGGCATAGAATTGGATGGAGTATCCCCTTTCTACCATGTGGAGCACCCAGAAGTCCGAGGTAATACATGACCACGCACAGTAGAAAGGGGATAGTCGGGACAAGAAGGTAAGGCAGGGTGGATCCAGTCTTTGGTGTGGTACACCATCCTCGACTGTGCCTTCAAAGGCTGGTTTGGGCCCTGAAGATGGCTTGGGTTGTCCTGACCCCTGGCCAGAGGGTTGATGCAGCCTTCTCCTGCCTGTCCTGTTTCTCCTTCTGGACCCGTCCTGGAGGTTCTGGTGACCGAACTGCTGAGGAGGCTGCAGATGGAAGTGTCTCTGCTGCATTCACAGTGTGTAGAGGCCCAGGACCTGAGGGTGGCTCTGGAGTCCTTTAGGCTGTTCAGCTTCTTGTCTATTTTCTCAAAAAAAAAAAAGTCTCACCCTCAAAAGGCAGGTCTTGTATGGTCTGCTGGGCCTCATAGGGGAGCCCAGAAACCTGGAGCCATGAGCCCCTTCTCATGGCCACTCCTGTGGCCATAACCCTGGTGGCAGCATCTGCCCCATCAAGTGCTACCCGCAGGAACACCCTGGAGTCAGTCTTCCCTCCTCAACCAAAGCTGAAAATTTGGCATGGGACCCCAAGGGGAGCAACTCTGTGAAGTTAGCCATTGCCAAGCAGGTATTGTAGGTATCTGCTGACGATGGTCTGTTGGTTTGATATTCAGAGTTGCAGTCCCCTCATTGAGTTCACCTTTCGCCTGAATAGGTCTAGCTTTTTAGTGTCCTTATTCATGGGGGAAGGGCCCTGAAAGCCTTGCCTCTCCCACTGGTTAGCAGCGTCCATCACCAGCGAGTCAGGCTGGGGTGGGAGTAGAGGTGCTCCTAACCCCTGGAGGGCACAAAGTACTGGCATTCATTCTGCTTGGCAGTGGGTGGCAGCAAGGCCGAGGTCTGCCCCACAGAGTCTTGGTCATGTCTGTGATTGTCTTTGTCAGTGGTAAGGTGATATGGGCAGCGCCGGAGGGAGCCATCATAGGGTCTGCATCATCTACTACTTCCTCCGCCTTAATACCCAGACCCTGGGTGACTCGGCACAGCAGCTGCTGCAACACCCTGGAGTCTTCCAGAGCTGAGGCTGTGGAAGCGCCCGCCAGCGCCTCATCTGGTGCAGAGAAGGAGGAGGCCACCAGAGGAGGTGGTTGCTCTCTACCATCCCCACCCACAGGATCTCGTGACCCCAGGGGGAACTGTGGTTGGTAGGCCTGGTCTCAGTGCCACGAAGGGTGCTGGTATTGGTGGTCATGTTGGATCCCGCGCCGGTGCTGGTGTAGACTCCTGGTGTAGCATCTGCACTGGGGTCCTCATGGATACCATGACAGCCACAGACACCAACTTTCGGCCTTGACTCCACCCCCTCCCTGCCCCTCCTGGACCCTTCCCCAAATCCCCACCCCAGCCCCGCCTCTTCCCCAAGCGCACCGCATTCCTCCAACTCCCCCCTCCCTCCCAGCACTTGCTGCATGAAACAACTGTTTTGCAGCGCAAGCTCTGTGTGTGTGGAGGAGAAGCAGGACACACTGGCGCTCGTGGTGGAGGCGTAGGTGGAGATGGAGGAGAGCTGGGGCAGTGGGGCGGGGCCATGGGGAGCTGCCGGAGGGTCCTGACTACCCACCAATTTTTCCCCATGGGTGCTCCGGGCCTGGAGCACCCACAGAGTCGGCACCTGCAGCCAGTGTTGATGCTGGTGCCAGTGCCGTTGTTGGTGCCGAAGGCGCAGCTGGCACCATAGAAGCAGTCTGAGCTGCTGACACCTCCGGTGCTGCAGGCGTCGTCAAGGGCAGTGCCGCGGTCAGTGCCAATGTTGGTGATGATGCCATGGCTGACCGCGTTGACGCTGGAGGTACTGCCTCAGTCGCTGATTGTGGTGGGACAAACGTTGCAGACGCCACTGATGCAGCTCCCGAACGGGACCCCTGGCTCCAGCTCTGGCCTTGATTGAAAGCCCACAGAGTCCAAAAGGGCCACTGAGGCAGGTTCAGCCATTCTGAGGGCCACTGTGTTGGGTGGGACCCCCTGTGGTGCCGTGATCTAGACCTTCTGCTCCTGCTATAGTCCAAGTGGTACAAGTCTGAATAGGAGGACCAGGGTGGCACCGCACCTCTCGACATAGTGTCGGGAGCCTGGGGACCTACTGCACTCCCTGGATGGAGGCGCTGGCATTGGGGGGTGCCAAGGTGACAGGGATCGGCATGACATTGTCGCTAGCTTTCCCTTAGACTGAACGGGGTGCCAGGATGGAGCCTGCCTCGGGGGCAAGAACAGCACCGTGAGTCTCAGCAGGTCCTGCACTGCCTGGAAAGCCTCTGGGATGGACGGGAGGAGCAGGTGCTCCGAGGGGTTTGGTGAGCGCGATGGGCCTGGGCTCGACTGCCTCGCTTGGGCAGGAGTCGATGTAGCCCCATTCTGAGTTCCCGAGCCGTGGCCTGACTGAGGTTTCACTGGTGGCTGGTCCCTGGGCCTTGCCAAGGGAGATTGGCCTCTTTCCGTCTTCTTCTTCTGTGCTGGCGATTGGGACTGGTGCTGACGGCTGGAATGCCCCTGAGAGGCTCCATGATGGTGCCCTGCCTCCTCGGCAGTGTCCTTCTTCGATGCTGGATCTCTTGAAGATGGCGCCAGCACGCTCCATGCCGAAGGAGACATGCCAGGAGCAGGATCCCTGGTACTCGGATCTGACTGAGGTCGGAGAGCTGCCTCCACGAGGAGGATTTTAAGCCACTGCTCCCTCTCTTAAAGAGTTCTTGGTCAGAATTCCCAACAGGTCTTTTTGGTGACCCTCACCCTGACAGCTGAAGCAGGAGGTGTTTGGGAGGGTCACTTTTAGGCATGCAGTCCTGGCAAATCTTGAAGCCTGGGGATTGTGGCATTCCCTGGTGACAATGAAAAGGAGGGGAGGGATGATGAGGGAGACCCCTCGGTGATGAAGTGGAAATGTTCTTAATGTTTTCTCTAAATACCACGTGGGAGCCTCAGTTTCCCCTATGTATTTATTATAACAATAGGAGATATACCAATCTGCTAGAACTGGAAGGGACCTTGAAAGGTCATTGAGTCCAGCCCCTGCCTTCACTAGCAGGACCAAGTACTGATTTTTGCCCCATATCCATAAGTGGCCCCTTTAAGGATTGAACTCACAACCCTGGGTTTAGCAGGCCAATGTTCAAACCACTGAGCTGTCCCTCCCCTCCCTTCTTCTTCACCCAGCACCCAGTCAACCTGTGGAACTCCTTGCCTGAGGAGGTTGTGAAGGCTGGGACTATAACAGCGTTTAAAAGGGAACTGGATAAATTCATGATGGTTAAGTCAATAAATGGCTATTAGCCAGGAAGGGTAAAGAATGGTGTCCCAAGCCTCTGTTCATCAGAGGATGGAGATGGATGGCAGGAGAGAGATCACTTGATCATTGCCTGTTAGCTTCACTCCCTCTGGGGCACCTGGCATTGGCCACTGTCGGTAGACAGATACTGGGCTAGATGGACCTTGGTCTGACCCGGTACGGCCGTTCTTATGTTCATCATCATATGTTTGACAGGTGTGTCTGGATGGAGGCCTGAGGCTGGGCACTTTAGGGGAACTGTGTTGTTTGGACTCTGAGTAACCAGTGAGGTGCTATAGAAGCTGTTCTGTGCTGGTTGGTAAATCTAAGTATTGGAAGATCCACTAGCTTTTGGGGTTTGTCTGCCCTGGTCTGTTTGCAGTTCGCCCTGATTGAGTGACCTCTGCTGGCTCCCACGGGCAGTGCCGTCACAGTGATGTAGTCATGCAAGGATCCACAGAACCAGGTCGATTAAGCTTTGGGTCAGAACCCCATGCTATCCAAATTTGAATTTTGGTATTGAGAGTTTGGTTGGTTAAAGAGCAGTTGCAATGGGTGAGCAAAGAGCATATGAGGGTCTTGACAAAAAAGATTTGTGTTCAGAAAAGGGGATAAGCTTTAGAAAGAAAGCTACAAATCAAGAACTGAGAGATCTGTTAATGGCCAGTGATCAGGAGGCAGGAGCACAGCCCTTACCTGAGGCTACAGAAGATGCAGAAGCAATTAGAATGCAAAAGGCAGCAAATAAACTGCAACTGGAGCATGAACAGAAACTAGCAGATCTTCAATGGCTGGAAAAGCAAAAATAGCTGAATTAGAGAGAGAAGCTGCTGAGAGGGAGAAAGAAGCTGATAAAGGAAAGAAGGAGGCTGATGAGAGAAGAAAGAGCTTGTGAGGGGCACATGGAGCTGCTGGCTGCTGAGGAGGTTGCCAGATGTGACAAGAAACTGCCAGACTTCAGCTCCAAGTCAAAAAAGCAAGGGAAGAGCAGCAGAAATTGTATCCTCTTGAAAGTCCAGTTTGTAACAATGTTGGTATGTTGTATAACTCTGAGCAGTTGTCTCTGTAATCAAATTTACCCCAACACTGCCACCTGTTACGTCAATGCTGTTACTGCGAGTTCAGTAGAAGGGTGGCTCCATAAATTGTGCCAGTGCTATGTATGGGAGTGGTCATGGAAAATTCATAGAGAGTGTAAAAGTCAATGGTAAAAGCTGTTTAGGCAAATTATGGCTTCTAACATCACTCTTGTTAAAGCAGATCTTGCCAAAGAGGAAGATTATTTACCAAATCAGAGTGTGAATGTTGTAGTTCTCGATGAGTTTACTGTCCGTGTGCCTTTAGCCAGAATCTACCTCGAATGGAATGGGGCTAAGCATGAAGTTATAGCTGGGGTAAGGAAGTTATTGCCTAAGGATCTTTTGATTGGGGAAGATGTTCAAGCTTTGTTCAGTCCAGGTAGCCAGTCACAGGACAGGACTGATCTTGAACCTGTGTCTGTTATGGCCAATGATTTGCCTGGGGAGGGTTTCTCCAAATGTTTGTCTGAAGAGAAGAGCTGTTTGTCTGTGAATGAAGTTTCTGACTGTCTGTCTAATGTCTCAGAATCTGGAATTAGATAAAAAGCAGAAAGATCTCATTGGTCAGGAAAGTGTTTCTCAGGAGCAGATTCAAGTGGATGGTCAGGTTGAAGCCCGAACTGAAGAAGGAAAGGGTAGATCTGTGATGGGTGATAGATTGTTGGCCGGTACAGCTTGTAAAAGGGAACCTGAAAAAGGTGACTGTGATTTGCTGAAAGTAGCTCAGTGTAGTGAGAAGAGCAGCAGATATCTGTTGGGAGTGGCCATGTGCCTGGTAGGGGAAGTTGGGAGGAACCTAGGCAGCCTGGTGAGCTGCTGGCTTGGTCTAGTCAGCAGTTTGGGAAGACAAGGACAGTGGGAGATGAGTGTACCTATCCCTTACCTGTTTCCTGTGTGGAGAAATGTGACAGTGAAGGGAATGTGCCTGTGTCTGTCAGGGGTATTGACTTGCCTATGGAGGGAGGGTCTCCAAGCAGTTGTCTATGAATAGCCCTGTGTGCTGGGACAAGGGAAATGAGATCCCGAGCTGTGTGTCTGGTGAAGGAGAAGGTGTCTCCGGCTCTTCTTTGTCTGTGGAGCAGACAGAAGGTGCCTCTCAGCCTGGAAGGGTTGAGAATAGTGCAGTTGTCTCAGAGTTGGTTTTGGATACAACTAAAGCCCAGGAAGGGAATAGTCCTGTCTGTGTCTGCTGGGGAGACTGGCACTGTGACTAGGTTGTGTCCAGTTAGTGTCTTAGCAAAATCCCAGAGAACAGACAATTCTGGTGCTTGTAGTTTGCCAGTTGCTAATGTGTGGTTGGAAAATGGTGTAGCAACTCTGTCTGCTCAGGGTGATACCCTAGCCAGGGCACCAGGAGAGCGTGAAGGTGATTTGATTGTGTTACCTACTAATGGTGTGGAAACTTGCCACAAGGAGGAAATTATTCCTAAACTTGTGTGTATTGAGCCTGACAACTTGCAGGTTCCCAGTGACTATGAGGAAAGTTGCAGAGGGAAGGAGAGGACCTCTAACCTTTTATCTAGTGAGTCTATGATAGTTTGCCTGAAAGGGGACTGTGTAGGAATCCACCTGATGGGCCAAAGGTGATCCTGGATATGAGTAAAACCCAGAAAGAGTCTGTTGTTGCTCAGGAAAGTGTCCTTTAGAGCAAGCCCTAGGTGAAGAGGGTAAGGGCAGAATTTCTGTGAGGGGTAAATTGTTGCTTAGAAAAGCTCCTCGGGAAAAAGATCCTCCTGGTAATCTGTGCAAGCAGTTTGCTACAACTGAAGGATGTGAGTGTGAGTTAATCTCGGAAGTTTCAGTTCCTAGCTTTTAAATTTTCAGCTGCTACCAATTCCAAGGCTGGACTCTGTCTTACAGAGATACCACACAGATCCAAAGGGTCTGAGGGTTAGAGTTTGCCTGCTCTTCCCTGCATCCTCAAGCATTCGGCCATAAAACTGTTCTGCTCTGACACACCAGTAACCCAATCTGTCCTCAGACCCTGAAGCACAGATTGCTTACTCACAGAACTAGCATGGAGACATTTTTGTCCCAACACCATTGTTTTCCCAACAAGCTGGCCAAACCCAGCCACTTGGTTATGGGTCTGCTCAACATTTTTAACAGCTTCTACTCCATCTGAGACCCTCTCAAAGCTACCCACACTGGATCTTTCAAAAGGAAAGTCAGTGGATCCATTCACAACAGAAAATTTCTGGCTGTTAGTGTTTATGTTGATGCAAATTATCTGGCTGGCAGAGAGAAGATTGTGCTAACAGCTATTAGCAAATCTGAGAGCCCACCCCATCAGCCAGTGAATTCTGTTAAGCAAGAGAAATCAGGGTTTGATCCTTCAGGACAAGGAGGAAAGAGAGAAATTACCTTTGCAAAGGAAAGCCACAGGGTAACTCTAAAAGGCCCACACCCCAATGGTATTGAACCAAAAGTGTGGCATGACAAACATGATTGTAGATGGACACTTGTTCTCAGTGGTACCTGATGACAGAACAAGGAGCAATGGTCTCAAGTTGCAGTGGGGAAGGTTTAGGTTGGATATTAGGAAAAACTTTTTCACTAGGAGGGTGGTGAAGCACTGGAATGGGTTCCCTAGGGAGGTGGTGGAATCTCCTTCCTTAGAGGTTTTTCAGGCCAGGCTTGACAAAGCTCTGGCTGGG
>NC_133770.1:1182581-1192635 GCF_003597395.2 Chelonoidis abingdonii
GCATATATATACCTGCCCCTGGAAATTTCCACTACCTGCGTCTGACGAAGTGGGTATTCACCCACTAAAGCTCACACTCCAAAACGTCTGTTAGTCTATAAGGTGCCACAGGATTCTCTGCTGCTCTTACAGATCCAGACTAACCCTGCTACCCCTCTGATACTTGACATGTATGGAGAAAGTAGCTGTGTCCTTTAGCTCTTGGCAGGATCACATGAGACACACAGGAATCCTGCCGCAAGAGCAGATCCAGTCCACTATTGTTCTAACCAAGTTTTACCTTGAGGCTGTAAAAAGATTCAATCATGTTATTGAACATGACTTTTTGGTAAACCATTTCTGTTACACACTGGTACGGCTTCTAACTCAGTACAAGCTGTAGTGAGACAGAACCCAGAATGGGGAGCCCTTGGGATGCAGTCAGTGATGTTTACGTCATCCCTTCCTGCAGCAATTTTGTGTTGGAGGAGTGACGTTATGAGTCTGATCTAATATCTCATTGAGGAATACAGGGCCAGAAAGAGTTAATTCACTCACAGGCTGACCTGACCCATGGCCCAACTTTAGAGACTGGTTAGGAAGATAGTAAATGACTAGAGCTTTGAAATACAGCCAGCACTGGTAGAGGCAGAAGGGGAGGTGTTTGCTCAGGGCTTGAGATGTGAGCAAACAAGTCTTGTCTATTGCTATGACTTTGGCTGGGAACTTTAAGGGAACTGCGTTGTTTGGACTTCTGAGCAGGAGCGGCACCAGGGTTTTTGGCGCCCTAGGTGGGGGTCCTTCCGCGCTCCTGGTCATTGGCAGCAATTCTGCAGCGGGGTGGGGGGTCCTTCCGTGGCTCCTGGGCTTCAGGGCACTTCGGCAGCGGGTCCCGGAGCGAGTGAAGGACCCGCCGCAGAATTGCCGCCAAAGACCTGGAGCGCGGAAGGACCCCCCGCCGCCAAATTGCCGCCAAAGGCGGCAAAATGCCACCCCCCCAAATCCTGGCGCCCGCAGTCTCCTAAATGGAAGTGCCGGCCCTGCTTCTGAGTAACCAGGGAGGTGCTATAGAAGCTGTTTGGGGCTGGTTGGTAAATCTAAGTGTTGGAAGATCCACCAGTGTTTGGGGTTTGTCTGCCCCAGTCGGTTTGCAGTTCACCCTGACTGAGTGACCTCAGCTGGCTCCCCCAGGCAGCACCATCACACAGGAGTATTAACCTGGGAATGTTGCATGAGAGTTTTACTAGTTGACTGTCTGCGTTAATACTGGATGTGGATGGGAAATAAGGGGGTGACTTCACTGAGCCATGATACTTGGTGGGCAGCTTGTAAAGGATGGCGGCTGCCCTGCGTAACCTGAGCCCAGGAAGGGGTTGGGGCCAGGTGACACCTTCTGCCTGGGGAACTGGACAAAGGCTGGGGGAGGAGCCGGAGGGGGGCTGGGGGAGGCTGCTGGAGGAAGTTTCAGTTTGCAGCTGGCTGGGGAAACAGACGGAGGCCCAGAACTGGGGTCTGGGCTCCCTACCCCCCAAGAGGGACCTGACTGAGGGGTCCTGTTATCTGTACCTACAAGCTCTGTTTTGGACTATGTTCCTGTCGTCTAATAAACCTTCTGTTCTACTGGCTGGCTGAGAGTCATGGTGAATCGCAGGAAGTGAGGATGCAGGGCCCCGACTCCCACACACTACATGACATCTGGTGCCAGCGGTGGGATATACTGCACCCTGTGGATGGCGCTTCCTGCAGTAAGTGACTGGGGAGCAGTAAAACGAAAGGGGAGTAACATGAACCAGGCATGCTGAAGGCTCAGAGAGGAGTGGTTTCAGGAGGTGGAGAAGCTGCACTTAACCCCTGGGAGTGTGTAACCTGCGAGAAGGACTCTTGTAGCAATGGGGTCCCCCTAGTGAGCGGTTCCAGGGGCAGAGGAGTCTGTGGCTTGACCCTGGAAGAGAGGTGATGCCCTGGAGACCGGGCTGGCACAGGTTCTTCCTGGAAACCTTGGGGAACTGAGAGCACATGACAACTTGGGAACAGCAGAGAGACTATGAACCATCTCCTTAAGAGGGACATTGTAGAGCTGTGGAAGCAGAGGGGGCTGTGCAGAGGGAAGGCCACCAAAGCACAGCTGATTGCCCAGCTGGAGGAGAAGGATTGCTGGGAGGAACTGATCTACAGTCACTGAGGGAGGCAGCCTGGCAGATGCAGCGTGGGCACCGGTCTCTGTCCCAGCTGGGAGGGGTCAGATTGCTGCCAAGGCCCCTCCTACCTATGGCAGAGGGAGGCGCTGGAAGAAGCCCGGCAAACCCTGGGGGCAGTTGGACCCCCGTGGCCAGCAGGGGATACTCACAGCATAGCTCCCCATCGCTTGAGCTGAGGTGGCTGGAATAGGAGAGGGAGATAAAACTGAAAGAGCTGGAGGATCGGGAGAAACAACGGCAGCATGAACTGAGGGAGCGGGAAGAATGGGAAAAGCAGCAGCAACATGAACTGGAGCTGGCGAGGCTGAGGGGTAGCGGGCCCCCAGCTGTGGTGAGTGAAGGGGGACCCAGGACTGCGCGGAGCTTTGATAAGTGCATTCTGGCCCAGCGTAAGGAAGAGGAGGACATGGATGACTTCCTGATGGCCTTTGAGACGGCCCGAGGGGTGCACAGGGTTGACCCTGTGTAATGGATTCAGACTCACCACAACTGGCGCCTCCTGCTGGTTGCTCCGGGATTAGCTCAGTGCAGCTCCGGAGTGCCCCCTGCAGGTGGTGTCTTGCCTGTTGTCTGCCCTACTCTGCTGTTTCGGACTCGCGTTGCTCCCCCGCTCAGTGGTGTCCTCTTCAGGAGGCTGCCCTCCGGCAGTGCCCACTACTTCTTTCTCACTCCCCTTCTGGGGGTCACAGCAGTCCTGTGGCCAAAGTCTGGCCCCTCACTTCAGGGCAAGTTGCAGTCTGTATTGGCCATACTCCTCCACAGCCAGGTGCAGTGCAAGGGGGGGACCCAGGCCCACCTGCTACTCTGGGTCCCGACCCAGGGACCCTCTAGTGGCAGCATCTCTGCCCTCCTTCTCTCCCCTTGTCCACCAATCGTCCTGGCCCCTTCCCCTTTGGCTCTTGCACCTTCTTGGTCCTTTCTGGCAGGGGCCTGCAGCCTGGCAGGTAATGGACTGGAGCTCCCCCTCCGCTCCCCTGAGCCTGCCCAGCACTGCTCTGTCTCAGGTGCTATCCGTGGGAGCCAGTCCTCCTTCCTGGCTTGGCAGGGAGAGACTCCCCTCTGCTCTGCTGGCCAGCTCCTTATAGCTCTGCTGCCCCTGCAGCTGCCTCCCGTCCGGATCCTAACGAGCTTCGCCCTAATTAGCTGCAGGTTTCCACCACCTCTCTGGCTGCTTCTGCTCCAGCCCCTGCTGGAGTGGGCCCCCTGCACCACTACGCCCTGCAGACAGGCTCCAGTTTCTTGCCCCCTTACTGGACCCCAAAGCCATGGGGCTGTACAGCCAAATAGAAGTGGGGGCGAAGCAGGAGACTATGAAAAAGGTGCTGCTACGCAAGTCTGGGCTGATTCCTGAGGAGCACCAGAAAAAGTTCTGGAGTCAGCATAAAAGCCCTGAATCACATATCTGGAACTGACCCTCCGAATGGAGGGATGTGCCCACAAGTGGACAGATGGGGCCCAGATGAAGGGGGACCTAGTTAAACTGATTGTATTGGAGCAACTCTATGAGCGGTGCCCAGCCGACCTGAGGATATGGTTGGGGGACAAAAGACCAGAGGACCCACGACTTGCAGGGCAGCTGGCTGACAAGTTCGTGGACTGCTGGTCAGGGGTGGCAGGGAGGAGGCCCAAAAGAATAAGCCCACCATGATGCAGAAAGAGAGTCACCCTGGGACCCCCCGAAGGGAGAACCTAGAGAGTCCCCTCTCAACGGGAACAACCAACATCAGGACCAACCAATCGGCTCGAGGGGATCAATGGGACATGGGCTGCTATTACTGTAGCCAGAAAGGCCACATACGGACCCAGTGCCCCAAGCTCAAGGACAGACTGAGCAGACCGGACCCACGCTGGGTTAACTGGGTAGGGACCCAGCCGGACAAGGGACAGGCTTCCCACGCAAGGGGGGCTGGCAGCTTTCCAACGGCTCAGGTGGGAGGAGTTTCCCAGACCAGCTTCTCTTGGGGGCTAGAAGCCCCGGACTCAAAGTTCTCGGTTTACAGGGTGGGCGCAGGGCTGTCCCTGCGGTCCGAGTGCCTAGTTCCCCTGGAGGTGGATGGGAGGAAGGTCAATGGATACTAGGATATGGGCGTGGAGGTGACACTGGCCCAGCCAGAGGTGGTAACTCCAGATTGGGTGGTGCCCAACACCCACCTGACCCTGACGGGTGTGGGCAGGACCCCATTCAAGGGGCCCTTGGTGAGGATATATCTGAAATGGGGAGCCAAGGAGGGCCCCAAGGACGTGGGGGTGCACCATCATTTCCTCATTGAGGTGTTGATGGGGGGTGATGTAGAGGACTGGCCAAGCAACCCCCAGGGTGCCCTGGTCATGACCCGTAGCCAGAGCCGGCGTGGGGCACAACGCCCTGACATTGAGGAGGGTACCTCCCTGGAGGCACAGGGCCCTACCCTGGAGGGGAGTGAGTGCCCAGGGACACGGCTCAGGGAGGCTGTGGCCTCAGACCCAGCAGGCGGGAGGGAGCAGGTCCCCATCCCTTCCCCAGCCGCTGAGTTCCAGCCCGAGTTGCAGAAAGATCCCTCTTTGTGGATGGAACGCTAAAGATGATGCTGAAAACCTTCATGAACCAGCACCGGCAGGATTGGGACAAGTACTTACCTCACCTGCTGTGTCGTACAGGGAGGCACCCCAGGAATCTACTGGGTTTTCGCCTTTCGAACTGTTGTATGGAAGAAGGATAGGAGGGACCCTAGACCTGATGAGACAAATGGGAGGGGAAGGCCATCCCGATGGAGAGTCAGTGGTGGAGTATGTCCTGACCTTCCAAGAGAGACTGGCTGAGCTCATGGGCCTGGCCAGGGAGAATCTGGCCTGAGCCCAGAGGAAGCAGACGGTCTGGTATGACCGCACGGCACGGGCCCGCACCTTTGCCACTGGGGATCAGGTGATGGTTCTCATCCTCGTGAGGAGAAACAAACTCCAGGCTACCTGGGAAGGGCCTTTCAAGGTTGTAAAGCAACTAAATGAGGTAAACTATGTGGTAGAGCTGTCGAACTGGGCACATCACCGTCGGGTGTACCATGTGAACATGATGAAACCATACTATGACAGGGGGAATGTGGTGTTGGCCGTGTGTGGACATTGGGAGGAGCAGGAAGATGACCTTTTAGTGGATCTATTCCCTGGGACAAAAGCTGGTTCCCCCCTGGAGGCGATTCCCCTCTCTGATCAGCTGACCCTGGCCCAGCACGCTGAGATCAGAGGGGTGCTGCATCTGTACCGACAGCTGTTTTCCAACCAGCCTGGACGCACTAATTTGACTGTCCACAGGGTGGAGTGGGTCAGGCGCATCCGTCTATAAGATGCTCCCTTTTGCGGTCACTGTAAACTGCCCAGGATCTGGAAAGAGAGGTCAGGGACGTGCTGGCTTTGGGGTGATCCAGCAGTCTTCACAGCCCTTGGGCCTCGCCAGTGGTGCTGGTCCCCAAGAAGGATGGGTCAATCCGTTCTGTGTGGACTATCGAAAGCTACATGCCATCACCGTATCTGATGCCTACCCATGCCAGAGCCTGACGAGCTCCTAGACAAGCTGCGGGAGGTGCGGTACTCACCACCATGGATCTTACAAGGCACTTGGCAAGTGCCGCTGAGACGGCAGATGCCAGGCTGAAATCAGCCTTATCACCCTCTGGCCGGCTCTACGAGTTTCTTGACCTGCCCTTCAGCTCAAGGCGCAGCAGCCGCCACTCGCACCATAGCCGGTGGATCACTACTGAGTGGATGGAGGAAGCTATATGCCACGTCGAACGCTAATAATTGGCATATGACATCTCTGTTGTATATTAGAATACCACAAGACCTGACGAGTAAATGCGGACTAGCACAGTATCACTTGGTCCGACAGGTCTAAGCTACCACGCATTGGACGTCAGCTAGCAGAGACAGATGAACATTCAAAGAGAGACTGAGATATCACGCGTAAAAGAGCTAGAGTAGAGCATATGGCTAAGGATGGTCTAGACATGCTATGCTCTATCCTGGGCTTAGTCGACAGTGCGGAGGCGAGCTGCCTATATGCCGGAGCACCAGACAATGGTGGAGGGAGACACCAGAGTTGCTGAGCCTACTCGCCCATCCCAATATACACACTAGCATTCAGGCTCCTCAGTGATTTAACTCTGGATATGCAGTGGAGTCACTAATCGCGCGAACGGTATCATGCGCTACACTATTTATGTGCTATATTGAGCACACTCTGCATGATTTGCTGTGCACACGCGTATGTACCCAGTCACAGCGCACACACACCACACGCTTGGGCCACAAGGGAGAGCTCTCCACGGTCTCTACTGTGGAGAGGAGGCTGCTGGTCTTAGTGGCCTCTCAGTACTGTGCTAGAGCCCTAGTATTTTTGACAACGCTTCTTTATGGGTTGTTCTCATGAATCCCAAGTAGTGAGCGAGCGGCCTGCGCCCATGCGCTTCAACAAAGCAGTCTAGGCGCACTCTGCGTGATCCTCTGCTATTAAAATTGGCAGCACGGATGAAATGAAAGCGAGGGAGAAGAACTCTATATTTCCCATCTCCAAGTTCAGGCTGGCGCCAACACATTGTGTACCCTAGTCATTAGCAGCCAAAGAAGTTCGCCTAACCGCCCCCGGTGAGCAGAACTACGCCCGATCGCGGAGAAAGAATGCCCTGGCCATGGTGTTTGGGCGGCCTTACAGGCAAACCTACACGTCATACTTCTATTGGGCGCGCTCGAGCGCGCGTACGAGCTCGAGGCATCTAGCTCCGACTGACGCTGGCTGCTACCGAAGATGAAAGGAGCCAAGCGCCATGGATCCAGAAGGTGGAGCTTGCTCCTTCAGGACTACGATACTACAATGGAGACACGCGCGTCCTAGGAATGGTGAAGATATGCCAAGCTGACCAGCCGACGCACCGCGCGACACGCGGCCGCGCCGCTGAACTGCGCGGACTGTGCTGGCGCAGAGCGACCCCGCTCAGGTCAGTCTCGAGGGGACAGATGTGATTAAATCTTCAAGAAAAAAAAAAAAAAAAAAAAAAGGTGCCCAGAATGCCGCCCCTGAAATTGTGCCGCACGTGCTTGGTTCGCTGGGGCCTAGACCCGGCCCTGCCTACAAGCTCTGGTTTGGGTTGTGTTCCTGTCGTCTAATAAACCTTCGTTGTTACTGTCTGGCTGAGAGTCCTGGGAATTGCAGGTAGTGGGGGTGCAGGGCCCTGACTCTCCCACACTTGCTGACACTGACCCACTAGAAGTAACTACCTCCAGCGAAGGTACTGCTTAGCCGCGAGCCAAAGCAAGAGCACAGGGAAGTCCCAGCTACCATCACTGGTGGTGAGAAGGACCTGAGGGGGTGGCGGGTCAGCAGGGCCCTTTATTGGGCGCCATGATGGCACCACTCCAGGGAGTGCCCAGGCTGACCCCATAGATGCTGCTAGGGTGAAAGTCTTCCGGCTATGGTGCACGTGCGCACACACACCTGATTGGAATGGACATGAACAAGCACTCGAACAGCTGTTAGATTAGTTTCTTTCTGGGAGGGAGTTTGGGTGCAGGAGGGGGCTCCAGGCTGGGACAGGGAGTGGGGTGCAGAAGGGGTCTCCGACCACAGGTGGCTCCTGGCTGGCGGCGCAGCAGGGCTCAGGCAGGCTGCCTGCTTGTCCTGGCCCCAAGCCGCTCCCAGAAGTGGGCAGCTGCTGGCACATCTCTGGACGCCGCTGTGGGGAGGGGGACAGCATGTCTCCATGCGCTGCCTGTGCCCGCCAGCGCCCTTCCCGCAGCGGAACTGCCCTATGGGAGCTGCGGGGATGGACCTGCCTTCCCCCTGCCAGGGGCTGCAGACACGTGCCAGCAGCTGGCTGCTTCCAGGACAGGGCATGCAGGCAGCCTGCCTGAGCCCTGCAGCACCGGGGTCCCCCTTAGCCCAGAGCCCTGGGCTGCAGCCCCTAAAGCCCCTGCGCTAATCCAGACCTGGATCCGGGACCCACCTGGTACCGGAAGCAGGGAGAGAGCAGATAGTTGACCATCTCCTGGTGGAACACGGGCGTGAGGCTGCCCGAGATGGGAGGCACGATCCAGACCCAGTCGGCCGGGCACCCCCCGCGCATCTGCAGCTCATTATCCATGTGCTTGATGAAGGACTCCGTGGCCACGTGGTGATCCACGATTGTCACCTTGGCAACCTGGGGGGAGTGGAAGGAAAGGAACAGATGGCAGAGCCAGCGCCCGCCCCGGGCAGCAAGTCATGTCCGCTGAGCCAGGCTCCCCAGTCACTCCCCTGGAGCTGGCGCCCATGTGGGGTCTCTGAGCTGCGTGTGACTCTGGGGTAGGCTGCCACCTCTCTTGGGAATGAACAGCCCCCATCCTGCTCCATACCTGGGGAACTGGGACCCCAAAGGCTGCCGGGGCTGGGCAAGGGGCCCTGATCCCTGCGAGTGGCCGAGTCTCCCTCAGGGGCTGTCTCGGAGCTCACAGGAGTCAGGGGGGCTTCAGGCCTAGAGGGCCAGTCTAGGGGGCGGTGAGGCTGCATGGCTCACCCTGGAGGCAAAGCAGGACCCCCAAGGGGGCTGGCCCAGTGAAGGGGCCTCCCAGAGACTGTCCCAAAGCTGGGGGCGCAGCCTCAACCCTGTGGGTCTGTGACAGCTGGCGAGTGCTTGCCTGTGTGTACATACGTGCATGCGTGTGATCTGCTCCCCAGTTGCCACGGGCTCCTGCCCCAGCTCTCGGAGGTTGTGGGACAGGGTGTGTCTGAGGGCAGGGGACTCCGGAGGCCCAGGAGCAAGGCTGGGGGCCAGCTCACAGAGGGAGGGAGAGACCCAGGACCCATGTCACACCACCAGAGCCCAGTCGGCGGCAGGTGGGCTCGAGCCTGGGACGCCTGGAGTTCAATGCATGACCTAAGGCTGCAGAGGAGAGATTCCGTCCCCTCTCGCTACGTGGTCTTGGCACCACTGGAGGGACAGAACCCACCCCCAGGAGGTGTGTGGGTTACATCTGCACCCCACGAGTGGGTGAGGGACCCGCGCCAGGGCCAGGGCTGTATGGGCTTGGAATGCCCCCCATAGCTCTGTTCCCTGATGTGCGGAGCAGGGAGCAGGGCGGATTTGACCTGGGAATGTTGCAGGGAGGTTACATTGGGGATGAGAGAAAATCTACCTGAGCCAAAAGGGGGGTTGGGAGAATTCACACCTTCTGCCTGAGAGACTGAACAAAGGACAGGAGAGAGGGGAGGGGGAAGAGAGCTGCTGGAGGGTTTTGGGGGGTCAGTTTGTGCTGGGTGGTGCAATGCAGGGAACTCTAAGCTAGGGTCTAAGCTCCCTGAACCCCCAGAAGGGCTTGATTGAGGGGTCCTGGTTGTGCCTCCAAGCTCTGCTGTAACCTGCGTTCCTGTTGTCCAATAAACCTTCTGTTTTACTGGCTGGCTGAGAGCCACTGTGAGTCCCAGGAAGAGGGGTGCAGGGCTGGACTCCCCCATACTCCGTGACACCCCCCCATGCTCCCCACACCCGGTTGCCGTCCCCGTCCCCATACCTGGAAGCTGTGCAGCACGGCGATGTTGATCTCCACAGCGGCTTTGTCCTTCCACAGCGACGAGGTTTTCCCGGTGTCCAGCCCCATGTGCAGGGCCACCTCCTGCCACACAGGGACCGTCACCCCCAGCCCCCAGCCTGCCCCCACACCACCTCCTGCCACACAGGGACCGTCACCCCCAGCCCTGCCCCCACACCACCTCCTGCCGCACAGGGACCGTTACCCCCTGCCCCCAGCCCTGCCCCCGCTCCACAGGGACAGGGGGAGGTGGGCGGGGAGCCTGTACCTGCAGCAGGTTGTAGCGGTGAGGGGTGGGAGGCAGGGGGAGCTGGGGGACAGTCCGTACCTGCAGCAGGTTGTAG
>NC_133770.1:1194167-1208899 GCF_003597395.2 Chelonoidis abingdonii
GAGAGCGGGGCAGGGGCTGGGCTGGAGGCTAAGAACGGGGCAGGGGCAGGGCGGGGGGCTGAGAGTGGGGCAGGGCTGGGAGCTGAGAGTGGGGTGAGAGGCTCATCAGGGGATGCTGGAGTGCAGGGGGCTGGGCAGGGAAGGGGGTCTGTGCTGCAGGGGGGGCAGGGCTGGGGGCTGAGAGCGAGGCTGGAGCAGGGCCGGGGGCTGAGAGCGGGGTGAGGGGCTCATCAGAGGATGCTGGAGTGCAGGGGGCTGGGCAGGGCAAGGGGGCTGTGCTGCAGAGGGGGTGGGGCTGCGGGAAGGGGGCCCTGGGGGTCAGGCAGGGCGCTCTCCCCAGTCACGGCTGCCCCACCTCGGTGATGTCGACATTGGCTGGGTCCCCCAGCACAGAGCCGTCTGGCTGCCGGTACCCAGCGTAGCGGATCAGCTGACTGTTCCAGATGCGGAAGTCGCCCCGGCCTGGCATGCGCTGCGGGAAGATGGTGATGGCCGACCTGTGAGAGAGGCATGGGTCAGAGCTGCCTGGGGGGATGGGCCAGGGGAGGCCAGTGGCCCGTGGGGCATGGGCCCAGGTGTGGGGTGTGCACAGGGAGGCGGGTGACCCTGTAAGGGGTGTACCTGGGAAGGTGGGTGGGCCCATGGGGAAGGGCCTGGGTGGATGGTGGCCCCATGGAGGGTGGGCCCAGATGGGGGGGTGGACCTGTGAGGGGTGGGCCCATGGGAGGTGGGCCCGGGGAGGCAGGTGGTCCTATGAGGCGTGGACCTGGGGAGATGGGGGGGCCTGGGTCAGGGGTGGCCCCATTGGTGACAGGCCCAGGGAGGTGGGTGGGGCCCATGGGAGATGGGTGCGGGGAGGCAGGTGAGCCCCATGGGGGACAGCCTGGGGAAGCGGGTGGGGACCATGGGAGACGGGCCTGGGTCGGGGGTGGCCCCAAGGGGGACGGGCCTGGGGAGGTGGGTGGGCCCCATGGGGGATTGGCCTGGGGAGGTGGGTGGGGACCATGGGAGACAGACCTAGGTTGGGGGTGGCCCCAAGGGGGACGGACCTGGGGAGGCAGGCATCTTACCGGAGGTTGCCTCGGTTGGTGGCGTACTGGAGGTGAGTGCACAGGAAGCCGAACATCTCCTGGACGCTGGCGCAGTCGCGGGCGTCGAACACCTTCAGGGGGCAGCAGTTAGCAGCAGAGCAGCAGCCCCTTGGGCCCACTGCACGATATCCCCCAGCTCTAACCCCTAGGCCTCGCTGTTCTCCCTGACCAGCACTCATCATGAGTGGCATGGAAGTGCCTGTTCTGCCCTGATCCTGGAGCAGGAACCCCAGGGGGCCCTGCTGGGGCAGGAGGGGAATCTGGGGGGGGTCCTGTTCTGGGTGCAGCAGGAACCCTGGGGGTCCCTGCCTGAGTGGTTAGGGGGAGCTCTGGGGGGGCCCTGTCCTGGGGGGCAGCAGGAACCCTGGGGGGGTCCTGACTGGGGGCGAGGGGGAGCTCTGGGGCTCTGTCCTTGGCACTGCCCCATACTAACCCAGCTGGCACCAGTGGCACCCGCTCCCCACCTGCAGCTTGTTCCACTGGATGCGGCCCAGGCAGCGGGCCGCGTTGCGCCAGGCTTGCTTGGCCCCAAAGATCAGCTCAGGCTCCAGCAACTGATAGGTGCCCGTTGCCTCGATCTCCTGCTCCACCTCCTGCACCCGCTGCATGTGGACCCTGGAGTCAGCCCTATGGGGAGAGAACAGACAATGTGGGGTGATCCGTCCCATAGCCCACTTCCCGCTCCTGGCAGGCAGAGGGTTAGGGACACCAGAGCATGGGGTTGTGTCCCTGCCCATCCTAGCTAATAGCCATCCATGGTCCTACCCTCCAGGAACTGATCTAGTTCTTTTGTTGAACTCAGTTATAGCCTTGGCCTTCACAATATCCCCTGGCAGTGAGTTCCACTGGTTGTGTGTTGGGCAGAGGTGCTGGGACTGGGGGGGAGCTGCTGCACCCCCCTGTCTTGAAGTGGTTTCTATGAATCCAGGGTTACAGTTCAGTTCAGTGGCTCTCAGCACCTGCACTACACAGACTGTTCCGGCAGCCCTGGCATTGGGTGACAAAGTCCCTACTTGGCTTTATTTTAAACCTGCTGCCTGTTAATTTTGTCTGATGACCCCTGGATTTTGTGTTATGTGAGGGGTAAATAACACAGCCTTAGTCACTCAATCATATCCGCTCACTCATTTCTTGTCCAAGCGGAACAACCCTAATCTTTTTAGTGTCTCGTCTTGTGGCAGCTACTCCATCCCCTGGTCCTCTTTGCTGCCCTTCTCTAATCCTTTTCCAGTTCCACTCGAGGCCAGGCGTCCAGAGTTGGACACAGTTGTGACGTTATTGATATAAACTGGGATCATATAGAACATGGGTTGCAACCAAGGTCCCGTAGTGGCACCAAATCCTATGTAAAGGGGGTCATATAAGGTGTCTAAGACCAGGTTACGGGTTACTGGTTATGATTCTGCTGTCTGTGTGTCTGTATCATTTTGTAGTTGAAGTTATGAATATTGGCTGTGTGCTGTCTGTATTTCAAACTTGTGCTCTGTTACTGGGAAAGATCCCAGACAAGTTGGTGTCAGCTCTGCTTAGCCTGCTTGATGGCCCATTAAAAACCATCAGCTACACAATTGACCCATTGAGAGGAGGCAGATACGCCTTGTAACTCAGCAGAGCGTGCAGGAACTGGCCCATGTAACTGCAGACTCCATTTTGCTGTAACTTTCCACAGTAGAAACAAAGGAGTGTTCTTATACCTGGAAAAGCCTATATAAGGCTGGAAGCCTGATCTCCATCTTGTCTTCAATCCTGCTTCTTACCTCTGGAGGGACTTTGCTACAAACTGAAGCTCTGCACAAAAGACTGAATGACCCATCCCAGCCGGGGATGTATTCCACAGACTTGATTTAAACCTGTAGTTTACTTCATCACTGCTACAAGCCTAAACTAAGAACTTTGCCATCACTGTATGGAATTGATCAGTTTAACCAATTCTAGCTCTCATCTCTATCTTTTTTCCTTTTATGAATAAACCTTTAGATTTTAGATTCTAAAGGATTGGCAACAGCGTGATTTGTGGGTAAGATCTGATGTGTATATTGACCTGGGTCTGGGGCTTGGTCCTTTGGGATCGAGAGAACCTTTTTCTTTTACTGGGGTGTTGGTTTTCATAACCATTCATCCCCAGGACGGGTGGCACTGGTGGGGATACTGGGAACTGGAGTGTCTAAGGAAATTGCTTGTGTGACTTGTGGTTAGCCAGGTGGGGTGAAACTGAAGTCCTCTTTGTCTGGCTGGTTTGGTTTGCCTTAGAGGTGGAAAAACCCCAGCCTAGGGCTGTGACTGCCCTGTTTGAGCAATTGGTCCTGAATTGGCACTCTCAGTTGGGTCCCGCCAGAACCACATCGTCACAACAGTATTCAAGGTGTGGGCGCACCAGAGAAGCGTAGGTTAGCTAGTCCAGGCCCTGCACTGAGGCAGGACCATGTATTATCTAGACCAGGGGTTCTCAGCCTACTTATCACTGTGGGCCACAATGTGTTACCTGGGCCACAGGCTGAGAACCACTGTGCCTCCCCTGCTATGCCCAGCCCGCCCCGCCCAGAGACCCCTCCACAGAGTGGGGCCAAGAGCGGACTCCACTGCAGGGCTGGGAAGGGCAGGGCAGCCCAGGAGCTCTGGACCCCGCCATGTGGGGCAGGGCAGGCCTGGCAGCTACAGAACCCACTGTAGTAGTAGGATTTTATGTATGAATTTAATATAATTTAAAATAAAACATAATAATGTAGCATGTCTTCAATGTATTGGTGTGTGATTTAACCATATCCTGCTAGCCATCCTTTCTAAATAGCTGAAGGGATGGCCTAATGGGCCGTCTCAGCCGGAATCTGTGTCTGGGCTGATTTCAAGGCAGTAACAGACATTTTAAGGTCACCACTTGTTGTAGGTTTAGCATGTGAAAATCAGTAAAAGGATGTCGTGATTGTGTTCTTGTGCGTTGCAACTTGATGTTCCTGTTCAAAATGCTCTGTGGAAATCAGTTCTGTGTTGTGTGTGAATGACGAATGTGGGTGTAAAATATAAATGTAAAGGCCATCGCCAAGCCAGATGTTCTGGGAAAAAACCAAAACCAGACGCAAGAACGCCAGCAAATTACAACCCGCCCTACTGAACTGTCAAAAAAGGGCAAATTAACAACGCTAAAAGTAAAACAAGCACCTGTCGGTGGGGACAAGATATCTGTAAAACAGGCTGGGGTAACTCCCTAAAAACAATACCAAAAAAATGTAAAAACCAAGCACTCATCAAACAACAATTAATTACAGCAGGATGGTGCAAAACTCACTGGTCCCAATGAAGGAAGATCACTGTCCAAACGGGGGCTTTGCCATAAAACTTTGGGTTCATTCTGCCAAGACTTCCCCAGAGCAGCATGTCGTGACCGTCGGAACCCAGCTCCTCCCTACCTGTGATCAACCAAGCTGGCCACTAGATTGATCCGGACTCTGGACTGGTAACTGTAACATCGACTGGCAGGACAGCGTGTGTGTGTGTGTGTGGTGTGACTGAATGCATATGCTAATTTTTGTATCTTCAATAAACGCGGCGTATTGCCTTCTCCCCTGAAAAAGATCCTGTGTGCCTCTTATAAGCATAACATTTTTGGTGGAGAATTGCGAGTGGGGGAAGACGTGCATTGTGTCTGTTGAACACACTGAGAAATATTGCTACAAGGTATCCCATCATATCAAGTGATCGATCATACAGGTGTGCACACCCCCAGTCGTAGAAATACCGGGCAATAGAGAGAGGATTAGAGTCCTTGCTCCGACCCATCTGTTGGGGAAAATCATACAAATAAGAGATATATGAACTGTCTAGGTATACACACCCCCGGTCGTAGAGGTGCCGGGCCATAAGAGGGAGGATTAGAGTCCTCGCTTCTACCTCTCCGTCAGGGAAAAATTGCACAGGTGAATATACCCTCAGTTGTAGCAGGATCGAGCCCAAAAGGTAGGGGCTTAGAGTTCCCCCCTCCTGCTCTGTCAGGCAGAGTTTTAGTGGGTACAGACGGTTTGTGTTATGTAAGTCCCAGCGCAAGTGTGGGCACAGAAAAATTTAAAGTCAACAAAATTCATAAAAAAATATATTCAGGCGAAAAGAATCCCCTAAAAACAAAGCTCAAAAAGAGAAGAAAAAAGTACCATGCACACAGGAAACTACTCCTTTTGAGAAAATTTTCCCAAACTTTGGGCAGAGCCCATGGACTGAACAAGCATTAGCTGATGCCCATATTATAGCTGATTTGGAAGATAGATCAGCAAAATATCTGTTCGTCTACAGGCCATCAACCCCAGTAAAGAGACTCCACTGCAATTTAGCTACTGTGACCGCCCAGCAACCCCAGGCCCCACCATGCCGGCGGGGCAGCCTGGCAGCCTGGAACCCAGCCACGCGGGCCCTGTGGCCTTTGGCACACAGCTGGGCCACAGCTGTATGCTGATTGGGCCACACGTGGCCCATGGGCCGCGTGTTGAGAACCACTGATCTAGACCTCCTTTGTCTAACCTGCTCTTAAAAACCTCCAGTGACGGAGACTCCACAACCTCCCTGGACAATTTATTCCAGTGCTAAATCACCCTGATTTAGCACTGGAATAGGTAGGAAGTTTTTCCTAATGTCCAACCTAAATCTCCCTTGCTGCAATTTAAGCCCATTGCTTCTTGTCCTGTCCTCAGAGGTTAAGAAGAACAATTTTTCTCCCTCCTCCTTGTAACAACCTTTTATGTACTTGAAAACTGCTCTCAAGTCCCCTCTCACTCTTCTCTTCTCCAAACTAAACAGACCCAATTTTTTCAATCTTCCCTCATAGCTCATGTTTTCTAGACCTTAAATCATTTTTGTTGCTCTTCTCTGGACTTTCTCCAATTTGTCCACATCTTGCCTGAAATGCGGTGCCCGGAACTGGACACAATACTCTATTTGAGGCCTAATCAGAGCAGGGTAGAGCGGAAGAATCACTTCTCATGCCCTGCTTATAACTGTAACAAAGTGGGTTTTCCCTGGTTATGCTGCATATGAGTCTAACTATTTTGTGTGGATACTGTGTGTGCCTCAGTTTCCCTGTGTATTGCACCAATGCCTGGGTGGTGGGGATAAGGGTGTGTGACTTTGCTGGGACCCTCGGGGCCACACGAGGAGGATCCAGCTGCCTGCACGTAAGGGATGGCAGATGCTCCTCGTTAACTGAGAACCAGGAGGGGGATGCGACCAGGTGACCCTGAAAGGAAGTCACGCTACCCAGACTCCTGGCTGGCTCCATTCAGAGCAGTTCCAAAGCATCGGGCCTGTGACTGTCAGAACACCACGCCTGCTAATACAGCTCATATTTAGCTGGTGATCCACTCTGACCCCCAGATCCCTTTCCGCAGGCCTCCTTCCTAGGCAGTCACTGCCCATTGTGTGTGTGCAACTGATTGTTCCTTCCTAAGGGGAGCACTTTGATTTGTCCTGATTGAGTTTCATCCTGTTTACCCCAGACCATTTCTCCAGTTTCTCCAGATCATTTTGAATTTTAATCCTATCCTCCAAAGCACTTGTATGATGAAGCAGGGGGTTTTCTTGTTGTTTTCAATGGTTTGCATGCAGAGGAGGTGGGACTCAGTTTCCCTGTGTGTTACTGGATAAATGAGGTTGTGGGAGAGGGAGTTTGTTGTTTCAGAGGGCCAGCCAATGGCCTGAAGAATGGACACTCTAGCAACTGGGGACCTGGTACCCCGGAGGCCCAGCTCGGGAGTCACAGCCGGTTCTGGCCAGTGGGAGGACAATGGGCTCTAAGAGAGGACCCCGGTGACCTGACCAGTCGGTTCCAGCCAGAGGGGAACAAAGGATATCTGAAAGAGGAGGCCCAGGCGACCTGTTTACCTGGAACAGAAGACAAAGGATAGAGGTGGGACTTGGGGGACGGTGATATCAGATGCCCAGCTGGAAGGGGGGGTGTGACGTTACTGACATGAACTGGGACCGTATAGATCCCTGTTGCAACCAAGGTCCTGCAGTGGCACCAAATCTTGTATAAAGGGGGTCTAATAAGGTGTCTCAGACAAGGTTATGATTGGCTGGTTATGGTTATGCTGTCTGGGTGCATGTATTAGTTTTGTATTTAAAGTTAAAAGTATTGGCTCTATCCTGTCTGTATTTCAAACTTGTGCTGTGCTTCTGGATGACACCCCAGACAATTTGGCATCAGCACTGCCTAGCCTGCTTGATGGCCCATTAAGGATCATCAGCTACACAACTGACCCACTGAGAGAAGGCAGATATGCCTTGTGGCTCAGCAAGGCAGGGACATGCCTATGGACCGCACTCTAAGGTATTTCCATGCCATGTGCTGGGCAGCTTGTCTTTGGAACAAAGAAAGCAGACACCACATGGCAAGAGACTATAAAAAGCTGCTGCATCTCCTCCATCTTGTCTTCAATCCTGCTTCTTACCTCTGGAGGGACTTTGCTACAAACTGAAGCTCTGAACAAAGGACTGATGACCCATCCCAGTGGGGGATGTTCCAGAGATTTGATTTGAACCTGCAGTTTAGTATCCATCACTGCTACAAGCTTGAACAAGAACGTCGCCAGCATGTATGGAATTGATCCATTTAACCAATTTCTAGCTCTCATCTCTATTTTTCCTACTATGAATAACCTTTAGATTTAGATATCGAAAGGAGTGCAACAGCGTGAATTGTGGGTAGGATCTGATGTGTATCATTGACTGGGCGGGGCTTGGTCTTTGGGATCGAAGAGAATTTTCTTTACTGGGTGTTGGTTTTCATAACCATTCATCCCCAGGGCGGGTGGGACTGGTGGTGATACTGGGAGACTGGAGTGTCTAAGGAAATTGCTTGTGTGACTTGTGGTTGGCCAGTGGGGTGACACCGAAGTCCTCTCTGGCTGGCTGGTTTGGTGCCTTAGTAATGAAGGACCCCCAGCCTGGGGCTGTAACTGCCCTGCTCCAAGCGATTTGTCCTGAACTGATAGTCTCAGAACTATCCCACCAGAGGCAGCATTGTTACAGGGGGGTTCTGGGCTGGAGGGAGAGAGCAGGCAGAGCCCCCCTGGATGTGGGACAGACCTAGCTGTGCTGTGCTGAGGGAGGCCAGACCTGAGGCTGGAGAATTTACCATACTGGGTTCAGATGCTCTATAAACCCTCCTGCTTTACACTGGCTGAGTTGCTCTGGGCTAGAGATCGGGGGGGCATTGCTCCCTCTAGGAGCGGAGGCCCTGGGGGTCCAGAGGGAGGGGACTCCCTGAGGGGGCCCCCCCGGCAGACAGATGTGCTAAGGCTCAGAGAGGTGCGGCTCCAGGAAGTGGAGGGGCCTGACCCCAAGAGAGAGCTCCTTTGAGTCCGTGACAACTTGCAACCCCTCCCAGTTGGTATTGGCCGTAATCTTTATAAGTGGACTCTCTATGCCATGATCTAAGTCAGTGATGAGGATATTGAAGAGAACCGGACCCAGAACTGACCCTGCAGGATCCTTCCGATTTCAAATTCCCAACCAGCTCCTCCCTATTGTCCCATCCCAGGCAGAGCAGCCTCCTCTCAGGCACCTTCTCCACCCCCTGCAGCGCTGGCCCCGCTGTGTTATCTCCCCAGCAGGCATCTGGGCAGCTGAATTCCGCCCCCGAGTCCTAGGCTTTGGAGGGCTTTGCTGGTTGTTTATGAGAAGCCGCCCCCGCGCAGTCTGGCAGTCCCTGTGGAGGGGCTGGGGGGGCGACTCACCGCTTGATGGAGCTGTAGTACTGGTGGATGAAGTCCCGGGCCAGGGGCAGCAGCTCCTCCTTGGCTGGGGGCCCCTCATCCGCCTGGCAAACCATCTGCTTGGGGAACATCAGGGAGCCCAGACACCGCTTCCCAGTGCAGGGCAGCTCCTGGAGCACAGACAGACAGAGTTGAGGCTGTTGGGGTCAGACCCAGCGTGGACCCCAGCTCTAATGCTTCAGGGCCCCCACCAGTGCCCTGAGCCACAGCCCACTGCTAGCCCAGCCTGGGATCCCCCATCCTTCTTCCCAAAGCCCGTGAGGCGTGGGGAACTTCTGTAACTCGTTCCTGGCCACGAGGCAGGGCTACGCTCTGGGTGGAAAGAGTTGCCTCGCCATCCCCCCACCCGGGAAAGGAACAGCGAGGTAGGTCCTCCAGGTCTGCCTAGAGACGCTGCACAGGAGCAGCCACTCAACAGGCTCAGCAAAAGGGAGGTCTGATGAAGTGGGGCTGGTCTTAATGTTCCCTCTGAATACAGGGGGGGGCCCTCAGTTCCCGGCCGACCCTCTGTCGCCTGGCAACTAATGGCCAGGCCTTCCCCCTGCAAGGGGATGCTAAAGATGGGGGAGAACAAACAGGTCAGGTGACCTCCTGGCCCAGGAAAGAGGCTGAGCAGAGAGGAGGGGCTGAGGGGGTTCAGTCTGGAGCTGGCTGGGGACGAGGAGTGAAGTGCAGACGGGGGGGAGGGGGGGTCTGGCTCACTGCCCCCCCGAATGGACCCGGCCGAGGGGTCCCGTTCTCTGTACCTACAAACTCTGTTTTAGACCCTGTTCCTGTCATCAAAAAACCCTCTGTTTTACTGGCTGGCTGAGAGTCACGTCTGACTGCAAAGTGGGGGTGCAGAACCCTGTGGCTTCCCCAGGACCCCGCCTGGGTGGGCTCGCTGTGGGAAGCCCACGGAGGGGCAGAGGATGCTGAATGCTCCAAGGAGAGACCCAGGAGGTGAAGACGTGTGAGCTTCTTGCCCTGCTGGACTGGGCTTTCCCCACAGGACCTGCCCTCCTGGGCGTCATGGAATCCTTCGCTCTGCCCTCTTGGAAAAGCAACAACGGGAGGGGGGCAAAAAAATCCCTGATAGAAATTTAATCTAACTACTCTTAACTATCTGGAGAACATGCCCCAGCCTCCCCCTTCCAAAGGGGGAAGAAGAACCCAGGAAAAAACTAGGGGATGCTGGAAAAAAGGAGAGACCCAGGAGGTGAAAGACATGGTGGCTCCCTTGCCCTGAACACAAGTCTGCTCCAAAGGAGAGGAGGCTCCCCAAAGTCCTGCCTGGCTTAGTGGGGGACAGTTCCAGAGCATCGGCCCCGGGGACTCCGCTGAAACAAATGGTGGCAGTGGTGGGGATGTACTGCACCCGTGGGGAATGGCATTCTTGCAAGTAAGTGACTGGGACCGGAGCAAGTAAAAACAAAGGGGGGATAATGAAGGACCAGAACGTGCTGAAGGCTCAGGAAGAGGGACGGTTTTCCAGGGGGCGGTTAAACCTCTGGGAGTGTGGTTGGACCAGCGAGAGGACTGTTGGAGTTAAACAGGGTCCCCGCTGAGGATGGCAGTTTGAAGCAGTCTCAGGGGCGGAGGGAGCTTGCCGCTCGACCCTGGGAAAGAAAGGGTTTTAGCAGTAGCAGGGTTTCCCTTGGGAATTGTAAAGGAGCAGTCCCCAGGGCAGAGGAGTCTAACAGCTCGACCCTGGCAAAGAGGAATTGGTGATTACACGAGAAGGGCTGGGGGCACACCAGGGGTTCCTTCCTGAAACCATGGGGGAATTTCCAACAGAGCACACAGGCCTGTGAGTCCCAGAGCCACTTGGAAAAAGGTGGAGTGGATGGCCTATCACCAGACTCCTTTAAGAAAGGACATTGTTGATCCCTGTACAACAAAGAGGAGGGTTAGGCATTGGGAAAGTTCACCAAGGCCACAATTAAATCGTGCAAGTTGGAGGAGGAGGACCGCTTGAGAGAGCAGATTCCCAGAAGCCCCAAATGGGGCTAAAGAGGATGCTGGGAGACAGCTGGAGTAGCAGCCAGGCATCCCCCCGAGAGTCTGGTCCCCCAACGCAGACGAGGGTCTCCACGATCGGGTTCCCATCAGGGGGATGGAGACGGATGGGATTGGAGCAGAGCCCGAGAGAGGAGATGGAAACGTGAGAGAGAGCCGAAGAGCCTGAAGGAAAAGCTGCAGAAGAAGCAGCAGCAGCATTGGACTGGCAAAATGGTTTTGGAGCGGAGAGGCATAGGGGGAGCTGCCCGCAGGTGAGTGGGGATAGACCCCGGGACTGCTAGTTCCGCAGGGAACCTCAAGACACTAAATTGCTGCCCCCTGTTAAGGAGGAGGGGGGATGTGGGAGCCCACCCCACCTTGCCTTCGGAGCAGGCGGGGATTTGAACCCCAGGGGGGACCCTGTGGAAAACGCCCCGAAGATCCCAGCTCCTTGCTGGGGTTCCCAAGGCCAATATCCAGCTGTCAAAAAAAACAAGGGGTGGGGTTGGTGGACAGGCTCCCCCTCCTCTGGCCCCGGGCCGATTTGGGGGTCTCCCTGGCAGGACCGTCCAGGGTTTCTGGCGCCCTAACCGCGGCTCATTTCCGACCCGCGCCATGGGAAAAAAAAATGCGCTCTGGTGGAGCTGCCGCGCAAAAGCCCGAGAGAGCGGAAAAAGGGAACCCAATGGAAACAAGTGAAAGGGAAGCCAAAAAAAGCGCGACCCTCGCAGGCTGTGGACTGGGCAGCCTTCCAAAGGAAGAAGGCTTGCCCGCAAAGCCCCAAAAAGCAAATAAAGAACCTGGGTTGACTCTGGGTGGGGAAGGGGAAGGGATTAAAGACGCTCTAAAATTTAGGGCGTTGGCCCCAGGCTCCTGGGGCTCAGGAAAAACCCTCGGACCCCCATGTGGGAGCAGAAGGTGGGGGCGTCAGTGGGGGACCTGCCTAAGGTGGTCGAGATCCCTGGGGACAGAGAGAACTGTGGTGGTTTTGCAGCAACCCCAGATGCTGAAAGGGCTGTGGGTTTGGGGGACTGGGGTTTTTGAAAGCTCCCCGGGGGGAGACCCTTGCCCTGCCTAAAATGGCCCCCGGATTCCCTGTGCCAGACCCAGGAGGGGTCTGGGCTGGCTGGCCCTTTTTTTGTTCCCCCATTGGGGTTCTCCAGGATATCCGGCTGGGAGGGGAAGGCCCTGTTTTTTTTTTTTTTTTTTTTGGGGGGTGACTGTTCCTCCCCTTGGGAACAGGATTCAGGCCCTCGCTCCTGTAACAGCCAAGGAATTTGAATTGTGAAATCTCGCAGGGAACCAATTGGCTAAGATGAGAAATGTGTCAGTGAAAATGGCAAATAGACCTTTGCTGGCAGGGCCAGGGCTGCTGGGCTTCAGGATACCTGCCTACCTGTAACCAGCCCCTGGGCGACTGAGGGGAGGGGAGAGATTCTCCCGCCCCCCCTGCACACCGGAGAGGGGGCTCACGCTGGCTCTGATTGCTGAAGACCCAGAGCAGAGGAGCTCGCTGCCTGCCCCCACTGGGACAGCCAGGGGCAGCGCTGAGCAACGGGCGGGAGGGGGTGAGCTGAGACCCCAGCTGAGTGGGAGGACACCCAGGCAAGGGCAGGTCGGCTGCCAACCAGGTTGCCTGGTCCAGACGCCATGCTCTGGGAAATTGAGTCTATACAGCAGGGAGGGGAGCTGCCAAGGGACAGGGCTCAGGGGCCTGATGGACCCCAGGGCCCTAGCCAGTGAGAGGGAGCAGGTCTCACTTCCCCTGCCCCAGCAGCTGAATCCCAGACCGAGCTGCAGAGAGATCCCTCCTTGGAGAAGCTGAGGGAACTTGCTGGCCACAGCGCTGCAAACCCCCTTGGGGAAGGCTGCAGGGACAGAGTCCTGCGGGAGAAGAGATTCCTGTACCGGGAATGGGCTCCCCAAGGGGAAGTAGAACTGGGGGGAAGCGGGAGGCAGCTGGTGGTGCCCCAGGGTTCTTCCCTTTCGAGCTGCTGTACGGGAGGAGAGTGAGGGGACCCCTGGACTCAGAAGGGGAAGACTGGGAAGAGAAGGGGGAAGACTCCCTGGGGGATCTCTTCCCTGAGGTGGGAGCCAATCTCCCCATCAGGTGTTCCTCGTTCAGAGCCACTGGGAAAGCAGCCAGAACCTGGAGAAAGAGGTCAAGGACCTGCTGGCTTTAGATGTGATCCAGCCGTTTTACAGCCCATGGGCCTCACCCATGGGGCTGGTCCCCAAGGGAGACAGGATGTCTGGTTTAGTGGGGACCATCAGAAGCTTAAAGTCATCACGGTGTCTGATGCCGACCCCATGCCTAGGCCTGGGGAGATTCTAGACAAGCTGCGGGGATGGAGAACTTGGCCCTGGCAGACACTGATAACATGTGCATCTTTAGCCAGACCTGGGAGGAACAGGTGTCCCAGGTGAAGAGGGGGCTGGGCTACCTCAAGGAGGTGAGACTGATGGTAAAAGCCAAAAAGTGCAAGGTGGAGATGATCAGAGATTGGCCCATTCCCCAGACCAAGAAACAAGCCCAGGTCTTTTTCAGGATGGCGGGGTGCTACCAGAGGTTTGTACCCCATGTTAGCCCCCTAGTTGCCCCATCCCTGAGCTATGTGAGAGGGGTAAGCCAGATGAGGTGGTCTGGACCGAGCAGTGCCAGAGGGCTCTCTGTATACTGAAGGAGGTTCTAATCCAGGGCCTAGTAAATCTGGCAAACCCAGACTTTGCCAAGCCTTTTGCAGTGGTCACCGACACCTCAGACACAGGGCTGGGCACGGTGTTGATGCAAGCTGATGCTGAGAGGGGGAGACACCCCATCGGGTACCTGAGCAAGAAACTGCTGCCCCGGGAGCAGAACTATGTGGCCTCAGAGAAGAAATGCTCGGCCATGATGCAGGCCCTTAAAAAGCTGCAGCTGTATCATTTTGGGTGGTGTCACATGCAAGGGGCTGATGCTGAGCTGCTGGGGACAGAGACACCTGGTCAGAGGGCGGCCAAGGTCAAGCTAGGGGCTCTTAACCAAGAGATCTCGAATTGCAGCCCTCCAAACTGGAGCGCTGGGAGAAGACCCAATCCCAGTTTGAACCCCAGGGGTATTGGGGTGGCAAAAGGGCCCGGGCTGCATAAACCTTCCCACATGCAGTCTGCAAGCGCCATCAAGCACAACAGAACCACGGGAGGGTGTGAAACTGGAAGGGCCTGGTGTAACCCCCTCCACGGAAGGGGAGAGATGCTGGGGCATCCATGGGAGCGTTGGTGGCTTCAAAGTTCCCAAGGTCACTGGCTGAAGTGACCTCACTCAGTTTGGTCTCGAAGGGAGGAGAGATGTGAGGAACTTGGACTGTTCTTCATGTTTTGTCTGAATACTGAGAGGGGGCTCAGTTCCTCGCTGACCCTCTGTCTCCTGGCAACTAATGGCCAGGCCGTTCCCCCTGCAAGGGGATGCTAAAGGTGGAGGAGAACAAAGAGCTCAGGTGCCCTCCTGGCAGGAAAGGAACTGAAACCCCCTCCAGCCCCTCCTTTCTGGCCTTTGTCTCTTTCCCAGGCCAGGAGGTCACCTGATCTTTGTTCACCTTTAGCTATTCCCTTGCAGGGGGGGAAGGACCCAGTCATTTGTTGCCAGGATACAAAGTGTCGGCCATTTATGCACACTGGAGGCTTAAGACATGCATAGGGGAAACTGAGGCACCCACACAGTATTCAGAGGAAACATTAAGAACAGTTCCACTTCATCACATCTCTCCCCCCTTCAAGACCGAACTGAGCGAGGTCACTACAGCCAGTGACCTGGGGAAGTTCGAACTCACCAACGTTCCCATGGATGCCCCAGCATCTCTCCCATTCCTTGGGGTGAGTTACACCAGGCCCTCCCAGTTTTGTGCCCTCTCTTGGCTTGAGTGTG
>NC_133770.1:1211016-1215262 GCF_003597395.2 Chelonoidis abingdonii
AGCATCTCCTCGCGCTGCCCAAGTCCCCTCCCCCCCAAGCACTGCACTGTGCCGCCCATCCCTGCCCCCCCAGCACGGAGCCCCGCCTCCCAAGCCCCGCCTCCCCCAGCACCGCCCGGCTGAACCAAAAAAAACAAAAACAAACCCCCAGTCCCAAGGTGCCGCTCCAAGCACGTGCTTGGTAGGCTGGTGTCTGGAGTCGGCCCTGCATCTGAGGCTTCGGTGACCACTGCAACAGGCTTGGCAAAGTCTGGGTTTGCCAGTTTTACCGGGCCCTGGATTAGAGCGTCCTTCAGTACACAGAGAGCCCTCTGGCGCTGCTCGGTCCAGACCACCTCGTCTGGCTTCCCCCTTTCACATGGCTGCTGAGATGGAGCCTGCTCCTATGACATGGAGGTGGTCCATGTGCGGAGGAGGGCCAACATTATAGCCTATGCTTTATCACAGGGCGGGGGCCCTGAACTTCCCCAGGTCACTGGCTAAGTGACCCTGCTCCATTCAGCCACAAAGGAGGGAGAGATGTGAAGAAGTGGGGGGGTTTCCAATGTTTGCATGCAGAGGGGGTGGAACTCTGTGTCCCTGGGGGTTACTGGCTTAACAAGGTGAGGGGAGAGGGAGTTTGTTGTTACAGAGGTCGGGAGAGGGAACTTGGGACCCCGGCCAGTGGCCTGGAGGATGGAGACCCCAGCAACTGGTGACCTGATGACCCAGAGATCCAGCTCAGGAGTCACAGCTGGTTCTGGCCAGTGGGAGGACAATAGGCTGCGGGGAGAGGACCCCGGTGACCTGACCAGCCGGCTCCAGCCAGAGGGGCCAGAGGGGGGCTAAGAGGAGAGGAGACCCAGGCCACCCTGTTTACGACCCAGTTACCTGGAGAGAAGCCAATGGACAGAGGTGGGGCTTGAGGCCGGGGATATGGGAGGCCCAGCTGGGAAGCAGGGGGGCTCGGGGCTGGAGAGGGGGAGCAGGCAGAGCCCACTTGGCTGCAGGGGGACTGGGATGTGCTGGGCTGAGGGAGGCCAGGCCTGAGGCCAGAGAGTTTCCTGAGCTGGGTTCAGACGCTCAATAACCCTCCTGTGCTACGCTGGCTGAGAGTCACTCCGGGCTAGAGAACAGGGGGCATCAACCTCTTCGGGGGTGAGGAGGCCCGGGGGGTCCAGAGTGAGGGGACTCCCTGAGGGAGCCCACAGCAGAGACAGACATGCTGAGGCTCAGAGAGGTGCAGCTCTAGGAGGTGGAGGGGCCTGACCCCAAGAGAGGGTGGACCCCCGAGAAGGGCTGTCGCACTGAAAGGGGCACCCGTCATGGACCGCACGGGGCCACGAGTGGGCATGATCTGTGAGTCCATGACAACTCCAGACCAAGCAGCAGAAGGGTCCCTCCTTGAAGAAGCTGAGGGCCCTTGTGGGCCCCAGTGTTGCAAGACCCTGGGGAAGAACTGCAGGGAAAGATCCCTGTAAGAAAAGGGATCTGGTGCCAGGAAAACTGTACCTTGTGGGATCAGTAGGCAACTGGTGGCTCCCCAGAAGTGCCATATCCCTCCCTGTAAACTTCAGGGGGGCCCGTGCATCCAGTGAGGGGGCTGCAGACCTTTTTACTGCCCCAGAAATTCACACGGGTCCCCCCATTCGAGTTGATGTATGGAAGGGAAGTGAGACTGGGAGGGGAAGATGAATGGTGACTCAGGGGTGGAGTACGTTCCGGGGAAAACTCACTGAGCCTACAGGCTTGGCCAGGAAGAACCTAGCCAGGGTCCAAGGAAAGCAGAAAGGCTGGCACGACAGCATGCTGGCTCCTCTGGCACTAGGGACCAGGGGAGGGGTCTCGGCTCCGTGCGAAGGGCGCCTGGGATGGGCCCTGTGAAATCATGAAGCAGCGGAAGGAGATGAGTCATGTCCTGGCGCGGCCCAATCAGGCGCGTGTCCCATGTGGACACAATGAAGCCACACATTGACAGGGAGCAGTGGGTGCTGGTTGTGTGTGGGCACAGGGAGGAGAAGGCAGTGTGGAGGGGTCCCCAGCAGGTCTCTTCTCTGAGACAGGAGCCAGCCTCCTGCTGAAATCAAGCCCCATCTGCCCAGCTAACCCTGCCCATAGGCAGGAAGCAGAAGGGCCGCGTCCCTCCCAGCCCTCCAGCCGGCCTGGGCTGACTAATCTAGCTGTCCACGGGGGAGGGGAGACAAAAATCACCCACCCACCAGGTGTTCCCCATTCCCAGTCACCGGGAAACAGCCCAGGCCCTGGCCAGAAAGGTCAGAGTCATGCTGGCTGTAGGGGACGTCCAGCCACCCCCCAGCCCTGGGCCTGTCCCATGGGGCTGGTCCCCAAGGACAGGTCGATCAGCCTCTGTGGACTCTCGGAAGCTCAATGCCATCACCGTGCCCAATGCCTGGCTCAGGCCTCGGCCTGACAAGATCCTAAACAAGTTACCTCAATACCAGGGATCTCACCAAAGGCTACAGGCAGGTACCTTGGCACCCAGATGCTGGGATGGAATCTGCTCCCATCACCCCATGGGGCTTTTGGGGTTCCTGGTCCTGCCTGTCAGCCTCAAGTGGGCACCTGCCACTCCCAGCGTCTGGGGATCAGTTCCTGAGGGGTGTGGAGGAGTGTGCCCGGGAAAGCATGAATAACGTGTGTCTTCAGGCCAGCTGGGGAGAACTGTGCCCTGGTGAGAAGGGGCTGGGGCACCAGGATGCTGAACGACTATAGAGACTGGAAGGGGAAGGTGGAGATGGCAGAGGTGTTGTACCTGGCTGGGACACAAGGCAGGAAGCGTCTGTCTAAAGCCAGAGCTGGCCAAGGTGAGGGGGATCAGAGACTGGCCCATTCCTCAAAGCAAGAAGCAAGCCCAGGTCTCTCATGGGATGGCAGGCAGGGCACCACTGGAGCTTTGTGCCCCACTTCAGCTCCCACCACGGGGCTGTGTGAGACGGGCGAGCCGGCCGGGGAAGCCTGGGCCAAGCAGTGCCAGGTCGCTCTGTGCACAGAAGGAGGCTCTAACCCAGGGGTAGACCCAGATGTGGACAAGTTCAGATGCAGGGCAGGGCTGCACCAACTGACAAGAAGGGCTAATGCCCAGCCCTGGGATGGGGTCTGGCCCCCAGGGTTATGAGGTGGATGTGGTCCACGTTGATAAAAGTTCAAACGTTCTAGCCAATGCTTTGTCCCGGAGAAGGAGCCCTGAACTTCCCCAGGTCACTGGGCAGAGTGACCCCGCTCAGTTCAGACTGGAGGGGGAAGAGATGTTATGAAGTGGGGGATCTTCTTAATGTTTTGCATGAATACAGTGTATGCCTCGGTTTCCCTGTCTGCTGCGTGTGTAACGAAGGGATGAGGGTGAGTGTGGGAGTTGTTGTTAGAGCAGGCCAGGTGTGACCTCACCCAGCAGTCGGGACCTCGGACAACAGCCAGGGGATGGAGGATCTAGCGACCAGCTTGGCAATCAGCTGGTTCTGGCCAGTGGGAGGACAATGGGCTGCGGGGAGAGGACCCGGTGACCTGACCAGTCAGTTCCAGCCGGAGGGAGGAGAGGCGGAGAGGGGAGGAGGCCCAGGCGACCTGTTTACCTGGGACAGAAGACAAAGGACAGAGGCGGGCCTTGGGGGCAGGTGATATCAGGTGCCCAGCTGGAAGCGGGGGTCTCTGGGCTGGGAGGAGGAGCAGGCAGAGCCCCCCTGGAGGCTGGAGAGACCTAGATGTGCTGGGCTGAGGGAGCCAGGCCTGAGGCTGGAGAGTTTCCTGTGCTGGGTTCAGACGCCCAATAAACCCTCCTGTGCTATGCTGGCTGAGAGTCACTCCAGGCTAGAGAACAGGGGGCATCATCCCCTCTAGGGGTGGGGAGATCGGGGGGGCATTGCTCCCTCGGGGGGGGTGTGACCGCTGAGCGATGGGGTTTATCTGGGTACTGGGAGGCAGGGGCTAGGCGCGAACACCCTTGAGGCTGGAGAGACTAGTGTGCTAGGGCTGAGGAGAGCTGGACAATGTGAGTCTGAAGAGTTCCTGTGCTGTTCAGATAGACGCCCAAATACACCCTCCTGTGCTATGCTGGCTCTGAGAGTCATCCAGGCTAGAGAACAGGGGTCATCAATCCACTCTAGGGGTGGGGAGATCGGGCCGGGTTGCATTGCTCCTCGGGGGGGGTGGGGAGATTCGGGGGGATATTGCTCCCTCTGGGGTGGGGAGATCGGGGGTGTATTGCCTCCTCTGGGGTGGGGAGACTCGGGTGAGTCATCGCTCTCTGGAG
>NC_133770.1:1215868-1244806 GCF_003597395.2 Chelonoidis abingdonii
GTGGGCAGTTCGGGGGGGTATAGCTCCCTCTGGGGGTGGGGAGATTAGTGGGCATTGATCCCTCTTGGAGGGGAGATCGGGGGGGTATTGTTCCCTCTGGGGCTGGGGGCACCGGGGCCCATGGCAGAGCCAGGCTGCTGGAGGCTCAGAGGTGCAGGCCCAGGAGGCGAGGGGTGTAACCCTGAAGAGAGAGCGGCCCCCCGAGAAGGGCTGTCACCCTGATGGGGGTTCCCCCTGGAGACCGTATGGAGCCGAGAGCCGAGTCCTGGGAGTCCAGGACAGGGTGGGCAGAGGACCTGTGAGGAAATGGCACGTGAGGGAGCCGATTCCCGACTGCGCCCAGGGCCGGTGAAAGAGCTGGAGCAGGACAATGGGGTCGGGAACGAGGGGCCAGGCCCAGAGGGGCCCAGGACAGAAGCAGCCTCCAGGCCAGTCGCCCATCTCAGGAGCTGCAGGGGCTCTGGGTGGATGCACCCAGCTGAGCTCTGGTCCGGCCCCTGAGGTTTGCAGCCCCCCGAGAGCAAGGAGCCAGAGGCTTGGACTCCCCCCAGCAGCGTGGCACCCAGCTCCTCAAGCCCACCTGCAGCCCTCTCCCATGGGCCTGGCATCACACCCCGCGTGCCCCACAGCCGCCCCTCACCTGCGTGGCCTGCGCACTGAGCGTGTCGTAGGCGATGGTACCTGCTTCCCAGTTCTTGATCCGCGAGTATCTCGGGGGCTCAATGGGGCGGACGGGCACAGAGCTGGGGGCAGTGGGGCGGGCACAGTCAGCAAGGGGACCCTGTGTGAGAGCTTCACCCACAGCAGCATTCCTCCTGTCTCCAGCAACGCCCCTCCGGTCCCCCCAGAAGCTCCCCTCCTGCCCCACAGCAACACCCCTCTTACCTCCCCAGCAACACCCCTCCTGCCCCCAGTAACACCCCTCCTACCCCCAGCAGCTCCCCGCCTGCTCCCCACAGCAGCTCGCCTCCTGTCCCCCCAGAAACACCCCGCTCTATCGTCCCACCTTATTCCTACCTGTCCACCTGCAGCTGAGCCCTCTGGCTCCCTCACGCAGCTCCCCTCCTGCACTACACAGCAACACACCTCTGGTCGCACCCACGCACAGTACTGCTCACCAGAACCCAATTGCCCGAGCAGATCCATGCCCTGCTCCCCCAGCATCCTTCATCCCAGCAGGCACCCTCCTATCCTCCACCGCCAGTGCTCCTCCTGGCCCAACTAACATACAATAACTACTATGCCCCATAAAACAGCACACGACTCTCGTCCCTCGCAGCTCACACCATCACCTGCTCCCACTAGCTGCACCCTCTCTGAGGCGGATTGTGTCGAGGAGCAGGAGGAGCTCTCCCTCAGTCGGTGCAAGCCAACCTCCAGAGCAAGCATTTGCACTGAGTGGTGGGCTGCAAGGGGAGGGTCAGGCGCTCAGTGGGGTGCGTAGGGGAGGGTCAGGCAGTCATGATGGCGGTCATGGGAGGGGCAGGCAATCAAATGGGTGGTGCAGTAAAGAGGTAGGGTACAGGGGCTCATGGGGGGTGCCTGTTAGAGCGAGCGGGCAAGGGTCAGCATGGGAGCGCTGTCAGAGGTGCAGAGCCGGGCAGTGGCGGGATTGCTGTAGGGGGAGGGTCTCAAGGACAGTCATAGACTGGGGGGATGTCGGGTGGTCAGGCGGGGTCAGCGGGGGATACTCGTACGGGGGGGGCGACACTGGGGTCGCACGGAGGTTCTGTCTCTCACACCGATCTCTGGGACACTTTTCTGGTGTCCATCACGCAGCATCTGGGCATCTCCTCGCTGTCCGGGCTCTGCTCCCTGGAGCCCAGGGAGCAGGGCCGGGCTGTCACCCCCTGGCCCAGGGGCCCGTGGGAGCATGTGACAGAGCAGGAACTGGTGCCCAGCACCCCTGAGTGCCAGCCCAGGGCCAGGGCCTGGGAAAATGGGGCTGTGGGCAGGGCAGGGCAGCTCACCCCGGTGTCCCCTCAGCCCTTACCTGGCCTTGGCGCAGCCGGCGCCGTCCTCGGGCACGGAGCCCCTCTGCCGGGAGCAGAGGCTGAAGGCACAGGTGCGCGCGGGCTCGTGCAGCACTCCCTGCAGGTTCCCCATCGCGCCACGACTGAGCCCTGGGTCGACTGAGCTCCGGGCCGGGACCGGCAACAGTCACTTCCTCTGCAGGGGACGAACCGGGAACCTTTGAGTGACTCCCACGCCCCTGCCCAGCACACAATGGGGAGGGGTGGGCATGGGGCCAGGACTCCTGGGTTGTAGCCCTGCCCTGTGGGGCAGTGCAGCTAGTGGTTAGAGCAGGAGGGTGTGGGGCTGGGAGCCAGGACTCCTGGGTTCTAGCCCAGCCCTGGGAGCAGGGGTCTAGTGGTAAGAGTGGGGGTGGGGCAGCAGTCAGGACTCCTGGGTTCTCTCCCAGCTCTACACCTGATTCCCCATCTGTGCAGCAGATTAGCTGGTCCCTGGGGCAGGGCTACACTGCTCAGCGAGGCCAGGACACGCGGGCCAGGCTTCCTCCCCTCCTGCAGCCCTGCTGGCATAGGCAGCTGAGTCGGAGCCAGGGCGTCCCCCTGGGGCTGAGGTGTCGGGAAAGCCCAGGGCCCCGCAGCCAGTGTGGGTCGGCTGAATGCTGCACGCGCGCCCCCGGAAAGGACCTACCCCTAAGCCACATATCCCATGTCCAGCCCCCAGCGCCCCCAGCGCAGGGTGGTGCCGGCCCATGTCTGCAGGCCCCACACCCCCCTGTGCCTAGCCCCGAGTGCCCTCAGCACAGGGCAGTGCCGGCCCATGTCTGCAGGCCCCACACCCCCTGTGCCTAGCCCCAAACCGCAGCAGTGCTGGCCCATGTCTGCAGGCCCCACACTCCCCGTGTCCAGCCCCGAACCCCAGCAGTGCCGGTCTGAGTCTGCAGGCTCCACACCCCCGTGCCCAGCCCTAAGCCCCGGCAGTGCCAGCCCGTGTCTGCAGGCCCCACACTCCCAGGGGCCAGCCCCGAACCCCAGCAGTGCTGGCCTGAGTCTGCAGGCTCCACACCCCCGTGCCCAGCCCCAACCCCGGCAGTGCCAGCCCTTGTCTGCAGGCCCCACATCCACTGTGTCCAGCACCGAACCCCAGCAGCGCCGGCCCGTGTCTGCAGGCTCCACACCCCTGTGCCCAGCCTCAAGCCCTGGCAGTGCCAGCTCCTGTCTGCAGGCCTCACACCCCCAATCTCAGCAGCGCCAGCCTCTGTCTGCTGGTCCCTCCCCCCCGTGTCCAGCCCCAAACACCCTCAGCGCAGGGCAGCGCCGGCCTGTGTCTGCAGACCCCACACAGCCCACACCTGGGGCTGGGGTGACTGGCTTGAATCCCCAGGGGCTGCCTGGTCCCTGTAGGGCCTGGCCCCAGAGCCCGGAGGGACTGGTGCCTGGCTGTGAGTGGCAGAAGGGGGACAGGGATGCAGCCCCCACCATGCTGCTTCAGGATCCCCCACTGGCTGCGGGGCCTCGGCTTGGCCTGAGACTGGTGGGGGTTCCCAGCCACATGGCTGCTGCCCAGCTGCCCCTTCCACAGAGCCCTCATGGGCTCTAGTCTTAGAATCACAGGATATCAGGGTTGGAAGGGACCTCAGGAGGTAGCAGGACCAATCCCCATTGTCTTCTCCCCAGGGAAACAGGGTTGCCTGGGCCTCTTCTGTCCTCTGGCCCCTCTGGCTGGAACCGGCTGGTCAGGTCACCGGGGTCCTCTCCCCACAGCCCATTGTCCTCCCACTGGCCAGAATCGGCTGTGGCTGAGACTCCTGAGCTGGGCCACCCGATCACTAGGTCACCGGTTATTGGGGTCTCCGTCCTCCAGGTCATCAGCCAGGGTCCCAAATTCCCTCTCCAGGCCTCTGTACCAACAAACTCCCTCTCCCCTCCCCTCCCCTCGTTAAACCAGTAACACCCAGGGACACTGAGTCCCACCCCCTCTGCATGCAGCCCACTGGAAAACACGGAAAAAACAAGAAAATCCCCCACTTTGTCACAGGCACATTCTCCTTCCCCAGTCACACAGCTTGGGATCTCATTTCCCTTGTCCCAGCACACAGGGCTGTTCACAGACAACTGCTTGGAGACCCTCCCTCCACAGGCAAGTCAATACCCCTGACAGACACAGGCACATTACCTTCACTGTCACAATTCTCCACACAGGAAACAGGTAAGGGATAGGGACACTCATCTTCCACTGTCCTTGTCTTACCAAACTGCTGACTAGACCAAGCCAGCAGCTCACCAGGCTGCCTAGGCCCATCCAAACTTTCCCTGCCTTCCTCTCCCTTGTCCCAGCACCCAGGGCTGATTACAGACAAATACTGGGAGAGTCGGACAGCTTCCTTACCAGGTAAACTGCTGTTCTCCACACTACACTGAGCTACCTCCAGCAAATCACAGTCACTTTTTTCCGGTTCCCTTTTACGAGTGTACCGGCCAACAATCCATCACCCATCACAAATCTACCCTTTCCTTCCTCAGTTCAGGCTTTACCCTCACCGGAATGGGCGCCTCCCCCGCCCTGGAACAGTCTCAGCCTCAGACTCTCCCTGACCTCACCCCTCCGGCTCCCTGGGCATTGGCATTATTCTGGTTATAGATTTGTAGATTTGAAAGCCAGAAGGGACCATTCTGACCATCCTGCATGACAAAGGACAGAGACAACTTCTGATGATAACTTCTGGATGAGCTTTGCACTGGTCTTCAAGGCTGAGGATGTGAGGGGGATTCCCACACCTGAGCCATTCTTGTTAGGTGACAAATCTAAGGAACTGTCCCAGATTGAGGTATCAGTAGAGGAGGTTGGGGAACAAATTGATAAATTAAACAGCAATAAGTCACCCAACAGTTCTGAAGGAACTCAAATGTGAAATTGCAGCACTACTAACCATAGTCTGTAACCTATCATTTAAATCAGCGTCTGTGCCACATGACTGGAGGAGAGCTAGTGTGATGCCAATTTTTTACAAGGGCTCCAGGGGTGATCCAGGCATTTACAGGCTGGTAGCCTGACTTCAGTACCGGGCAAACTGGTTGAAACTGTAGGAAAGGATAAAATGATCAAACACAGAGATGAACATGATTTGTTGGGGAAGAGTTAGCATGGTTTTTGTAAAGGGAAATCATGTCTCACCAATCTACCAGAATTCTTTGATGGGGTCAACAAGCATGTGGACAAAGGAGATCCAGTGGATACAGTGTACTTAGATTTTTAGAAAGCCTTTGACAAGGTCCCTCACCAAAGGCTCTTACGCAAAGTAAGCTGTCATGGAAATAGAGGGAAGGTCCTCTCATGGATCAGTAACTGGCTAAAAGATAGGAAACAAAGGGTAGGAATAAATCTTAAATTTTCAGAATGGAGAGAGGTAAATAGCAGTGTCCCCCGCAGATTTGTACTAGGACCAGTGTTGCTCAAATGATCTGGAGTTAAAATGATGGGGTCTAAGTTAGCTGTTACCACTCCAGAAAGATCTTGGAGTCATTGTGGATAGTTCTCTGAAAACATCCACTCACTGTGCAGGAGCAGTCAAAAAAGCAAACAGAATGTTGGGAAAGAGATAGATAATAAGACAGAAAACCGGCACATCTTGAGTACTGCATGCGGATGTGGTCACCCCATCTCAAAAAAGATATATTGGAATTGGAAAAGGTTCAGAAAAGGGCAAAAAAATGATAAGGGGTATGGAACAGCTGCTGTGTGAGGAGATATTAATAAAACTGGAACTGTTTACCTTAGAAATGAGACAACTGAGGGGGGATATGACAGAGATCTGTAAAATCATGACTGGTGTGCAGAAAGTAAATAAGGAAGTGTTATTTACTCCATCTCATAGCACAAGAACTAGGGATCACCCAATGAAATGAATGGGCAGCAGGTTTAAAACAAACAAAAGGAAGTCTTTTTTCACACAACGCACAGTCAACCTGTGGAACTCCTTGCCAGGGGATGTTGTGAAGGGCCACGACTGTAACGGGTTCTGTGACATTATTGACATAAACTGTCACCATATAGATCATTGTTGCAACCAAGGTCCTATAATTGCACCAAATCTTGTACAAAGAAGGTCATGTGAGGTGTCTATGAAAAGGTTGTAATTTGCTGGCTATGATTATGCTGTCTGTATGTGTGTATCATTTTTGTATTTAAGTTATGCATATTGGTTATGTACTGGTATCTCAGTCTGTTTGATTCTAAGTAGCCTCAGTGAAGCATTTGGTCAGCTTCTTGAGAAAGGACTATTCTCAGTAAGTGCCTAATCAAGAAACACTTAATGGACAATGGACCTTGGGAGACTCCAATCCACATCTGATGAGCCTTCCTGGGAATGTTCAAGGTAGCATGTGAGCAATGGCTGCTCTATCTGCAAACTGAGTCATATATGGACATGTGACTTGCCCATGTGACTCCAAACTCCATCTTGCTGCTGTGATTTTCCACAGTAAGAACAAGTCCTTCCACAAGGCAGAGGAGATAAAAGGCCCTGGAAACCCCTCCATTTTATCTTCAATCCTGCTTCTGACCTCTGGAGGAACCTTACTTCAAACTGAAGCTCTGAACACAGGACTGAATGACCCATCCCCGCTGGGGATGTTCCAGAGACTTGATTTGAACCTGCAGTTCATTCCATCACTGCTACAAGCCTGAACCAGGAACTTTGCCATCACTGGATGTAATTGATTCCATTTAACCAATTCTAGATCTCATCTCTATCTTTTTCCTTTGATGAATAAACCTTTAGATTTTAGATTCTAAAGGATTGGCCACAGCGTGATTTGTGGGTAAGATCTGATGTGTATATTGACCTGGGTCTGGGGCTTGGTCCTTTGGGATCGAGAGAACCTTTTTCTTTTACTGGGGCATTGGTTTTCATAACCATTCATCCCCAGGACGTGTGGGACTGGTGGTGATACTGGGAGACTGGAGTGTCTAAGGGAATTGCTTGTGTGACTTGTAGTTGGCCAGTGGGGTGGAGCGAAGTCCTCTCTGGCTGGCTGGTTTGGTGTGATAAAGGACATCCAGCCTGAGGCTGTGACTGCCCTGCTCTGAGCAATTTGTCCTGAATTGATATTCTCAGTTGTGTCCTGCCAGTGGCCACATTGTTACAGGTTCAAAAAAGAACTAGATGAGTTCATGGAGGAGAGGTCCACCACTGGGGGTTAGCCAGGATGGGCAGGGATGGGGTCCCTAGTCTCTGTTTGCCAGAAGCTGGGAATGGGCCATGAGGACGGATCACTCCAAAATTGTCCTGTTCTGTTCATTCCCTCTGAGGCACCTGGCACTGGCCTCGTCAGCAGACAGGATACTGGGCTAGATGGATCTTTGGGCTGACCCAGAGTGACTGTTCTTACAGTCAGTAACAGAGGGGTAGCCATGTTAGTCTGGATCTGTAAAAGCAGCAAAGAGTCTTGTGGCACCTTATAGACTAACAGACGCTTTGGAGCATGAGCTTTCGTGGGTGAATACCCACTTCGTCGGATGCATTCGACCAAGTGGGGATTCACCCATGAAAGCTCATGCTCCAAAACCTCTGTTAGTCTATAAGGTGCCACAAGACTCTTTGCTGCTCTTACAATCAGTGCAGTCCCTCACACTGTTCCCAGTCTGAGCTTCCCTGCCCCCTACACTGCCCCCCATGTTGCCCCCCAGCTTGGGCCTCCCTGCACCCCATGGCAGTGCCCCACCCAGTGCCTGGAATCGATGTTGCTGACCTTGTGCCCAGGGTCCCTCCCTGCCCCCTTGGGCTGGGCATCCCGCTCTCTGTGCCCCTCCCATGGGCGCCCCACTGGGATGCCCCTGCCCTTCCCAGCTCTGGGATTGTGGCTTATGTGGGTGGGGACAGCTGCTGGGCAAGGCTTTGCTGGAGCAGGGTTGGAGGCCTTTGCTGAGGCAGGGGTAGGGAGGCTGTAGGGGGCGGGGGCTGTGCTGACAGCCCTGCCCCCACCCTTCCAGCGGGCCCATGCGTTGTTCCCGATCTGCAGACGGGAAGCCGCGCCCGGATCACCCACAGGGAGGTTTCCTTCCTGAGCCTTGAGAGGAATAACGCAAAAGGCAGGAGGAGGGAAGTGGAGGATGAGGGGCGCTGCAGGGCAGGGACTGGCAGACCCAGGAGGGGAAGGCAAGGAGCAGAGCAGCAGGGCTGGGGGGGAGCAGCATGGTGGGGCATCCAAGCTCAAGCATCAAACATCCAGGGTCTGGCCCCCAAACCACGACCGGCTTTGAAATGGGGTGATTTTTCTCCTACCATTCCGGTCGGTTCTTTCTCTTCATCTGCTGGCTGGAGCCCTGGGGGCTGCTTATCCGTGGGCAGGGCCAGCAGTGTCACGGTGTGACCCAGTGGGAATGTTTTGAAACACTGTGTGTGCCTCAGTTTCCCCTATGTGCCGCATTGTTCTCTAGTGAGTGAAAAGGGAGTGGCTGCTCTCGGGGCAGGTGTGAACAGCGCTGGGTTTCTGGGGCTTGGGCCCCACATCAGTGGAGCTTTTGAGAAGATCATGGCAAATCCAAGCACCAGGACTTTGCCACAGACCAGAGAGATCTGGACCCCCCACCCCCTTCTGCAGGGGCTGAGCCACATTCCCCAGCTCATGACCAGAGGACTGGGGGTGGAGTGAGGTAGGGGATACGTGGGGCTGTGGGAAGCAGTTGGGGCCCATCTGGGAACTGACCAAGGAGGCCGCACAGACAGACAGACGGAGCCGGACCCGAGGGTTCCCCACACCCGGGCTGGGCTCGGGGCTGGCCAGGACGGAACCTGCTTCACCCTTCACTGCCCCAGCCTGCCCGATGGGCCCCTAGGCCGGGCGCCAGCTAACGAGTGAACCCGGCTGTGCCCACGCTGGGAGTGGCCCTGCCGGGGCTGGGCGAGGGGCCCTGATCCCTGCGAGTGGCTGAGTCTCCCTCAGTGGCTGTCTCGGGGGACTCGCTGACCGGAGCTCACGGGGGGCGGGGGGGCTGCAGGCTTAGAGGGCCAGTCTAGGGGGTGGTGAGGCCGCGTGGCTCACCCTGGAGGCAGAGCAGGACCCCCAGCGGGGCTGGGCCAGTGAAGGGGCCTCCCAGAGACCATCCCAAAGCTGGGAGCGCAGCCCCGAGCCTGTGGGTCTTTGGCACCCCTCCCCCAAGCCCCAGGGCTTCTCCAGATTACCCTCCCATGCCCCAAAGCACCCTCTGGCCCTGTGGGTCTGTGACACATGGCCCCACAGGTGCTGTGCCTTGGACTGCAGACAGCCCCCGGGAGGAACCCCTCAGCTGTCCTGCCCCAAGGGTCTGTGACGTTACTGACATGAACTGGGACTGTATAGATCACTGCTGCAACCAAGGTCCTGTAAAGGTACCAAATCTTGTATAAAGGGGGTCAAATAAAGTATGTAAGACAAGGTTATGGTTTGCTGGTTATGGTTATGCTGTCTGGGTGCATGTATCAGTTTTGTATTTAAAGTTATAAGTATTAGCTCTGTACTGTCTGTATTTCAAATTTGTGCTGTGCTTCTGGGTGACACGCAAGACAAGTTGGTGTCAGCTCTGCTTAGCCTGCTTGATGGCCCATTGAGGACCATCAGCTACACAAGTGACCCACTGAGAGAAGCAGATACGCCTTTGTGATGCAGTAGGAACTGTCTGTGTGGGGGATGGGAGAGCCAGGGATGTCTTTAGATGAGGGACAGGATCTAAGCCTGTAACCTGAGCCAGGTGTAAGCTGGAAAGGAAGGGGCCGGCTGGAGGGGGTTAGTTCAGTTTCGGTTTTGGGCTGTGTGGGCGGAATTCAGGGTATCCTAAGCTGGGATCCAAAGACCCTGAACCCCCACAAGGACTTGATTGAGGGGTCCTGACTGTGCCTGCAAGCTCTGCTGTAACCTGCGTTCCTGTTGTCCATTAAACCTTCTGTTTTACTGGCTGGCTGAGAGTCACTGTGAGTCCCAGGAAGAGGGGTGCAGGGCCAGACTCCCCCACACTCCGTGACAACTGGTGGCAGTGGTGGGATATACTGCACCCCGTGGACGGCGCTTCCTGCAGTAAGTGACTGGGGAGCAGTAAAACGAAGGGGTGATTAACCCCTGGGAGTGTGTGCCCAGTGAGAAGGACTTTGCAGTAACAGGGTCCCCCGGGGGATTGCAGCGAGCGGTCCCAGGGGCGGAGGAGTCTGCAGCTCGACCCTGGCAGAGAGGTGGTGACCTCAAGAAGGGCTGGTGCACTAGGGGTCCCCCGGAAACCGTGGGGAGCGGCGAGCACCCCGACCTGTGAGTGGCCAGCAGGAAGATGTATGCCAAGCGGCGCAAGTGTGACCTGCTGGAGCTGTGCAAGCAGAGGGGGCTGCACACAGGGAGACTGACCAAGGACCAGCTGATTGCCCAGCTGGAGGAGGGAGACCGCATGAAAGAACGAAGCCCTGTCTCTGAGGGAAGCAACATGGCAGATGCAGCGCAGGCACCAGTGTCTGTCCCCGCTGGGAGTGGTGAGCCGGCGGCTGAGGGCTTCCCGAGACCTCCCTTTCCTAGGCCTAGGGGAAGGGCGAGGAGGAGCCCAGCGAATACCGAGGGCACCGTGACCCCCCCGGCCAGCAGGGGATCGTCCCGGCGACACTCGGCATCTGTGGAGCGGAAGCGGCTGGAATGGGAGAAAGAGCTAAAACTGAGAGAGCTGGAGGATCGTGAGAGAGAGAGAGAACATGACCGGGAGGAGAAAGAGAGACTGTGTTGTCATGAGCTGAAACTGGCGAGGCTGAGGGGCCGCGGGCCTCCGGCTGCGGTGAGTGAGGGGGGGCCCAGGACTGTGCAGAGCTTTGATAAGTGCATCCTGGCCCAGCATAAGGAGGGGGAGGACATGGATGACTTCCTGGATGCCTTTGAGACGGCCTGCGAGCTGCACCAGGTAGATCCTGCGGTCAGGCTCTGAGTTCTCACCCGCTTACTGGACCCCAAGGCTGTGGCATTGTACCGCCAGCTGGGAGAGGAGGAGAAAGGGAACTATGAACTATTCAAGCAGGCCCTGCTGCACGAGTTTGGGCTGACTCCTGAGATGTACCGGGAGAGGTTCCGGAGTCAGTATAAAACCCCTGAGGTCTCATATCTGCAGCTAGCTGTCCGCGTAGAGGGATACGCCAGCAAGTGGGCAGATGGGACCCAGACGAAGAGGGACCTGGTTAAACTGCTGATACTGGAGCAACTGTATGAGCGGTGCCCATCCGACCTGAGGCTTTGGTTGAGGGACCAAAACCCAGAGAACCCGCGACATGCAGGGTGGCTGGCCGATGAGTTTGTGAAGTGCCGGTCGCGGGTGCCAGGGAGGAGTCCCAAAGGAACAGGCCCACCGTGATGCAGAGAGAGAGTCATCCTGGGACCTCCCAAAGGGGGAATAGGGAGAACCCCCTCCCAAGGGGAACCTCCAGTGTCAGGGACAATCGACCAGGGACCCACGGAACATGAGCTGCTATCAATGTGGCCAGAGGGGCTACATATTGTCCCAGTGCCCCAGACTCAAAGACAGACTGAGCAGGCCGACCCCACACTGGGTTAACTTGGTAGAGACCCAGCTGGGCAAGGGGCAGCGTTCGCAGGAAAGGGGGGCTGGCCGCGTACCGCCTGCGAAAGAGGGAGGAGGGCCCCAGGTCAGCTCCTCTGGGGAGGCTGGATGCTCCAGGCTCTGAGTTTTTGGTTTAGAGGGTAGGCGCGGGAATGCCCCTCTGAAAAGAGTGCCTTATTCCCCTGCAGGTAGTAGATGGGAGGGAGGTTACTGGAACACGGGCGCAGAAGTGACGCTGGCCTGGCCTGAGTTGGTGGCCCCAGATCAGATGGTGCCTGACACCTACCTGACCCTGATGGGTGTGGACGGGACCCCATTCAAGGTGTCTGTGGTGAGGGTACACCTGAAGTGGGGGGCCAAGGAGGGCCCCAAGGACATGGGGGTACACCCACATTTGCCCACAGACGTGTTAATGGGGGGGGACCTGGAGGTCTGGCCAAGCAACGTAGTCAGAGTAGGCGCAGGGCACTGCGCCCTGACAACGGGGAAGGTACTCGGCCCGAGGCGCAGGACCCTAACCTAGTGGGGAGGGAATGCCCAGGGACACGGCTCAGAGAGGCTGTGGCCTCAGACCCAGCCAGCAAGAGAAAAGGAAGGTCCACATCCTGTCCAGCTGCTGATTCCAGCCGAGTTGAGAAAGATCCTCCTCCTGCGGAAAGCCCAGGAGCCGGGCTAACCTCAATGCGTATAACCATGGATGATTGCAAGGAGTTCTGTGAGAAGGTTCCGTACCGAGAATGCTCCCAGGACAGTAAGTTCGTTGCGGGATAGGAGCAAGCTGTGGTCCCCCGAGAAGTTTGCCACAAATAACTTACCTGGCCCATGCTCCCTCGCAGGGCACCAGGGGAATCCGACACAGGCAGATGCTGCATAACTTTACTGCTGGGTCTTTACCCAGCCGACAGTAACTGCCATCGTGACCCCTGCAGAATGGGAAGGCCAGACAAGGAAAGCGCTTTGAGCCTTTACCATCATGAAGAACTTCAAAGGTGGCCATCGCATAGTGGATCTCCAGCAAGCGACCCTCGGGGAAAATACATCTGTGGTGGTGATTTCCCCATCGACCGAGCGTGACTGTCCTCTCTCGGAAGACACTGGGCAGATGCGCTATGCTACAATATTTCAGCTGGGTGGGTCCAAGGAAGTCTTACGACCAGGGGTCCAAACTTCATGTTGCCTGCTCGTGTGTTGGGAGAGATGTGGTCCGGCACACTGGGCCTCAGCGTATCACCCCCAGTTCCAACAGGCTGGTGAGAAAGGTCAAGACGCTGAGATGATGTAAAAATTATGAAGCATCCCCGCAGACCGGGACAAGTACTTACTCACCTCTGTTCGCATGCAGGAGGTCACAGAATTCCTAACCGCGGGTTTTTTTCAACCTTTCGACTTTATTGAATGGCGTAAGTGCGCCATGAACCGAATGAGAAAAAATGGAGAGTAGCCCTCCCAATGAGAGTCAGTGGTGGAGTATGTTTCTGACCCTTCTGGAAAGATGCCGACTGATGGTCTGGCGCAGGAGATCTGGCCCCGACCAGAGGAACAGAACGTCTGTATTGACACATGCGGAGCCCGCGCCTTCCCGCACCAGGATCAGTGATGTTCTTCAATCCTCTGAGTGAGAAACAAACTCAGTGCCTGGAAGGCCTTTCAAGTTATAGCCTAAATGAGTAAACTATGTGTGGAGCTGTCAACGGCGCACATCACCGGTGTAACATGTAAATATGAACCATACATGACAGGGGAATGTGGATGTTGGCGCTGTGACATTGGAGGGACAGGAGATGACTTTAGTGATCTAATTCTCTGGAACAAACTGGTTCCCCCTGGAGCGATTCCCTCTCTGATTCAGACCCGGCCCAGCAAGGCTGGATCAGAGGGGTGCTGCCATCTATACACGACAGCTTTTTCCAACCAGCCTGGACGCACTAATTGACTGTCCACCAGTGGAGACGGTCACATCCACCTAATGCTCCCTGTTTCGGGTCATGGTAAAAACTGCCCAGGATCTGAAAGAGAGGTCGGACAGCTGTCTATTGGGGTATCCAGCAGTCTTCCAGCTTGGGCCTCGCATGGTGCTGTCCCAAGAAGATGGGTCGATCCGGTTCTGTGTGGACTATCGAAAGTTCATGCCATCCCGTATCTAATGTACCCATGCCCGGCCTGACGAGCTCCTAGAAACTGCGAGGCGCTCGTACCTCACCACCATGGATCTTACAAAGGCTCTGAGTGCCGCTGGACGAAGAGATGCCAGGCTGAAATCGGCCTTTATCACCCCTCTGGGGCTCTACGAGTTTCTGACCCTGCCCTTTGGCCTCAAGGGAGCGCCGGCCACCTTCCAGCGCTGGTGGATCAGCTACCGAGGGGGATGGAGAGTTTTGCCGTGGCCTATATTGACGATGTCTGCGTCTTCAGCCGGACCTGGGAGGACCACGTGTCCCAAGTTAAACAAGTGCTGGACCGACTCCGGGAGGCTGGGTTAACGATAAAGGCTGAGAAGTGCAAGGTGGGGATGGCTGAAATATCTTACCTGGGCCATCGGGTGGGGAGCAGCTGCCTGAAGCCGGAACCAGCCAAGGTGGAGGTGATCAGAGACTGGCCTGCTCCACAAACCAAAAAGCAGGTCCAGGCCTTTATTGGGATGGCGGGGTACTATCGAAGGTTTGTACCCCACTTTAGCGCCATAACTGCCCCCATCACTGAGCTGTGCAAGAAGGGGAAGCCAGACAAGGTGATCTGGACCAAGCAGTGCCAGGAGGCCCTCTGGGTGCTGAAGGAGGCTCTGGTTAGTGGCCCAGTTCTGGCAAACCCAGATTTTGACAATCCCTTTATGGTGTTCACTGACACCTCAGACACGGGATTGGGGCGGTGTTAATGCAGGAGGATGAAAAGGGAGAGACACCCCATCGTGTACCTGAGCAAGAAGTTCCTACCCTGGGAGCAGAACTACACGGCCATCGAGAAGGAATGCCTGGCCATGGTGTGGGCCCTTAAGAAACTAGAGCCAAATCTCTTTGGGCGACACTTCACCATGTACACTGACCACTCTCCCCTGACCTGGCTGCACCAATGAAAGGAGCCAACGCCAAGCTCCTGAGGTGGAGCCTGCTCCTGCAGGACTGTGACATGGACGTGGTCCATGTGAAGGGAAGTGCCAACCTGATAGCGGACGCGTTGTCCCGGAGAGAGGGCCCTGAACTTCCCCAGGTCACTGGGCAGAGTGACCCCGCTCAGTTCAGTCTCGAAGGGGGGAGAGATGTGATGGAGTAGGGGCTGTCTGTGTAAGGAATGGGAGAGCAGGGGGTGGCTTTAGGTGAGGGACAGGATCTAAGCCTGTAACCTGAGCCAGGTAGAGGGGGACAGGTGTCAGCACCTTTGCCCGGGAAGCCGGACAAAAGAAAGGGGCCAGCTGGAGGGAGTTTGTTCAGTTTTGGTTTTGAGCTGGGCGGTTGGAATTCAGGGAATCCCAAGCTGGGAACTAAGCTCCCTGAACCCCCAGAAGGACTCGATTGAGGGGTCTTGGTTGTGCCCAAAAGCTCTGCTGTATCCTTCGCTCCTGTTGTCCAATAAACCTTCTGTTTTACTGGCTGGCTGAGAGTCACTGGGAGTCCCAGGAAAAGGGGTGCAGGACTGGACTCTCCCAACCTCTCTGACAGGCTTGTGGCTCAGCAAGGCAGGGACATGCCTATGGACAGAACGCTGAGGTTTTTCCATGCCATGTGCTGGGCAGCTTGTCTTTGGAACAAAGAAAGCAGACACCACATGGCAAGAGACTATAAAAAGCTGCTGCATTTCCTCCATCTTGTCTTCAATCCTGCTTCTTACCTCTGGAGGGACCTTGCTACAAACTGAAGCTCTGAACAAAGGACTGATGACCCATCCCAGTGGGGGATGTTCCAGAGACTTGATTTGAACCTGCAGTTTACTCCATCAGTGCTACAAGTCTGAACCAAGAACTTTGCCATCACTGCACATAATTGATTCCAAGTAACCAATTCTAGCTCTCATCTCTATCTTTTTCCTTTTATGAATAAACCTTTAGATTATAGATTCTAAAGGATTGGCAACAGAGTGATTTGTGGGTAAGATCTGATTTGTCTATTGACCTGGGTCTTGGGCTTGGTCCTTTGGGACCCCCCCCAGTGTTACCCCCAAGGCCGCAGCATCATTCCCATCCCTTGGGCACTGTCCTAGCTGGCATGTCCAGGGTTCTCCCGGCACCGGTGTTAGTCACTCAGTCTCAGTTCCCACACACAGCTCAGAGCAGGGTCATGTCCTCCCTGAGCTCTGGGCAGACTGATGGTACCAGCAGGGGTGCCGTGGGCCCAAGCGAAGGAGTGGGACAGCAGAGCCAGTCTGCAGGGCCAGCCTGGTTCAAATCCCAGGCCTTCCCAAATGCAGTGAAGTCAGTACCTGTAGTGCCCCGCCCACAAACTAGGGCCTTTCCCCACATACCCCTCGGTGGGGCCTTTTCCCCCATGGCTTCTCCAGCTCCAGTTCCTGCTTTGACTGCTTCTGCTGTCAGCTCTCTCCTGTCCATGTCCTGCTGTCTGTGCTGCTCCACCTATAGCTCCAACTCGCGCCACGCAGATCTCTCATGGGGAACTGGGTCTGGAGCACATCCGGCTGCTGCCTCTGTCTCTCTTAGACATTCTGGGAACCCTGCCTACGTGTGGACCCTGCTTCTTGGACTGATCATCTGTCTCCAGCCGAGCAATCAGCTGCACCTTGATGAAATTCCCAGCTCTTGGACCTGTCTCCCTGCCCAGCATTGCGATGACCGTAGGGAGGTGGTTACATGCCAGTTTCCTTTGGCTACCCTTGTTTTACTGCTGCACACCACTTATTGCAAAGTACTCCTGGTGGGGTCAATGTCCCACTTCTGCCACCAGCTGTCATGGCTCCACAGGGTCACCCCTGGGGACAGTCTCTTGGACGAACTCTTCCGTGTGCCAGACCCCACAAGGGTCCAGGCAGGTGACCTCCCCCTGCCTCATGAAATGGAGGCTCTCCCTCCTGCTTTGAGCTGTGAGCTCTTCCCAGGAAGTGCAGCATCTTCCTGAGTATTTGCAGTGTTTATTAGTCAGCTGGACACAGCCTAGGAAGGCCTTGGGGCAGCCCAGAGGACTGAAGGTTAAAGTTCAGACCATCTCAGCCAGCCCCAAGCCCTCTTGGCTGCAGGGAACCCCTTGGCGCAAGCTCTGTCTCTCTGGCCGACCTCCCTGGGCAGGTCCCAGCTTCCCTCAGAAGCTGACACTTCTCATGCTTCTCAGTCCTTTGTTCTCCCACTGGGTCTTTGTTCTGCTTCCCTGCTGTGAGGTGGGGTGAGTCCCTGAGTCCCTGGCACTGCTGGCCTTGTCTCGCTGACCCCCTTGCTGCTCAGGGCCGTTCCACCCAGAGAGGGAGGTGACACCCACCCGCGTATCTCAGCCTGCCCTCCCTCCATGCAGTAACTCTGAAACGTTCAGCAGAAACCGAGGCACACAACATATTACAGAAGATTCCCCCTGGGAATTCAGTGCCCGCCTGGCTGGAGCCAGAGACCTAGGGTGGCTGGAGGGAACAGAGGCTCTCCGTGGTGTTGTGGGATCAGCAGAGACATAGGAACCCAAGAGAGAGCTGTGGTCTCCACAGTGCCTGGCTGGGCCTGGCTCCCGCTCCCGTCGAGCCTGTGTTGAGTCTCCTTTTCCAGGCTGACCTAAGGACTCTTCTGGGCTGGGCTGCGCTTTGCACTTCCCCTGTCTGGCTCTGTCGGGCAGGAGTGGGGAGCCCACCCCCAGCAGCTCTGCTCTGCCAGCAAAGCTCCAGCACAGCCCCAGCCGTGCCAGCAGAGCAGGGCTCCCACGGCTGGAACCAGCGCTGTTCAGGGGAGGGGGGAGTCTGAGCTCCTCCTGTGGGGCTGCGCTGGCATAGAAAGGCCAGGCTAGTCTCTGGCAGACCCCAGCCCAATTCATGGCCCTGACCCAGGCTCGCAGCCCCTTGCCAGGACCCAGCAGCTCTTCCCAGCTGAGCCTGCTCAGGGAAGTAAATGATCCTGAAGGAGCCTAGCTGAAGGCAGATGAGAGCGGTGGCAGCTGTTGGGATGGTGCCAAATTGGTGTGGCCGTACTGAATGAATGGTGAGGACATGGCTTGACATGACTGAACTGCAGAAGAGGATTCTTGGAGCAGAATCCTTCTCTTAGCATCAGGCAGACAGCAGAGGTGAAGCTGACTGGCTCCATGCTGCATGTCTGATCCACACTGATCTTTGGGTCGGTGACTATGTCCCCTTGAAAGCAAACGACCCATATAGAACATCCCGAGTGGCGCATGGGCTGACCGGGGCATCTCGACCCTGTTGAAGGACATCACGCGGGGGGCTGAAGTCAATGATTGATATGGGAGTGAATGTGGGGTAAGGTTCGGTTGGCATCACTCTGCAGTCTCCTCCTAAAGTATCAGTTAGGTACAAATCAGTAACCACACGCCCACTGGGCACACTTGTAAGGCATGTGACTCCTTTGAGGAAAAAGTATAAGAATCAAGCAAAGTAAATTACTGTTGGGGGGATTCCTTAATTGACGCTTGAAGAAGTTACTAACAGAGTACCAAAACCCTGCTCGGTGGGCTCGAGTGGGACTGTGAGCAGAGGGTTTCCAGGCAGCTGAGGCCTGGCCTCGAGGGAATCAGACAGAGCAGGGCTGAGGAGACCAGACCCGGCGAGAAGAAGTCGTCCATGGAATTGGTAACCACCGTCTCTGTTTGCCAGGCAGGGGCTGCGTGAGGCGAGCGCAGGGTGTGTCTGTGTCTGGCTGTGACAGAGACGCTCGCTCCGAGGAACGTATCGCTCTTAATGTCTGACATAAGAGTTCTGTGCTTAATGGACCCCTTCTCCGCTGCTGTAATTCCTTCTCAATACACTGCAGTGTGTGCAAGTTAATGACCGTGGGCGGTTTTCACTGGCGTGACGGTGACCTGCTCCGCTGGGAGCCATTAACCAGCCAATCGGGGCAGTAGCCCCCTGGAGCCAACATTTGGTAGCAGAGTATGGTTACTGTCGTGTCCAAGAAAAAAATGGTCTGAAACTGAATCAAACTGTTTTCTGAAGTGGTGGCCTTTGAGGAGCTTGGTATCCTGAATCACTGGTGTTAACCACTAATTTAAATATAGTTCAGAATCAGTTCTGACTTATATTAATTTTAATGTGGGAGATCAGATTTAGGTACAGTACGCAGAGAGGGGGGTTGTATTGGGCATTCCTCGGGTTGATGATGTTTCACAAACGCAGGCAGAGAAGGGTCATCGAACCGAAGGACGAGGGTGATGCCCTGAAGCCTCTGGGTGTGGTTGATGAGTGTTTGTTAAGACAGGTGTTAAAAGCTTTGGGTCTGATCCATGTCTGCCTGATGCCGTCCCCACACTGCATGAGGAAGTTTTAGACAACTTGCTGTTGACGTCCTGAAGGGGTTACAGTCCCAAGAAAGCCCAGCTAGCAGCACATATCATCTCTGCTATGTCTAGTGTGCAGATAAGCTTGTAAAGGGAGCGCAATGTTGTGCAAGAAAGTTTGGAACAGGAGTGAAAAAACGAAACTTGCAGAATGAAAACCAGAAACATGCCTTGCAAACTGCTGTAGCATTGAATGTAACCAAGGCTCAGCAGATAACAGCTTTAACCCATACGAGTCCGGAAAGAATCACTCTACAGGTGGAAGAGGAAGAGGAGCCCCTGCCAGGGCCTCCTGCAGCCCAGCCAGTAGTGATAGCAAAATGCCTCAACCTTCACGGCAAATACGAGAGAAAGTGTTTAGTGGGGGATCATTGGGAGCACAGGTGTGGGCTCAGCTTCAGGAAAGGGGCAGATACATCCCGTTTGCATAGGCAGCCTCTGGAGACTTTGCTAGCTGCTTTCAGTGATTTGATGAGAAGGACTAGGTCACAGTCAATGCTGCAGCCAGGAGTTGAGGCTGTGGGGAGTGTGGGAACAGGACCAGGAGATCTGCCGGTGAGTTCTTGTGGCTCGTTATCCCTGGAATTGGCTCAGATGAAATTAGCAGCTCCCTCTCAGGGTGGCTTCACATTTCAGTAAAAATGCCTTGCCCTTAGCAACTCCTGTCCCCAGAGGTAAATGTTAGTAGCCAAATTACAGCCCCACATAACTGGTAAATCTTCCATGGAAAAGGGGACAGAAGGAAACATCTAATGGTCCCTGGCATTAATTAATGCAGGAGAAAAGGCAACGTTGAGTATTAAACACCTGCCGCAGGAAGTAGAGCAAGCTACATTTTCAATAAATACAGTGGTTTGTAACTGCAGCACTAGGAAAAGTAGATCTGGTACAATGGGAAAAGTGAATGATTCATGTGGCAGGAAGGCTGGGAGTGAAGCAAGAGACTGTTAATAACCAGGTTGTTTCTGAAGGATTAAGAACGTGAGCCTGGCACTGCCAGACAACACGTGGATCGGGGAAATTTCTCATGGTTTGGGCTAGAACGAAAGGGCAGTGGTCAAGATAGTGAACAAAATGTGTAAAGCAGGTCCTCAGTGTTCCTAGGTGGCAGAAGCTGTTCCCCACATTAAAAAACCAACCGCCCCGTTGCAGGATCTAAAAGCACAAGGGGTAGTGAAGTGTCAAAGCCCCTGCGATTCCCCAGTCTGGCTTGTACAGAAAGCAGGTGGCAGATGACATCCCATGGTTATATTCTAGCAATAGCACTGTAAATCTGCCCTCAGTGCAGCCAACCTGCCAACTAGACCAGCCAGCGCAGGTCTCTATACTGAATTCGTCATTTGTTAATTGTTTCTTTGACATGTTATTCACTCTTTGAATCGAGAACAGGCTCCGTTATAAGAACTCCCGAGTTCCTGTCGACAACAAAGAAACTGATCCTGCGCAGGTACAGATGAAGATCCGGGCAGCAAATCTGATGCAAACACTGGAAAACATTTGGACAGAGAAATCAACACAAGCAAAAGGAAGAGCGAAAGGCATTAAAATATCAATGAAAAATAGAAAACACAGTAATGCTTAAAGCTGGTGAACAAAGGTAAAATAAAGGAAACCCTCTCCCATCACCAGGTAAGTATATGGCCAGGCCCATGGCAGTTTAGTAACCACTCCAGATGGAGATGTGTAAAAACATTCCGATCAAATCCAATTGTACTTGCCAAGGGACTAAATATAACCAATTTCAGAAATCAATGCACAGTCTGTACTAACCTGTAAGGTAGGTCCGCTCAGAGCCTGGTGTGTTTTGTTTGCATATGTTTTGCAGGTTAATCTCTGAATGTGTGGAAGCAAGAAGTGTGCTGTGAAATGTGCTATGGCTGGTTGGCCATGTGATTACTAGATCTGTCTGTGCTACAGGATTCCAGCTGAAGAATAAGCAAGAAGATTGTTAAATTACTCAGCTTTCAATACAGTGAGCACCCTTCTTAGGGACACAAGCATGAAAACCGCTGAGTCAAACTAAAGGTCCATCTAGCCCAGCGTCCTGTCTTTTAACAGTGACCAATGCCAGGTATTTCAGAGAAAATGATTAGAACAGGCAATGATCATAGAATCATAGAACATCAGGGTTGGAAGGAACCTCAGGAGGCATCTAGTCCAAACTCCTGCTCGATGCCGGACCAATCCCCAACTAAATCATCCCAGCCAGGGCTTTGTCAAGCCAGGCCTTAAAAATATCTAAGGAAGGAGATTCCACCACCTCCCTAGGGAACCCGTTCCAGTGCTTCACCACCCTCTTAGTGAAATAGTGAAAATCATTGCAGCCCACGCCCAGCTTCTGGCAAACAGGCCAGGGACACCGTCCCTGCCCATCTCTGCTAACAGCCTCTATGAATCGACCTCTTTCTTTCACCACGAAAAACACCTTGTTATAGTCTTGGCCTTCACAACAGTTTCTGACAAGAAGCTGCATAATAATTTTCCTGTATTTATTTCAAACCTGCTGCTTAGCAATCTTAACCGGTAACTCCTCGTTCTTGTGTTCTAAAGAAGAAGGAGTAAACAACACTTGTATTTACTTTCTCAACAAGAGTTGGGATTTCATAGACCTCTATAGTATTCCCCTTTACTTATCTCTTTTCTAAGTTGGAAAGTCCTAGTCAAATTAATATGTGGAGACATACACCTATCTCCTAGAACTGGAGGGGATCCTGAAGGGTCATTGAGTCGAGTCCAGCCCCCTGCCTTCACTAGCAGGGCAAAGTACTGACTCTGCCCTAGATTGCCCCCTCAAGGAGTGAACTTACACCCCTGGGCTTAGCAGGCCAATGCTCAAACCACTGAGCTATCCCTCCACTGACAGCCTTGTTAATCTTTTCTTATATAAAGTTGTTCCAGACCCCTGATTATTTTAGTTGGTTTTTTCTGTGCTTTCTTTTCAGCTATGGCTGTTGCACATTAGGTGACTGTTTTCCGGGATCTATGCACAATGATTCCAGAACCGTTTTCCTTTTGGGCGGTGTCACGGAGTCTGGGGGAGTCCAGCCCTGCACCTCTCTTCCTGGAACCCACAGTGACTTTTAGCCAGCCAGTAAAACAGAAGGTTTATTGGACAACAGGAACGCAGGTTACAGCAGAGCTTGCAGGCACAGCCAGGACCCCTCAATCGAGTCCTTCTGGGCTGTCAGGGTGCTTGGATCCCAGCTTAGGATACCCTGAATTCTGCCCATACAGCCCCAAAACCGAAACTCAAAACTACTCCCCTCCTGCCACTCTCTTCCTTTGTCCTCCTTCCCGGGCAAAGGTGTTGACTTTTCCCCTCCCTTACCTAGCTCAGGTTACAGGCTCCGGTATCATCCATCCCCTAAAGTCCTCCCCTGCTCTCCCATTCCCCACACAGAGAGCCCCTACTCCATCACAAGTGGTAGCAGCTAATTAAAACCCCATTCTTTTATATATATAGTTGGAATTATGTTTTCCCAACGTGCATTTCTTTGTATTTGTCAGCAATGAATTTCATCTGCTTAGTCACCCAGTTTTGTACAACCCCTTTGCAACTCTTTAAAGCCTGTTTTGGACTTGACTATCTTGAGGTTTTGTGTCGTCTGCAAATTTTTGCCACTTCATTGTTTGCCTTTTTAATATATAGGTCATTTAACAGTATTACCTTTTCCCAGTCCATAGGGTGACCAGACAGCAGGTATGGAAAATCGGGACAGAGTGGGGGGGGTAATAGATGCCCATATAAGAAAAAACCCTGAATATTGGGACTGTCCCTATAAAATTGGGACATCTGGTCACCCTGAGTACAGACCCCTGGAAACGCTATTGTTTTCCTCTCTCTATTCTAAAAACTAACCAGATATCCTTGCCTTTTGTCTCTTATTGATCCATAAAGAACTTTCTGTCTTATCCCATAACAGCTCACCTTGCCTAAAAACCTGCCGTGACAGTTCAAAGACTTTCTGAAGAGCTGAGTACACTAGATTCACTAAATCACCTTGTCTGGATCCTTGTTAATCCTCTCAAAGACTTCTTGTAAACTAATCTTTGCTATAATGTCTTAACTGTGAAGATGAATGCAAATTTCTGTAGTTCGTCTATATTGGCTTTATTCTTCTTGGGTGTTCTAGGTTGCTAGGGAGACCTTAATTACCCAATGGCCTCACTGGTTGTGTAATAGGCTTTCTGCTTTCGATATGGTCTCAGTATAGGAAAATCTCAAAATCTGAAAGCAGCCTCCAGGCTTAATTCTGCGAGGAGGGGAAAGTTTAAAAAAAAAAAAAAAAAAAACGCTTTTGGAAAGTCTCAATTCCAGTATTGGGATAGATAACAGTGCAGATTTAATCAAAGTCCTAGCCAAAGTGAACCTTACTGTGGGTAGCAACTGGAATCCAATCTCTGCAAAAAAGTCCTGTACAAAACTCATGTTAGAGTTGTTTCCCTGATACTGTTTACTCTAGCAGCATTTATTTCACTAGGTTCACGGGGGCGGGGAAGAAAGCGAAGTAAAAGGGAATAAAAGAAATTTCTATCCAGGTAACTGATTTTCCAGTGCAGAGCTCTCCACGATTCAGTAAAGGAATGTCAAGTTGCTAAACCAGGCAAAGGTGATGCTAAGAAGGAAGAATGAGGAAGATGGGGAAATCTGGCATCCTTTGGTAACAGAATCTGTCATTCCCTTTGAGGCCATAAAAGACGCTCAGGGAATGTGGACATTTCATGTACCAAATAAGGCTTGTAGTTCTGTGTGGGAACAGGGATTAACAGCCAAGATATTCACAAAATGGTGGCAAGAAGCTTCAGGAAAACATGCTGTAGTGGTTCAGAGGGAATATATCCTACTAGCAAAAGGTGTTTAGAGACCTCAAGGGCAACAAATGGTGCATATGCATTGGAGGCCAACAATTAATATCACATAGAGAAGCCCCTCAGACACTGACACTGTCGGGAAAAGCACCCCAAGAATATATAATTCAAGGGGCTTGGTTTAAAACTAAAATTCCAGTCGTAACTACAGGATCAACTATAAATTGTAGAACATCACTGAGAATATGGAGATGTGTCATTGCAGCTGTAATTGGTGCACTCCAAACCAAACACGTTCACTGAGTCTGGGAATGAATCTGTATGTAAAGCATCCAAACAAAAGTGCCCTGACATAAATGTGCTTTAAAATGCCATACACATATGGGGACAATCTGCACCCGAGGGGAGAATAAACACGGGTTAATGTAACCAAATCAACACAAGACGTATGAAATGGTTAATTCCATATTGCAACCATAGTGTATACACACACACAAGGAATCTAAGTGTCAGATTTCTGTAATCTGAGTCCCCAAGGAGTGAACAATCAACAGTCTGTCCCAGGCCTGGTCTACACTACGCTGTTAAACCGATTTTAACAGCGTTAAATCGATTTAATGCTGCACCCGTCCACAATACCCTGCTCTTTATATCGATGTAAAGGGCTCTTTAAATCGATTTCTGTACTCCTACAAAATGAGAGGAGTAATGCTAAAATCGATATTACTATATCGGAATAGTGTTAGTGTGGACGGAAATCGACATTATTGGCCTCATTATTTTACAGTAGCTACCCACAGTGCACTGCTCCAGAAATCGACACTAGCCTCGGACCATGGACGCACACCGCTGAATTAATGTGCCTAGTATGGATGCGCACAATCGACTTTATAATATCTGTTTTATAAAATCGGTTTAAGCTAATTCGAATTTATCCTGTAATGTAGACATAGCCCCAGACTCACCAGGCTCATGCTCTCAAACTGCACTCTAAAAAGCCAGTCACACCCTGGCAGGCATGCCTCCCCTCACACTGTTCCTGGGGGAAAACAGCCTGAGCAATCTCAGCCTCCATGTGTCCGACCCCAGGGCATTTAGCAGCCCCGCAGTGAGTCCGCCTGGGCATGGCTCCTGGGGCCAAAGTTATAAACCAGAGGGTTTATTAACAGGTACACAGTGTGGAACGGACTTGGTGGCACAGGAATCGGTAACTTTTAGCCAAGTCCATCTTGGACTTCCCGTGCCTCTCCCAGCCACAGACTGTCCAGCGTTCAGCAACCCAACCTCCAACAAGCCTATTGCCCCTCTTCCTGGTCTCTAGCTCACTTCCTGGGCAAAGTGTCACCTGGTCGCATCCCCCCTCCTAGGTTTTAGGTTATGAAGAGCACCTTCTATAGCTTACTACAGGCAACTGGAGTGGCTTTACCTGCCCTCAAGGGTCTAAGCAAGTCACACAAACTTGTTCCTACCACCTAAGCATTGGTGCAACATGCAGGAAAACTAAGGCACTACCCAGTATTTATACAAAACAGTCAGCTGTCACATAGACTCACAACAAAAAATGTACCAGCGCCTGGAAAATGAAACAGGGTACTATGGAGTAGTACCAGAAGGAAATGGATTATGGTGAATACTGTCACGGAGTGTGGGGGAGTCAGAGCTCTGCACCCCCGGCTTTCTGTGATTCACCATGACTCTCAGCCAGCCAGTAAAACAGAAGGTTTATTTAGACGACAGGAACACAGTCCAAGACAGGTCTTGCCGAGACAAACAACAGGACCCCTTTAGTTAGGTCCAACTGGGGGCCCCAGGGAGGCCACAGCCCTGTTGGTCAGGTCACCCCTCTTTTTCCCAGGCAGCCCCAAACTGAAACTCCCTCCAACCTCTCACTCAGCCTCCCCCCGGCTCCTCCCCCAGCCTTTGTGTCCTTTGTTCAGTGTCCCAGGCAGAGGTGTCACCTGGCCTTCAACTCCCCTCCTGGGTTCTCAGGTGACATGCTCAGGTATCCTCCCTTCCCCAACGCAGGCCCGGGCCATCCCAGCACAACTCCCCTGCCACCTTCCCAGGTCAGCACTCCCCACGCAGCATTCACAGAACACAGCCAGAACATTCCCACTTCGGCACAAATACCCAAAGTGAACTGATGCAAACTGGGATATGAAAACACAAACTATCAAGGCACACCACACCAAATAGAATGGTTAACCAGACTGATAATGTCTGCAACAGGTATGCATGGTCAAAAACATAAAATTGCTAAAAAAAACTGTAGGAAAAAATAAGATCTCAGACGTGTGCTTGGTATAATGTTGTATGTCAAGTAACAGCATAAAATGGAGTCGAATGGACAATGTTATTTTTAATCTCTAAAACTGCAGCATTGTTCCTTTTATGTTTCCGTTTTGAATACCAAATGTGTGCGCAATGTACGAAAAAAAAAGCTTTACAGAAAACGTATAAGATTGAGCTGTTGGACTATGCTACTAAAAATCACAAAATAATGCTTTAAATTTTATAAAAACCAGAAAAGGGGACACATGATCTAACAGTTAGTATACAAATTGAGGGTATGATTGATGCGATGTTACAATTATCTGTGGTAACTGAATATTGAATGGGGGACTGTTGCGATGGTGCCGAATTGGTGTGGCCGTACTGAATGAATAGTGAGGACATGGCTTGACATGACTGAACTGCGGAAGAGGATTCTGGGAGCAGAATTCTTCTCTTAGCATTGGGCAGACAGCAGAGGTGAAGCTGACTGGCTCCATGCTGCATGTCTGATCCCATACTGATCTTTGGGTCAGCGACTATGTCCCCTTGTGCGACCGGGGTCCCAGTGGGGAGCCAGCAGTGGTCACTCAATCAGGGTGAACTGCAGAGATGAGGCAGACAATCCCCATAAAGCTGGTGGATATTCCAGTACTTAGATTCACCAAACCAGCACAAAACAGTTTCTTTATTACCTGCTTGGTTACTCAGGAGTCCAAACAACACAGCTGCCTTACGGTGCCCAGTCTCAGGCCTCCATCCAGGTACCCACATCAAATATGATGAAAATTTCTGTAAATCTTATTTCATCGTCTAAAAGAAAATGTTCTACCAATCCCAAAGGATCAGACACATCACCTCCCAGGTTAACGAATGTTTCAGATCTTACCCAAATACATGCTGCAGTCAGTTCTTATTAACTAAACTAAGATTTATTAAAAATCAAAAGACAGAGAGTATAGTTAAGAGATCAATGTACACACAGACATGAATTCAATGCATTGAGGTGCAGATTCACAGCAGAGATGGTGAGCTTTGTAGTTGCAAAGAGTTCCTTTAGAATTCAGTTCATAGGTCATAGTCCAATGTCCAAATCTCGTATTCAGGGTTTACCAGCATAACTGGGACCTCAGTCTTGCGACTCAAACGTCCCCTGATGAAGTCTAAGCAGATCTGAGATGACAGAATCAGGACCCAAGGATCTTTTAGACAATTTCATGTTCTCTTTTGACAAGTTGGGATTTCCTCAGGGAACAAAAGGTCATTAGGATGACTTTGAAGGAGGTCCATCACCGGTACTTAGCTATATGAATTAACATAAGGCCATTTGCTGGTTCCTCCACCATTCACAGTACATTTCAATGAGAAATGAATACCAAGATATCCCGTGTTTACAATTCATTTAAATGTTAGGATGTTCTTTTGATCTCTGAACTATCAGAATACAGCATAGATAGGGACTGTTGATTACATCGTTGATCCTACTCATACATATGTAAATACACAGAAACACAAACATTATCTCCCCACATGTCTTTTGAAGGTTGTTGTTAGGATATAGATGTTCAGGCCTGTCTGCAAAGGCCTACACTTTAAGAATTTAGGTGTATTCTTATCACTTAGCTAGTTACAGAGGTATAAAAGAAAGAATCAAAATCACTGTCTGTGGAATGGCCTTCTCCTACTGTGACGGCCTGAGGCCTGGTTCTTCGGCTAAGCAGCAAAGGCAGCCATAAGCTGGGAAGTGTATGGCCACCTCCTCACATTCCAAACTAGTCCCATTGAGATAAGGTGCTATTGGGCTGTTAGGAATACAATCCTGTCCTGATATTCCTCTCATCTCCAGAGAAAGGGAAGAGCCTCGAAGATGTAATAGGAAACGTAGTTTGATGGCATCCTGTCTGGTAAGAACTCACGTATCGATAGACACAGCCGGAGAAACCTTATGTCTGTAGAGATGTAGTTATGAAATCCTCACTTCTGTATTGTTTTGTACGTTTATTTGCATGGTCTCTGTCTGGTTCAGTGATTGCTTCTGTCTGCTGTATAGTTAATTTTGTTGGGTGTAAACCAATGAAAGTGGTGAGGTATAACTGGTTACAATATGTTAGGATTGGTTAGTCAAATTTCAGTAAAATGATTGGTTAAGGTATAGCTAAGCAAAACTCAAGTTTTACTATGGAGTCTGCAGTCAATCAGGAAGTAAGGGGGGGGAATGGGAACAGGGACTGGGGATGGGGGAATTGGCGTCATGTTTTGCTAAAGGGGGAAATGAGAACAGGGGATGGGAAGAGAAACAGGGACACAGGCGAGGCTCTGTGGTGTCAGAGCTGGGAAGGGGGGCACTAAGGAAGGAAACTGGAATCATGCTTGCTTGAAGTTCACCCCAATAAACATCGAATTGTTTGCGCCTTTGGACTTCGGGTGCTGTTGCTCTGTTCATGCGAGAAGGACCAGGGAAGTGAGAGGGTGAAGGAATAAGACCCCAACAGTTGTGATGCAACAGGGAGCGGAGCTGGGTGGATTTGACCTGGGAATGTTACAGGGGAGTTACATTGGGGATGGGGAACTTCCCTGGAAGGAAGAACCCTGAGCTGTAACCTGAGCCACAGGGGGGTTGGGAGAAGTGACACCTTCTAGACCTGAGACTGGACAAAGGAGAGGAGAAGCTGGGGGGTGGGCGGGAGAGAGCTGCTGGAGGAGTTTTTACTTTCAGTTTTGTGCTGGGTGGTGCAACGCAGGGAACCCCAAGCTGGGGTCTAAGCTCCCTGACCCTGTGATGATGCGGTTCTGGCGGGACCCAACTGAGAGTGCCAATTCAGGACCAATTGCTCAAACAGGGCAGTCACAGCCCAAGGCTGGGGTTTTTCCACCTCTAAGGCAAACCAAACCAGCCAGACAA
>NC_133770.1:1246525-1254155 GCF_003597395.2 Chelonoidis abingdonii
GTGTCTGTGTCTGGCTGTGACAGAGACGCTCGCTCCGAGGAACGTATCGCTCTTAATGTCTGACATAAGAGTTCTGTGCTTAATGGACCCCTTCTCCGCTGCTGTAATTCCTTCTCAATACACTGCAGTGTGTGCAAGTTAATGACCGTGGGCGGTTTTCACTGGCGTGACGGTGACCTGCTCCACCCAGAGCCATTAACCAGCCAGTCGGGGTAGTGAGAGCCTCTCCCTCGGCTGGGCCCTGGAAAGGGGGAACGGCCAGGCAGGCTGGAGGGAAGGAGCAGGGGCCCCTACGGGGAAGCTGGGGACCGGAGGAGCGGCTATGCCAGGCCCAGGCTGTGGGGAAGCTGCACTTCGCTCAGGGGTGGGCAGCAGCCCAAGGACCCGGCAGCAGGTTGGAGGGAGTGGGCCCAGCTGCTCAGTGCAGGGTCCCTCGCCGAGCCCAGGGCAGAGGGTGGGCCTGGGTCCCACCAGCTGGGGGCGGGGGGGCGCCCATGCCTGACGCAAGGACAGTTGAGGCAGGGGGCAGGGGTGAAGAGGCGCCTCACGCGGGGGCAGAAGGAACAGCCCAGTGGCTGTGCAGACCTGGCACCTCTCAGGGTCGGCTGTGGGGAGAAGCCTGGGGCACCGGAGCCTGATGGCCTGGGTCCAGGAGGCAGGGGCCACGTGCCTACCCTGGGGCACAGTGGGACCCTTGGCACTGGTGCCTGTGTTGCCAGCTCCACGTGGCAGGATGTCGGCGGAGGAGCCCTGGATAGTTGCCAGATGTCACTGTTTCAGCATTTGAAAGGCATCAAGAAGGTCACTCAGCAACATTTCCCCAGCGTTCCCTGGAGAATGACAGAGCTCTGTGCATGGCCAGAGGCCAGGCCCACCTGCCGAGCAGACACAGCACCATGCCGGCTCTCCCTCCGGCTGGACAGCTGAGACTGACTGGCTCTGTTGGGCTCTCTCAGCTGGTCAGGAGCTGGCAAGGGGTCTCTGGCAGTCCTGGTGATGCGGGGCAGGGCTGGGGTTCCCCCTACCTCTAACCTGGCATTTGACTGCACCTCCAGCCCTCCTTTCAGGGCTCTGAACTGCCAGGCCCGGAGGTACCGGACTCTGAACCACCAGGCCCGGAGGTGCTGGGGCTCTGAACCGCCAGGCCCGGAGGTGCTGGGGCTCTGAACTGCCAGGACCAGATGCACCAGGGCTCTGAACTGCCAGGCCCGGAGGTACCGGGTTCTGAATCGTCAGGCCCGGAGGTGCTGGGGCTCTGAACCGCCAGGACCAGATGCACCAGGGCTCTGAACTGCCAGGCCCGGAGGTACCGGGTTCTGAATCGTCAGGCCCGGAGGTGCTGGGGCTCTGAACCGCCAGGACCAGATGCACCAGGGCTCTGAACTGCCAGGCCCGGAGGTGCTGGTCTGGGCTCTGGTCTGGGCTGAGGCTGTGTGCCGTTGAAAGGGCAGATGAGAGAGGGCTAGTGAGGTGACACAGACACGCCAGTGGATCGTGCAAGGCATGTCACGGAGTGTGGGGGGACACCAGGCCCTGAACCCCCAGCTTCCTGTGATTCCCCAGGACTCTCAGCCAGCCAGGAAAGCAGGTTTATTTGGACGCCATGAACACAGGCCAGGACAGGTCTTGCAGGCACAGACAACAGGATCCCCCCAATTAGGTCCATCTTGGGGTTCCAGGGGCATCACTGCCCCGTTGGGGGGGTCAGAGCCCCGTYTGCACTTCCCTCCATTCCCCAGCCAGCTCCTGAAAACCCCCGTCTCCCCCAGCGTCTCCTCCCCCGGCCTTTGTTCAGCTTCCTGGGCAGAGGTGTCACCTGGCCTCCAACCCTTCCTGGTTCTCCCTTTACCTGCTCAGGTATCTTCTCTGCAGCCAGTCTCCCCTCCCCCAGTGCCAATCGTCCTCCCAGGCCAACCCCCCCACTCAGCATTCCCAGCCCCCAGTAAGAACAGTCCCAGTTCGTCACAAGGCGTGACCGCAGAGTGGAATGAAGCCGCTCCGTGATCTCAGCAGAGACCTCGCAGGTGCCCAGATCACGAGTCAGGCTTCGTGTTCCTTAGCAGCCTCTGGGGCGTCTGCTGCTCCACCCTCCAGGGAGTGCAGGCTCCATGGCGGAAACCAGCCCCTGTGCCCAGCAAGGGCCCCTGCCTGGTGCCAGCCGAGGGCAGGGGCCGGAGCTGGCCCAGAACAGTGGGAAAGGGGGATGGGGGAGGCTGCGTGGTTGTGCGCAGCTGGATCCTGTCCCTTCCCAGTGCAGCGTTTGCTGGGAGCTGCCATCCCCGGCTCAGGCCTGTGACCAAGCCAGGGACCCCCTGGGGCCTGGGATCCTGGCTGCACAGGTACAGGTTCCCTTTGGTGCTGCGCCCCTTAGCGGACAGAGCCGTGTACTGCAGCGTCACCTCAAACCCTGAGCACAGGGCCGTGGGTGGCTCAGCGTGGGCACCGGCTCCTGCTGAGCGAGTGGGCAGGAGCCCTGCAAGTGCCAGCTCCACGGTGTGGGAGCGGGGGGGAGGGCGCTGGGAAGGGCCCATAGTGAGTGGGGCTGTGGGGCAGTGAATGGGGGGCAGGCCCCATGGAACATGGGCCCATGGCCTGTGTGGGGGCTGGCGAGTGGGGAGGGGCAGCATGAGAACTCAGAGTGAAGGGGAAAGGCCCAGGTAGGGGCAGCCTTCCCCCCAGCTCTGGGGACACCCCTCAGGCCCAGGAGGTGCTCTGCCCTCGGCCCAGCCATACACCCACAGAGGGTAGCCCCTCCTGAGGCCTTTGCCTGCGCATGGGACCTGGCATGGAGCAAGTGGGGAAGCTGATAATATTTCTGTGAACTGTACACATGACTCAGTTTCCCCCAGCTGGTGTGCGAAGGGCTCATTTCTCCTCGGTGCTGCAGATGGGGCAGGCGGCTCAGGGTCGATGACCAGAGGGCCCAGAAGAGGCAGTGGCAGCCCCATGGAGCGGGCACTAACTGGCAGCCAGGAGCCAGCGAGTGGGCACAGCAGATCCCCAGCAGCAGGCTCATAGCCCAAGGGGTTGATGCTGGGGTCTGGGAGCCCCCCGGGAGCAAGGCAGGAGATGCTTTCCGGCTCCGGCTGAGCCTGCTTTTCCTCTAGGGCCTGGGGCCACCCACCATCACCTCGGCGTGGCCAGCCCCTCTGCGCAGCGAGCTCCCTGTGCCCTCCAGGGCACAGCATGTTCCCCACCTGGATACGCCAGGCGCTGAGTCCAGCCTTTCCTTGGAGTGCCCCTCTGGGCTCAGGGGGGGCCAGCGTGGGCCTGGCAGCTGGTGCCATGCTGGGCCCTGTGCGGGGGAGCAGCTAGGACCAGAGTGGGGCCAGGTGCAATGCTGCCCAGCAGCAGCCCTGAAGACCGGAGCCTTGCTGCCCCGCTCCCGCGGCCAGTCCCAGAGGCTCCAGCTCCTGGGCAGCAGGCTGCAGGGTGTTACTGGGGGGCTGCTGGGTGGGATGGGCACAGCACCACTGCCAGGGAGCAGAACCAGATGGGCCTGGGATGGGCTCAGTGCAGCCCCTTCTGGAGACAGCCCCTCCAGTGTGGGGCCCTACCCCGTTGTCAGCCTGGCCCGGGCTCCCGTGGCTGCCCAGGTTGGGGGCGTGTGGGCGCGGCAGGTTGGAGGCTGGGCTGGAGGCAGAGTGTGCAGAGTGTGCGGCTCCGGGGGCCGGCCCCTACATGCAGAGGGCACTGGGCTCCAGGAGCAAGCAAGGGGTCCCCCGAGGCAGGGGACGGATGTGCCCCCAGTCCTGATGGATGAGGTGAGAACACAGCTGCTGGCATCCCCCGCCCCCCTGCCCGAGTGACAGACTGGGGCTGGGGCCAGGCAGGGATTAGCTTTTCACCGAACCGAATAAGCTTCTCCAGGAAGTGTCCCCAACCCCCTCCAAGCCTCCCCTGGTGCAGCTGACATGAGCCACTTCTGCAGCTGCTTCACTAAAGGCCCATGACAGAGGGACAATGGTGGGGATGGGGGAGACCAAGTCTGGAGCACGGGGGGCTGTGGTTTGGGAGTGGGGGGCACTGTCAGAGCTGGGGAGCAGGACAGGGCTAGCAGGGGCTGCAGGTCAGGAGCGAGGGAGACCAGTGGGGATGGGGGGGAGCCCAGGACTGGGCTAGCAGAGGCCATGGCTTGGGGCTGAGGGCCACTGACAGGCTGGGCTGGGAAGGCCTGTGGGTCCAAAGTGCAGGTCAAGGGCAGAGAGGTTTTACCCTGAGATTTTTAATTTGTGCTTTTAGTCACGAGGGAGCCGTGGGGAAGCTGCTGGGGGCTCTGGGAGTGGGCTGCCCCCAACGCTGCCAGTGAGGGCAGTATCACCTGGGGGTGCTGCAGCTCTGCCTGGCCCTGCGGCCGCCCAGCTGGATCCTCAGGCTGGAACCAGAGGCCCAGGGGGGGTTGCTGCAGAGCCAGGCCTGCCCTTGGCCCCTGCGCTGTCCGGAGGGTGGGGAGCGGAGGGGGCGCTGCAGAAAGGTGAGGTGGCCTGGTTCTGTCCCAGGCCCCCATGGGGGGCACCGGGGCTGGCAGAAGGGGGTTCCCTGCAGGCTGGCAGCGGTGAGAGCAGGGAGAGGGGGCTGTGCCAGTGCCTGGCCTGCCCAGACACAGGGAGCCAGAGAGGGAGACCCCCCAGAGGCCTCGTTTGCTCCCCGCGGCACAGGGTTCTGTCCCACTTCAACCACCTGCCCCTCCCATGGGAGAGGCACCCCCCTGGGAACAATATCCTCGGTGCCCTTCCCTGGGCTCCTGCCAGGGGCCCCCATCTGTCCATGTCTGGGCCACAGGAGCCCAGGGGCCAGAGGGGTTCAGGGGGGTCATCTCCCCAGAGCCTACAGGGGTGCTCCAGCTGCGTTTTGCTTTCTCTGAGTGAGCGTCTCCTGGCCCTGTGGGAGCCAGACATTGCCCCAAACGTGCCCAGGCCATGCCCTAGCAACCGTTCCTATGCAACAGCCTCTCGACATCCTGGCTCCTGCCACCTCCAGGCCCCTTGGGATGGGGGGCAGAGCTGGTGCAGGAGCGGTGGAACAGCCAGGCCAGGAAGCGCCGCCCTCCTCCCCAGCAGCCCCTAGACCCAGCCAGCCTGGACCCACTGCCCCCACTGCCCAGGGTGCGTCTGTAGGAAGTGGGGTCCTGTGGGGGGGGATGGGGGGCACCCAGCCCCTCCCCGAGGGGGCCGGCCTGGCTTGCTCTGGCAGCCGTAGGCCCTGCCTGGCGGAGGCCCTAGCAGGGACCAGCGGGGATCGCGCTGCCACTTGAGAGATAGAGATGATGGATGAAGGGCTGGGGCCTGGCGCTCTCCGGCCTGCCAGACACACCAGATAAGGGGGCTGGAAAGCACAGGTCAAGCCCTGGCAGCTGGTCCCATGTTGGGCCCTGTGCGGGGGAGCAGCTGGGACCAGAAGGGGGCTGTGTGCAATGCTGCCCAGCAGCAGCCCTGAAGACCCGGAGCCTTGCTGCCCCGCTCCCACAGCCAGCCCCAGAGGCTCCAGCTCCTGTGGGGCAGCTGCAGGGTGTTACTGGGGGGCCACAGGGCACAGGGGGGTCTCTGTATTCTAAGGGGAGGTGTCACCCTTGCAGGAACGCCACAGTGTGCCCCACTTCCCAGGGACCCCCCCCCTAGGGCCGGCCTCACGGCCTCCCCACCTCAGAGATGGAGCCTCTGGGCTCCAGCCCTCCTGCTTCCCCCCACGAGCTCTGCCAGCGAGTCCCATGAAGCTGGGGTCCTGGGGGAGCCTCGTCTGCTCCGCAGGGACCGACGCGCCCAGACAGGACCTGCAGCGACCCTCACCCACTGTGGGCCCAGCCTCCGGGTTTGGCAATCGCCTGGACAGAGCCTGGGAAGCCTGGAGCTGAGCCCAGTGAGGCAGCGGCTCAGACGTAGGCCTCATCTACACTAGAAAATCAGGTCAGCTTGACATCACTGAGGGTGTGAAAAATCTTCCATCCACCCAGCCACTACCACTCGGGGATGCAGATTATCTGCCCCTCCCGGCAGCAAGGGAGCGGCTGCAGAAAAGTGCCACAGCATGTCCCTGGAGACAGCCCTACACTGACAGGTGGGATTAATCCACTGCCCTGGCTGCCAGCAGCTAGGTTACCTGAAGAATTGTTCCCTGGACCTAGTGCTGGCTGTACCAGGGCTTAGGTTGGAATAGCCACATGTGACTAAATAGGGGATTTTCTTAGTGTTGTGCATGAATGCTGTGTGCCTCAGTTTCCCTGTGTGCTGCGTGTGTAAGGAGGGGGTGGAAGGGGGGTCTGCTGTTGCAGGGGACCAGGTGTGACCTCAAAGAGCAGCCAGCGACTGGTGGGGACCCAGCGACTGGTGACAGGGAGGCACCCCCACTCAGGAGCAGCCAGTTCTGGCCAGTGGGGGACAAAGGGCTGAGGAGAGAGGGGCCTGGTAACCTGACCAGCCGGTTCCAGGCATCGCTCCCCATGGGCCGTGCTGCCCTTCCTGCCAGGTGGAGCCTGGTGGCTCTGTGAGTTCTGCTCTTGAAACCACTTCATGACACCTCTGTCCACTAGCCTCAGCTGCCGCAAAACCCCCGGGAGTTCAGGCGTTCAGCCTTGAGTGGCTCATTCCTCCCAGCCCAGCCAGCTAAGGGGTACCGAGCCCACTGGCTCTCGCTGCCCCCCACACGTGGAAGCTCTTTCCTCAATGGCTCGCAGACAGTCCCCTCCTTCAGCACAGGACGCCAGGCTTGGCAGAGCAGGAGCTCGCTGCCTGGGGACTATGGGGAAGCAGGATGGGCAGGAGCCCCCCAGCTGTGCCAGTGCCCCTCAATCCTGACCCGCAGCCCCTGCTTTCTCTGTGTCCCCTGGGAGCCACCCTGGACACCCTGCAGTGCAGCACCCCGCTCAGCATGGGCTGCCAGAGGGTGCGTGGAGCTGGCCCCCAGGCTGTCTCCTGAAGGGACCCAATATGGAATCACGAATCAGCCCATAGGGGAGTACGAGACGGACTTCCCAAGAGAGCTGGGGGCACAGACAGCACCAACCCAGCACCACACCTCTGCCACCAGCTAGGCACCCTGTGCCACCCCATCGGGCACTCACTGGATCCCTGGGCTCCCGCAAACCCTCTGCTCTAGGGAATTTCCACCGCAAATGGAGCCAGCCCCCAGCACCACAGCCACGCCCGCAGGCCAGACTGAGCGATACGCACCAGACTCGTTTGCGCGCCCCCAGCCTGGCCTCTGGGACACCTCTAGCCCCTTGGACCTCTCCAGCCCAGCCCCTGGGATCCCCCAAGTCAGCCCCCCAGCCCAGCCCCGCAGCCAAGCCCCTTGGACCCCCCCCAGGCCTGGCCCCTGGGACCCCCCAGGTCAGCCCCCGAGCCCGGCCCCTTGGATCTCTCCCAGCCTAACCCCCCAGCTCAGCCCCTGGGACCCCCCAAGCCGGCAACTTCCTCCTCCCCCGTTGACCCCCCCAGGCACTCGGGGGGAGGGGGGAAAGAACGCAGCCCGAGGCCCCGGGGTGCATCATCTTGGATTGCAGCGCTGATTGGTAGATGTTCCCAAGTAGGCGGGGTTTATTGGGAAAACAGCCAATGGTAGTCCAGGGGCGGGGTCTCGGTGAGAAGGCTCGTGGAGGGACTCGGAGCCCTTTGTAGGGGGCGGAGCCCGAGGC